>NW_012141747.1:3463393-3812354 GCF_000956105.1 Propithecus coquereli
GAGCTCGCCGCTCTCTCGTGAGTGTGCCTGCGCGCGAGCCGGCGAGCGGGTGAGTGCGCCGGCCGCTGCCGCCCGGCTGGCCGGCCCGGAGTCTGGGGCTGGGGGCGTCGGGAGCCCCGACCCGGGGGCGGGCGGCGGGCGGGCGGCGGTCGCTCCGGCGCGGCCGGGATGCACCTTGAGCGGCGCCTTTCCTTGCAGCGCGCGGGCGACCAGAGGCTCGGCGGCGGCGGCAGCGGCGGCGCTGACACCTTCCACCATGGACAGCTTCGACTTAGCTCTGCTCCAGGAATGGGACCTCGAGTCGCTGTGGTAAGTCCCGGTGCCGGCCGCTTCGGGCAGGCGGGAGCGGCGAGGGGCGGCCGCGGCGGCCCGCGCGCCCTCACCTGGGCCGGGGGTTCCGGGCGGCCGGCCGCCGTGGGGGTGGGGTGGGTCCGGGCGCCCGCCTCGGCGGTTCTTTCCTGCCTTCCCCGGGGGGATGCACAGCCGTCTTCCCGTCTGTTTGCCCCTTCTCCTGTCCCCTTCCTCGCGGCGGCCCGCCCCAGCCCAGGGGCTGGGGATCTAGGTAGCCAGGGGCAGAGCGCAGCCATGGAGAGAAAAAAAGCGATTTTAAGAACGTGTCACTAATGCCTGGGGAGCCATCCATCGCCCCCGGCCCTTGTCACTTCCTTTCCCTCCGACTGCGCCCCCTCCCTCTCTCCAAGAACCTCTGGTTCACACCAGCGACCCCCTGGAGTTGGTGTTGCTGGCTAAGTGCCCTTAGAGGATGCTCCAGCCTCCTCCCTGCCTGCGCCCGGTCTCGGAGGCTGCATCCTTTCTGCCTCTCCCACCCACTCCCACCCGAGATGGAAAAGTGAACACCCAGGGCAGGAGGCGAGTGTTTCTCCGTGCGGGAATTCCAGAGGCCTTGGCCCGGAGGGACTCGTTTCTTCGAGGTTCACAATTCCTCTGGGCCCTTTCTTCACACCTCACCACAGTTGTACTCCTCCTCCCCACCCCACCCCACCCCGGCGCCCCGTGTATCCCTTTATGCCACGCTCACAGCGCGCAGCCTGGGGGCTCTCCGGGTTTAGTTTCTCCGGGATC
Source organism: Propithecus coquereli (assembly GCF_000956105.1). Lineage (NCBI taxonomy): Eukaryota > Metazoa > Chordata > Mammalia > Primates > Indriidae > Propithecus > Propithecus coquereli. The sequence continues at coordinate 3,464,477 of NW_012141747.1, forward strand.
TCACATTGAGGAGCTGCTGTAGGTAAATCGCCGCTGGAAGCAGTTTAATTCCAGTTGCGGGTGTCTTAAAAATCCCATTGGCTGCTTTAACATCTCTCTTAACACCCCTTCTTTCTCTGCCGCCCGCCCCCACCCCATTATCTTTTAAATGTTTCCAACCAGCACTATTCAGGTGGTAAAATTACTGCCTGCATATTCCTGGAGGAACTTGTGTTATGTTTAATATTTACGGGGATGAACATCTGCTGGAACAAGCATATTAACTGCACTCTGTTCTGTCTCTGGTAATCGCTTATTGTAGAGCTGAGCTTTTTTTTTTCCTTGTTTTAATTCAGTAAAGAGTTCACATGTGTCTAAAACTGCAAGTGGTGTGCACATGAATATGCAATGTACAATTTTAAAGCTAAACCGCTTTATGATTTATGGCTCATATAGATGATATGTGGATCGGTGTATATTTTCCATGATTTAGGCTTCCAGTGATTTTATTTTCCTAAAGACAGGTGTAACAGAATAAACTGGACAAATCTAGCGCATTATAGAACAGTTTCTTATAGAAGATCCCATGATGAGTAAGTACAGCTTGTACTGCATAATGCTGGTGCCTATAAAACATACAAAGATGGGCCCTAATGTAATAAAACTTTTACATATTACACTGGAAACTTCACAGAGCCTGTGTAGAAAAAATATGAAACATGTTATTACACTATAAAAGTTGCTAATTCCTGTCTTGCTGCTCCTGGGGTTATTTCAGCCTTTCATTTACAGATACCTGTTACTTTATAGTTTTACATTTAGAAATGTTGGTTTCTGGCACAAATTCAATAGATTTCAGATAGCAACTATACTTTTAAAAGCAAAAATGACTTTTGGTTTTGAAAGGCAGTTTTTCAGTTGAAGGGAAGAACTGTTTTGGCATATTTTTATGCTGTTTGTTTGCTTGCTGACTCAAGTTGAACCCCTCATGACTTTTATAAGTAATATTTTGAGATTACCAACCATAATTTGTGTGCTTTTCCAGCATAGGGCCTCAGCTCTATTTCCCCTTGCATCCTTAGTTCCCAGCTGAGTTACTTGGAGCATTGTCACAGAATAAAATGTTTGTTGAATTGACTTGAACTTTATAGTAGCTACAGTACACTTATTGTTTTTATAAAAGCAAAACATTAAGCATTTTTTAAAAAGTTGCTGTACATGCAGTCAGATTTTAACCAATGTGTCAATTTTTGGCAAATGAAAGCATGGAGGCTTTCTCCACTACAAGATAGTAGGACGGTTTGGCTTGACTGAGGGAATGTTTCTTGTTTTGCAGATTTAGAATTTACATTTTACAAAAGCTTATATGTTTCTGGTAAGTTAAAAAAAAAAAAACCAAACTCCTTGAGTAGGCATTTCTAACATGGTCAGGTATTTTCTCAGTTACAGGTGAATTTTTGGATGGTATTTTCTAACTCAATTTATGATTTGCTTAAATTTTTAAGCTTATGGTTTTAAGCTGATAGGTGATCCAAAATAACTAATATTTGAGTACTTACTGTGTGTCTAACATTTTCATATCTACTGTTTGCATGTGAATCTCCTAACAATCATGGAAGTGGTAAGTGGTAGTAGTAGTCCCATTTTATAGATGAGGAAATAGAAGCTTCGAACTGTTAAATAACTATACCAAGACCACAAAACAAATGACAGCAGACTTTTTAAAACTAACATTTACCAAACACTATTTACCAGACACCGTTCTAGGTATATTACATATTTTACCTCACTTAATCTTCATAATAGCCTTACAAAGCAAGTGCTATTATTAGTCCCATTTTACAGATGGTGTAATTGAGGATTGGGGAAATCAGATAACCCACCCAAGGTCACACATCTAGAAATAGAACAGCTATATTTGAATCAAGAATTAGCTTCAAAGCCCAGTTTTCTGACTTTAAACCCAGTGCATTTTCTAGATGTCTCTCAGTTTGTGAGGTCAGCTCTGAAATTAATTACAAAGCAAACCTTTGATGGACTGGAAGTTAAGGTTCTGTTAAAATATCAAAGAAAGAGAAGGTCAGAGCCCTAAATGGTATTGATGTAAAATTAAAAATTTGAAAACAAAATATCATGATTTAGAAATTATGCATGTTAATTATGAATTCACTTATAAAAGAGATATACATTTTAAATAAAGGCCATTGAAAACTTCTTTAATTTATCATAGAAAAATGTGTTTCTTTGGAGGGGAAAGGAGTAGGTACAGATTACTGGCAAGAGAGAATCTTATTTTAGTCCCTAACAACTTTTTCTAATTGGTGGACATTGTTTTCTAGTAGAACAAATTGCTGTTTATTAGTTGTGACTGTGGCTTTGAACCTGAGCTAGTTTATTCTAGCAGTCCCAGAAAGTGTCCTCAAATGACTGTATAGGTAATATGAAGAGAAAAGTTCAGTACTGTTGAATGCAATCAATATAAACAATCAATTGATAATTCAAGAACCACTTCCTCTGCCTTCTTGCACACCCTTCCCCCTACTCAGAAACATCCATAGTTGTTTATCAGGGTGGGTCTTTTGAGCCTGAATTATTCAGATGGCTTTTCAGTTTTTCTTTTTAACCATACCATAAAGTTGAAAAGGTGGCCCTAATTTCCAACTCTAATTCCACTTCCCATTTCTGGTATGAAGCAAGACTGGGAAACTTGGAGCAAGGTGAAGGTGCTCATTCAGTTTCCAGCTCCGTAGCTTCTGTAGAGTCTAGAAGAGTTTGGGATTCGGTGAGTTTATAGGGGCATATGTGCAGAGGAGCAGTGCCTCTACTCAGCTGCCCCCTCCCCTGTGGTCCACCACTTTTTGATTAGCTGCTAGACATATAAGCCATTCCTCAGAGCCTTTAAAATAATGACCATCCCTTTTAACAGGCTAACTGTTGCTTTCATTTATTCACTTAACAAATAATTATTGATCATCTCTTAAGTATAAGACCTTGTGCTGGTTGCTGTGGGGGATGCAAAGATGAGTAAGACTGGGTTGTGCGTACTATTGTCTGGTAAGGGAACTGAGACAAGTACACAGATGAAAAAGGAAGTTTTTTTAACACAGATGATTCAGAAAAGAGACCACATTTGGGACTAGGGTGGGTGGTGGAGTAGGGACAGAGAAAAAATTGAGTTGAAAAAAAGGCTTCCATGAAAAAGGTGGCCTTTGAACTAAGTCTTGGAAGATGAATGGGATTTTTACAGACAGGGGTGGGGGTGGGGTATTGAGAGGACATAGAGGCATCTTGAGCAAAGAAAGAACTTGAACAAAGGCTTTCATGGTGTCTCTGAAAGATCCTTTTATGAATCATGGTGGAATTACCTATACTACATATTTTAAAGATGCAGAACTTTGTAATCATGAGGTAGTTTCAGTGAATGAGAAAAGTTTTTTTCCAAAATGAACTTAATCACATTTATATTTAATCTTCCTTAAATACAAACACATTTTAATTATTGGGGAGAAAGTCTATCGATATACAATAGTAAATATTCAGATCTTCCCTATTACTGACCTGTGTCCCCATAGCTTCCTATAAACCAGAATCCATACATTTTCCTTCAAATAGACGTTATACTTTATATTGGAGCCTTTGAAGTTATAATACATGAATCATCTCATATTCATCAATTTGTTCAATTCAGTAAGCATTCACAGAGTATTAGGCATTACTATAGGATAGGTACTGTAGGGCAGTGGCTTTCATAATCATGACCCACAGCCACAAATACATTTAATATTAATGTATGCACATGCATACACAAAACTGAAACAAGATTGCCTGAAATAACACTTATTCTTACTATGTATGATGCCCTTTGATATTTTCTATTCTCTTTTTTAAAAATTTCCCATCCATGGGTTGAACCTGCAATTTAAAAAACCCTACTGTAGGGGATGGAAAGAGAGTGTGTGTCTGTTGGGAACTTACAGAATAAACCATACCCATAAATATCTTCAATGCGAAGCTGACACTGCCTGTTGAGGTGGGGACATCCTGTTGAGAGAGTAAGATATTTTTGGGGGAGTGGCATTTGAAATTGGGGGAGTGGCATTTGAAATTGGGGGAGTCCTGGAGAAGTACAGAATTTCAGAAAGTAAATAAAAGGGAGGAAAACCACGTGGAGGGCAGACTGTGAATAGAAATATACAGGGAATAAAGCATGGGGCTTGTTTGGTGAAGATAAAGTTACCTAACACAGGGCAGGGATGGACGGCACCCCTCTGGGAGGCAGAGCCACTAACGTCTTGGTCTCCACAAGGATGCTGCCCACAAGCAGTGTCTGCCCACAGACACTCTTGGTTCTCTCCACTGTAACTGCCAGCGGACATGCCTACGCGAGGGGCTACCTCCAGTCCTCCTTGATCAGACTTCCTGGGCCCTTCCTAGTGTTAGAAAACTCCACAGAGCCCTGATCTTGACCTTCACGTGACTCGAGGCTTGGCAAGGGTTTGTTATGTAAAAAATGGATTCAGTCAGAAGGCCTCAGTCAGGGATCCAGAAGGCCACCTGTGGCCCCAAGGCTGCAGGCTCTCCACCCCTGGATGGGTCAAAACAGTTCACCTGAACACCAAGAAAGGGCGGAAGGAGAATGCAAATGCGCTCAGCCCCAGGTGTCCTGGAGCTGATTGGTTGAGAGCAGCAGCCGTAGTGGGCTGCTCTCACTCTCATTGGCCAAAAGTGACCGTATGCTTTGCTGCAGCAGCTCTCATTGGGTGAAAGCCTCAGCCGGCACAGGGCTGAAAATGTTTCCCAGAAGAGTGGCTTCCAGGGCTAGGGCCGGCCAGCGTGGAGGGGGTAGGGAGGCGTCGATGGGAAGCAGTGGAGTGCTGCATCCGCTGTTGAGGAGCATCCACGGCAGCCTTGTGTAGGAGAGAGCAGGTGGGGAGACTGGTTAGTTGGGGCACAGAGGTTGAGGACTCTAGCTGGGCTGGCGGCCGCCAGGATACCAGGGGGAGGGTACTATGGAGGACGCGTGTTGGATGTGCAGGTGAATTTTAACGAAATGTCTTTTCATGACGATGAAGATGAGTATTGTGTGTGGGGAAAAGATTCCTTCCTGTGTTCCAGATTCTGTTTAGTGAAAATGTAGGAGGGTTATAAAATGTTAAGAATCTATTTCGGGAGAATGTCCTCGTGAACCAGAATGGGTCTAATCCATGACACTTTAGATTAGCAACTTGAACGAGGCCCTTTGGCTTAATACAGGTTAAGATAATAGTCAAATTAAGAAAAAATTAATCTCTCAATTTGGAATGCAAGATTTTTTGTGTGTAAATGGGATTTTAAACCTGGAATAGATTTGCTTGTTTAAATTTTCTTTATTTTGGGAATAAAGCCTTGGAGGCAAAATCAAGGCCATGAAAGATGATTTTAATATCATTTAATGGTAACATAATGTTTTTTTGTTTTGTTTCAAAGTGAAATCCATAAAACTTATTTTCAGTATTGGCTGTTCCCTTTTGTTTGGGAATTTAACTGAGGTTTCTGAATTCAGCTGGCTCCAGTCTTGCTTTCTGTTTGGCCCTGGGCAGCTCACAATTTTTCTCATTTCCTATTCTCAGTCTTGGTTTAATCACTTATAAAACGACAGCACTTATACTGGCCTACTTCATAAGGTTGTGATGTTAAGTAATAAAAGTGTCAGTTGCTCTGTGAATGCCAAATGTAGTTTTTCTATACCCTTTGCTTCCTTAAAAATGTCTCTTTTTCATAAAAAAAGAAGGCTACAGAAAGGCCACATTGGGTCAGGTTCAGCAGTCCACATGGTGCAGAGTTCTGCCCCTGGCAATGAGACCCAGGGACGTTTTTGAGTAGAGTTTGGTAGTTTTTCTTAGTTATGCATCATAATCCAGCAGACAAATATGCCCTTAACTTATGGTTGTACTTCTAACATTTGTAGATATATTAACCATTACATAATCTTTGATCTTTCACTGACAATGTATTGCATTACCAGCCATTACATCGAATGACTTCATTTGGCACTGTGGGTCTCATTAAATTATGTCAGGCTAATTATAATTACTAGCAACAAAATACACAGTTATTCCAGAGTAAGAGGATACCATACAATCCAAGAAACTAAATGCGTTTAATCTAAGGAAACTAACACCTGGGAACTTGATAGGAGCCTCAAGTATTTGAAGGTGTTTAGTTGGGAAGTGGTAATAGAGTTGTTCTGGGTTGCTCAAAGGCAGGAATAAGGTCAGTGGGTGTGAGAGCACTTAACAGTGATACAATGTGGGCTGTCCCAAAGGGTAACAGTGACCTGACTTTGTAGAAAGACATTTCCTGGGTAAGCGGACCAGCAGCAATAGGTTATCTCTGAGATTCGTTTCAACTTCGGAATTCTGTGATCTTTCCCATCTGAGGGTAGCAGGAATCATAGTGTAGAAGACATTAATTGTATTCAGTTGTGTATTTTCCCCTCTGCAATTTCTCCACTCACATGTGGAGAAAGGCATAGCGGGTACTTAAACTTCTTCACATAATTTCTTCCCAGGAGGCTCATTGTTAGCGGAGGTAAACAAAAATGACTGTAATTTGGAGACCACTCTAACATAGCAACTCAGTTTAGAGTTATGTGCTTAGCTTAACTTGATGCTGAAAATAATTTTACTTTTTCTTTTTTTATGGACAGGAAATTAGTTTTCAGAGATCCCCTAGAGGACTGTAATGTGAGTCTGTTGGTCTTTGTTAAATTTTCCTTGTCATACCTGTACTGTTTACCTGAGTTATGAAGTGACAGAACAAATTTTCTGTCAATGTTCGTTGAAATGTTAATTAGTTGCCTGGCAGTTTAGATACAAAAAGACTTTGCTGTAGTGGATCATCACCAGTTCTAAGAAATAATCTGTTTTTGTTTTAAAATTTCAAAATATATTTGTTTTTCTACAGAATGCTTCCAGAGGAAGAAAAGACCCAGGGTTTAGAAAGCTGTTGTGAGAGCATAGGTCATTGTGCTTCACTCTCATCCAGGGAATGCTTCTCAGACTTTAATGTGCATCCAGATAACCTAGAGACCTTGTTAAAATACATACTCTATAGGACCAGGTTGGGGCCATGAGCCTAAATTTCTAACCAGCTGTCAGATAATAGTGTTGGTCCAAACTTTGAGTTGCAAGGACTAAAGGTATAAAAAATTTCTTTGAAAAGAAGCTCTTTCAAAATACTGCATTTTCTTCTCCCTATTTTGGGGAGGCTTTTGTGTAATAATATTACAGTTTCACAAAGCTTAAAGGTTACGGCATTTATTTTATTTTTGTGAATCTTTCTAATACAATTCTGATGAGCGAGGGGGTGGTTAATTGTATTCTAGTGGGGATATAGTGGGAAGTAAACATAAAAACCTAAGTAAACACAATTTGTAATAAATAGGCTAATCACTTTTTATAGCTTTTCAGTTCTTATCAGTCCTTTAGAGGCTGGGTCCGTCTGCTGCAGTAGGAGTGAATGCCAAGAGTAACTGTATAGTCTTTTAATCACTTTTGGATTTGTGGAGAATCTCTCAATAAGTCCTGTGGATGCCCAGGATTCAGACCAAATGTCCCCATTCTCTCCTAGCCATGATCTCTTTGAGAGGGAAGGCATGGGGGCAGGCATTTGCAGAATTACTACACTACCCCATGACCATAGCTGCAGATTGCAGCTTTTCGAGCATCCTAGGAGAAATCACAACTCAGACTCCAAGTGGAACCAATGGTAGGTCTCAGACCTGTCACTCTGGCACCTTCCACAGCATCTTGGCCAGCCATCCTCTCTCTGAGCCAATACCAGAGTATCCTGAGTCCATCAGGTGGTCAAACTTAGCTGCAGTTTCCATGTTTAATTTCCAGTCCTATGTCATTAGAAAAATATTTGCATATGGGACTGATGATTTCGTGAAATATTGCACAATTGACCACAATACTCCAACTAACATCCATGGGCAGTAGCCGTCTCTGTTTTACTATAAAATCAAATGGGTTAATATTTTACCACAGTACACCAGCTGTGGCTCTAGCTGTGTGATTCTAGCTGTGTGTGGATGAATCCTTTGGCCTGGTCTGCATTGTCTGGGTTCAGGTAATGGTGAGATGCAGGTAAATTCCATGCATGACCTGAGCACCACTGATCATCTGCTGTGGGATATTTTGGAGCCCAGGACAGAGTTGCATGCAGGGCCTGCCGAATCCTTCTCAGGAGTGTGTCCACATGGAGGAGGGGGCATTTCAGCTGGTGCCACAAAGACTTTGTTATTTGTGTTCCTTTCATTGAAGGTAATTCCTTCCCTAGAGCATAGTATAGCTTCTTTTGAGAACTAATCCTTGTAAGTGACTTCCTTTAATTTGTTTTAATAGGTAGAGTTTTTAATCTTTTAGTATGAACAGAGTACTTGAGAAAAGTCTTTGGTGGGAAAGCTGGTGAATTTTACCTACCATCTAACAACTCTCACCCCACTCCACTCCCACCTTGAATTAAAACTCCCAGGCTGAGTTAATAAGTTCCAAGTATGGTAATTAAATATTTATAGTCTGAAAGGAAGTATGGCATTTTGGTTTCTAATATTTAGATAGGTAATTAATTACATAAATTAATTTCTGTTCTTTTTCTTACTCTTATCCCTCAGCAGGACAAACGTAATATTTTAGAGCCCTAAAATATTATATACAGTAATGTAATGCAGTATGTGTCTAGTATGGAGGGCTTTAAGCTGCTCTTTGGAACTTCCTTGGGATTTATGGATTTCTGGGTTGCGATGAGCAACCACTTACTGAGCCAGACAGATGTGAATAGACCCCATTTCTAGCCCTTGATATGTTTATAGTTTAGCCTGAAACAGATTATTTCAAGTAGTCTCAGTAGAGCTTTTGCCTGCCTAAAATCCTGTGGAGTAGATATTAATAAAAAGGTATCCTACCCAGCCTAGAGTTTTAGGGAAGATTTCCTGGAAAAAGTGACATCTGATTTGAGTCTTAAAGGATGAACAGGAGTTAGCCAGGCTGAGAGCAGAGGGGATATGGCAGGTATAATAACGTAAGCAAAGGCAGAGAGGTGAAAATTAGCAAGTTTTAAGCAATAGCATGACCAGTGCGAGTAGGTTGTAGGTATGTGGCATTCAGGTAGGAAGTAGCAGAAGAGGCTGGGGAGTGAGCAGGGACTGGTGCTTGGAGGGCCTTGCATGGCTTTCTAAGAAGCTTGAACATTTTCCAGTAGGTGATGGCCAGCCGTTGAAGGTTTTTTTTTGTTTGTTTTTTTTTTTGAGACAGAGTCTCACTGTGTTGCCTGGGCTAGAGTGCCATGACATCATCCTAGCTCACAGCAACCTCAAACTCCTGGGCTAAAGCAATCCTTCTGCCTCAGCCTCCCGAGTAGCTGGGACTACAGGCATGCGCCACCATGCCCGGCTAATTTTTTCTGTGTATTTTTAGTTGTCCAATTAATTTCTTTCTATTTTTAGTGGAGACGGGGTCTCGCTCTTGCTCAGGCTGGTTTCGAACTCTTGAGCTCAAACAGTCTCCCCGCCTTGGCCTCCCAGAGAGCTAGGATTACAGGCGTGAGCCACCGCGCCCGGCCGCCCGTTGAAGGTTTTGAGCAGAGGAGCAAAATGGTCACATTTGCCTTTTATTATTTCTAGAAGGCAGGGTACATAGAAAAGTACACTGGGTGTACACTGGGTTGCGATGAGCAACCACTTACTGAGCCAGACAGATGTGAATAGACCCCATTTCTAGCCCTTGATATGTTTAAAGTTTAGCCTGAAACAGCTTATTTCAAGTAGTCTCAGTAGAGCTTTTGCCTGCCTAAAAGCTGAGAGGCGCCATGTTTGGAGGATCAGGAGGTCAGGCAGGGAGTGATGCCTTGACCAGACCAGGCCAGTGAGGATGGAGAGGAGAAGGATTAGAGGGGTGAGTAAGGGGTTACGTTGGCAGACCTCGCTCATTGACTGGATGGGAGGGAGGGGCCAAAGGTGCTTTTAGGGTGTCTAGCTTGTGTGATGAGGTAGGGAATATAGGGGGAAGAGTGGGCTGAGTGGGGAAAGATGAAGTGTTTGCATTTAAATATGCTGCATTTAAATGCCCGTGGGCCAGGCAGGTAGAATTGCCTGTTGAAAGTTTACTGTATGATCCTGACATTTTGGGGAAAGGCCAGGATGGAAATAAGTATTTGGGAGTTATCAGTATACAGGTGCTGGTGATAGCCATGACGTTGGACAGGGTTGTCCAGGAAGGAGTGGAGAGAATGAGAAGTGGGCTGAAGACACGGAAGGGCCACGGGAGGGAAAGCAGCTGGTGAAGGGGGTCAAAAAGAAAGGGTGGGAGACGTAGGAGGTTGTGAGAGAGTGGGGGCCCTGATCAGCTGCGTTAGTGCGGTCACCTGTGGTGAGAGTGGGGAGTGGGAGAATGAATGAGAGGGAAAGTGAGGCCTCTGAGTGTTCTCCCTCTTTAGGGAAAATACAGGCACACTGACCGAGGAAGGTCTCAGAGGAGGAAGTGGGTGGCAGAGGCCCAGAATAAGAGGAAGAACATGAGGGCATATAGATGGAGACACCTTGGAGGTAGGGGAGACTTTCTTTTTCCCTTTTTTTAAATATCAACAAGAAATGGAAGTTTCAGAGAATGGTACAGAAAAGATAGTGTTAAATATTAGACATAAAATGTAACTAATAGGTTCTTCGTAGTTATTTTTGAATAAATGACTTGAAAGTCTGCGTAAACCACTTTAGCATAAGTGTATATCATACTCTCTATAATTGAATTAGTGTTTTGTAAAGTGATTTTTATTCAGAAATAATTGGGTGAGGCTCCATGGCCAGGAAAAATTAGTGAACTTGTCTAATGAACTTGTGGACTATTTTAAGTAGATTTTTAAAAAATTATTTTCAAATGTAAGAGACTAAAAGGACTCCTGGGTTGTTCTGACATTTAAGAGTAGTGTCCTCTTGGAAGGGCATGTGGGCCTGCTAGCTCAGGGTGTTTGATTGTTTCTGATATGTAAGGAAGTGTTTTGAGCCCCTTACGTTGTAGCATATTATCTCAGTTAATCTTCATAACTGTTCGAGGTAGATTCTATTATTCCCCATTTTATAGAGCAGGAGACAAAGTCATGAAGTAACTTGCCCAAGGTCCCACAGCTAGGATGGCAGAGCAGGGATCTCAACGCAGGCAGTCTGGCTCCAGAGACCTTACAGGTAGCCACCATCCTAAAATAAGTATCTCTTAATGACAGAATCGTGAGGCATGAATTCTAAGGTCCCCTCCAACTTTAGATTTGTGTAGTACATATGTTTATATTAATATAAATGGCCTCCAACAGGTACAGTGAGGTATATATGGAAAAACATCTTGAGATTTATTTTGAACTAACTCAGAATGAATATTGTGTCCATGTTTTGGACTAGTGGAATTCTAATTAAAGGCTTCACTGTGTATAATTGTAATTCATTTGTCATTTTAGGTAGTGCTTTTTGGTCAGTATTTAAAATGTATAAAAATACTCTGTGTACATGTTTTCTCTTAATTATTTGTTTACCCATAAAACCTCTAATTTGACAAGTTTTATGGATGAAGAAAATGGTAACAACTGTTTGCCACAGCTTGTCAAATCTACCGTAACAGCTAATGTAACTTTATTAATATTAATAACAATAATGATGGTACAGCAATAAAATTAGTAAAACTACCTTATGAAAGTCATCTGAAATTGTAAGGTGATTTTTTTTTTTTCTATATGGATCATCTTGCAGTTTCTTCTTAGGTTCTGCGTAAGGTCAGACCATCTCTTCTGGCTGTATGACTCTGATTCTATAAAAAATTTTGCTTTGGTGACATGGAAAGAGTAAACAGGCTTAATTTATGTCATGAGATAGTTGGGTGAAGTAAAATTAACAGATTCTTGGCTTAAGTAATTGTGACATATTGAAACAGATGACAAAAATAACTTTAAATGTCTTCTTTAAAAAATTTTTGAGAATAAGACATTACATTTTAAGGTACATTAAAAAAAATCCACTTAGGGCAAAGGGTTCAGACCCAGCCTTCAGTGAGCTCACATTCTGAGGGGCTATTTGCTAGTTGTGCCAACTTAAGCAATTAACTTAACTTCTCTGAGCCCCAGGTTCCTTGTGTATAAATGAGGTAATATTGCCACTGATTTATTATGAGGATTAAATGAGATAATGTTCTTTTATAATATAGAAGATCTCTGCCTTAGAGTCTATGGTTTTCTTTTTACTGGAGTGTATCACCTCTTTTGAATTTTAATGGCAAAAGGGACAGATGAAAAAAGTTGGAGAAACATTTACTTCCAAAGAGCCAAAGTGTCCATGTGATAGGTCTAAAGTATTAGAGTTTTTTTTGAAAGTGTGTGTTTATTTAGTGTTTCATCTCTAAACAGTTTGCTTTCACCCTGTAAAGAGTACTGTACATTCAATTATGTCCTGATTCTTAAATTAATAATTTGACTTTGCTTGCAACTTATAAATTAGAATCAAATTCTGAATAGAGAGTAAAATCCATATGTAAATTGGAAGGGAATCAGGTAATAAACTCTCTGATTTACAGAAAGAAATGTTTACTTAATGCTTTCTTTAACTGCAGCTTTACTTATAACTTGAGTCTTTTTTTTGAGACAATTTAAACAGCAAAAGAAGATATGTGAGCCTACAAATAAATAGGAATGATCATTGACTGTTGAAGCTAGTGAATGGACGTGTATTTAATGTGGTTCTGAGATAGAGGATATGAAAGGAATTTCCTGGAACTTACTGGGAGCTCTTGGTATGTAGGCCCACTTCATAACTCATGAGTTTTAGAGCAGGCAGGGTCTGTATTCAAGTCTTCAGAAAAGAAATAAATGTAACGGTTTTTTGAAATGTGGAACAATTTTCCTTTCTATGTATGCTTGGTTTATATTACCTGAGAAGCATGTTCTGTATTATTGGAATAAGATACCACTTCTGTGTTAATTCTAATGAAAATGACAAAGGAAATAGTCCTCACCAATATTGCAAAGTACTTAATGGTGTTTAAAATCTCTGGGAGATTGGGCCAAAGTAAAAATATAAACTAAATAAACGAAAATGTAGCCATTCATTGCTTTCCAGTTCATATGATCATCAAGATGCAATATTTTGAACTGATTGCAACTGCTGTAACGTACTTGGAAGAAAACCCATTAGAGGAGAATTAAAATTTGAACAGATTAGCTGCTCTTTAATGGCCCAGCAGAAGATCGTTTGTTGCTTCAGAATCTTTTCTCATTCTCATCACTCAACCTTCTTGGCTATATAAACAAAAGGATATTTCCCTCCACATTTTCCAGAGCTGTGTGTCTACCAGGAAACATTTCTTTTAACCAAATAACATAGATAGTTTTAAAAGCTAAAGTAAATTCTGAATTTTGTATTTCTATATCTCAGGTTGAAATTGATGAAATTAAAAGATGAGGCTTTTTTAGGTGCTAATAATTATTTAGTGATAGAAACAGGGATCCCCGATATTTTTAGTTGCTTTCTTGTATATTGATTTTGTGTCCTGCAATCTTGCTGAGCGTATTCATGAGTACTAATAGTTGTGTGTATATTCCTTAGGATTTTATACATACAAGATCATCTTTGAATAGAGAATTTTGCTTTCCTTTTCAGTCTGGTTGCTTTTTATTTCTTTTTCTTGCCTTACTGGCCTGGTTAGAATCTCCATTAGACTGTTGAGTGGTAGGGGTGAGAGTGGACATCCTTGGTTTTTTCCTAATCTTAAGGGGAAAGATTTCAGTCATTTACTATTGAGTATGATATCTGTGGGTTTCTCATAGATGCCCTTTATCAGGCTGAGGAATCTCCCTTCTATTGCTAGTTAGAGTGTTTTTATTGCAAAAGGGGGTTTGATTTTGCCAAAGGGTTTTTCTACATTTATTGAGATGATCATGTACGTTTTATTCCATTCTATTAATGTGGTTTAATATATTGACTGATTTTCATATGTTGAACCAACCTTGCATTCCTGGAATATCTCACTTGGTTGTGGTGTGTAATCCTTTTATATGTTGCTGGATTTGTTTTGCTAATGTTTTGTTGAATGACTTCCTCTTTTGGCCACATATTTTTCTCAGTTTCTTCTTTGATATTGAAAGCTTATGAACACTGGAGATAAAAATAAAGGGATATGACTTTCTCAGGACTTGCCCTTGGATATATGAAAGCTTTGTTTCTGCACCTACTCTGAGTGACTGTCCTTTAAGTAAGGTGATCAAATCTCAAAATATGCCTACCTAAGTACTCAAGTTCAGAAATTTTTATGTAATGATTTTCTAAAGGATTTTAACTTGACACATGCTTAAGAAATTTTCACATAATATTTCTTATGTGACACATTTAGATTTTAGGTCCTGACCTTGTGCTAGTTACTCAATTTTTTATTTTTAGCTGAGTTTTCTAATCAGTATATAGGATTATAAGGAACAAGTAAAATATGGTATGTAAATATGCTCATAAGATTTTACATGATGGAAAGATATAATTATTTATATTTATATAAGTATGTAAATATATTTAGCACAGGGGTCTCAAGTTCAGATAATTTGAGGGGGCGGAGCAGACCAAGTAAATATTTGAAACAGTAACACGGTTGGAGGTGATAAGGCCTGTGGCCTATTGGAAGCTCCACTACATTCAAATTCAAAGTGAAACAAACAAAATAAAATGAACAGAACAAACCCAAACCCTCACTATCTTGGCCAGACATCATATGTCTCCCTCCTCTATGGGATCCCTCAATCAGAAAGGCAGTGATAGAGAGTAAGGCTTTAGGATCTAGTTTCAGCTCCACAGCAGGGAATGTTTTTAACTTCTCTGAAGCTTCACTTACTCATTTTGTAAAATGCAGATAACGTACGTCTTGCCTAATGCCAAGGGTGGTCGTGAGAGGTTTTAATGACATAACATACACAATGACTTGAAAACGATCAAGTCCTTTGTAAATATATGGAATATTGTTGTTTCTCTGTTTCTATAAATGTTAACTTTTTAAAAATCTTGTCTATAATCGCAACAAAGGTATTGTTAAGAGGGTTTAGACATTAGAAAACTCCAAAAGACCAGCTAGAAACATCTCCTTTCAATAGTAGAATAAACTTGGTAATAGATACAAGCCCATTTAGTATACTTCCTGGACTCAAATTGTTACCTGGGTCATTCCCTAGTCATTCCAGTAAAAAGATCCGTTATCGGATTTTTCTCACCATTAGGTTCTGTTGATATGTGAACTCTTATGACAATATGGCAACATGCTTCATAATTCTCACAAGCCAGATATGTTATCTATAAGGGCTTCCTGTGGTTTCCTTAACATATAAACAGAAAGTCAGAACTTGCACTTTCTTGGTATCCTAGTATTTGGAAGAGTTTGATTTATATACTTTTCTGACCACAGTAAATCAAGAGCTGACATCTTGATGCCTCTGTAGGAGGTTCTTTTGAAGAAGACATAACCCAGCGTCTGCACAAGGTCTGCTTAGTAGCCTGGCCACAGCAGTATCTGCTGTGCCGTCAGCAGGCACAGTCATAGAAACCCACACATCACAAGTCCATTGAGCTCCTACTATGCAGAAGGCACCGTGCTGGCTTGGAAACACAGAAAAAAGTAGCATGGCCCTGCTTTGAAGAAGCTTGAAGTCTGGTTGGAGAGAAACTAGTGTCCATGAAATAGCTATAGAATCTGGACTTTTGGACTGTTAGCTCTATCTGGAAGAAGCCTTAGAGATCGTTTCTGCAGCCCAGCACTCTCAGTGTATAGCAGAGAAAATGGATACCTGTAACTAAATGCTAATTTCTGTGCTGTAGTCAGGGCTTTTCAAATTCAGTTGCTTCCCACAATCAACTGGGGATCCAGAGTCCCTGGGGTGGGGACTCAGGAATTTACACTGGGATACAGGAGTCAGTCCCATAGTTTGCTAATTGGATTTGGGAATGGTAACAGGCTGAGAGTACTTTTGCACTATAGCATGCTCAGTGAAAGGCCAGGAAAGAGCCTCATGGAAGACATGCATGTTGTTTAAAGGGAGGGTAAGACTGAGGTGGACTGGGACTTGTGGGGACAGGGGAACAAATAGGTGAGGATGTGGAGTTGAGAATTGACATTGCCGAGGTGATGAGGAAGATGTTTTATGTCTCATGACTCTTTTAGATAGCAAAGGGCTATAGGGGATTTTGTACATTTGCTTTGAAAAAGAGCTATATTTCTGCTCAAGAAATCTTGATAGTCACTTTGACTTTTTTTAATTTTAAGAAAGTATTTAATTGCATTACAAGTAATTCTGCAGTCCCCAATTTGTTGTATTTGACTAAGTATGATTTTTTTTTTCTAGTTTATCATCAGTATCATGGTTAGTATCTTTGGTGCCTTCCCCAAATTATTTTGAGACAGATGCTTTTATATACTTGGTTACCGTATTTCTTGGTGATAAAATAATTGATATGCAATATGCTAATAAATGTATTTGTATAAAAAGGTATACTGTGGACAGTGAGTGAAAACATTTAACATTTGTAAACTATTCTTTTTGAAAATAATTTTATCCTCTGAAAGTGAATTATGTTTATAGTATGTTAGATATTAAGATATATGAAATTGGACAATATAAATCTTTCATAACAAATTTATTTATCTGGTGTATATAATAAGACACCAAGCAGAATTTCCTTTTTGTGGAAAAAAATCTATTTTATATTTACATATATTTTATGGTTATGTTCATTTCTTTTTATATTTTAAGAAATTTATGATTGTATATTTTTAAAATGTTGCTACATAATTGTACATATTTATGGGGTACATGTATTTGTTACATAGGATATATAATGATCAAGTCTGGTTGTGTTCAACTGTCGAACTGTCAAAAACACAAGCAGTTTCTTTTTTGAACTGTAACCAGTTCTCTCTGGTGGTGAGTTGGTTTGGGGCAGAAACTATATAGTAACGATTAAGAGTAGGACTCTGAACCAGACAGTCTGAGCTCTGATCCCTCCTATGTCACTTGCTGGCTGTGGATAATTCTGTTTTGCCGGCTGTGAACCATGGAAAAGAATAACACCTACCTCACAGGATTGGTGTGTTGAATGAGTTAGTATGTGTAAAGTGCTTAGTACAGTGCCTGGCACGTAGTAAATGCACAATATGTGTTTAGCTGTTATTCTTTTTTTAGTAGTAGTTGTTATTAATTGTACCTGGCATATGACCTGGCATGTAGCATGTGGTCATTCAGTGTTTATTGAATAAGTGAGGGACCGAACCAATTACCATAAAGTTTTGTTAAATAAAGTATTTTTTTTCCTGAGCTGTTTCCATCATGTCTATACCCAAAGGCATCAACAATTTGCAGTAGAATAGTTTAATCAATGAGAGAAAATATTTGGTCAAAAAGATTTGTGTGGTCACAGGGAATGACTAATGGCTCTCTGGGTAAGGGAGCATTTTTGATGAAGCCACAGAACTTTGTGGCTTTTACCAGGAAGTTAGAACCTGGCCAGATCCCAGACCATCTGATTCCCAGGTGGAGAGAAGAGAGTAGCACTCTCTTCAGTGGTTGTCACTTGGGCTGGCTGTGTCTTGGGTGTGTTCTTCCTCCCTCCCTCCCTCTCCCTCTCTCTTTTTCTCTCTCTCTCCCTCCCAGTCCAGTTCTTTCTCTTTTAGCCTTGTAAAGCCAGGGGGTTCTTAACCTGCAGGTCAGGGAACCCCACACATCATATGTTCATTTCTCTTTTTTTCTTTCATTTTGTCTCTTCTGAGAAGAGAGCCTATGGCTTTCATCAGACTCCCAAAGGCACCCGTGACCCTGCTTCCGAGAGGGTGGAAGCGGCCCTGGCAGCAGCCGTTTTCCATTATGAGCAGAAGCTGAGGTGGTGCTCGGAGAACTGTAAGAACTGTGTTCCTTTGTCACTGCCTCCAGCTGCAGAGGAAGCAGTGGGCACTGAGAGGGATGCTTGGGAAAGCCGTGCTGCCAGGCAGAGGTGATTTGATCGTGAAGACACTGCTGGATCCCTTCGTGATTGCCTGCACCGGCAGGAGGCTCGCAGCGATTCAGCCAGAGCATAAACACGACGCAGGCCACGGTTTGGAAAGTGAGCCAGCAAAACCGCAGAGCCTGTGGGGCGCTCTCCTCGCCTGTCATTTCCTTATGACACGGTGGGAATCAGGTGGCTCATATCTGCCTTAATTGCAAACCAGCTGATTGACATAGACTTTCTCATCGTGAAGCACAACTGCTAAAAGAAAAATGCCCTTGTTCTCTGTTTAAAATTAAGGGGAGCAATGTTGTATATAAGGACTTCAAAGGAATTCAAATGCGTTATTTTAAGAGCCATTTTATAACAATACATATCACACTATATCCCAAGGGCTTTTCAGGCATTAATTGTAGTTAGAGTTATCCTGAAGGTCACTACTCTGTGATAAAATCATGACTACATAGCTTCACATATTCCTTTTATAGCTATAATGTGCTCCTGGATTTCTTTTCCCCCATTATGCAATATTCCGATTTATCACACAACAGCTTTAACATAACTGATGGCAATGCACTTTTTGTTGTTGAGGCAGGATCAAGGACGTTTTAATATAGTCTGGCTAGACACCGAGAGTACAGAAGTGATCCATTTCTCCCCTGGCAATTAGGTGGAAGACAGTCCATGTTGGGGGCATTTAGTTAGGCATGGCTGGACAGGAGGGCTTTATCAGGGTAGCCAAGCATGTGTGATAAAGCCAGAGTTAGACTTTGCAGATTGTACCTTATCTATAGTTAGCATCCAGAAACCACGATGGGGCTGTCATTGGCTAGGTATTTCCAATAACAGTTCTTGCTGAAGGTTGATAATTTAGATATACAGGACAGTGGTGCACTGTTTATGCTGAAGTTTGTCTGTTCATTCATTCATTAGTTTATATTTCAGTGCATCTCACTTTTTCCTGACGTTATGTTTACTTATATGGCATTTTTAGAAGGCTCTGAATTATTCTTGATGAGAAAAATCTCATAATGAGAAATTAAAATTAAGAAAACATAGAAGGGCATATGTAAGTTGACAAATCCTCTTAAAAAGCTTTTCAAGAAACCAGATATGAAAAATATTACTAACTCAAGGAAAGAACTGTCAATAGGAATTTCTTTCTTTAAAGGAATTTACAAAACACATACACAAGAGCTTTCTGTGAGATTACATCTCATTTTTATCCCTAAGAGACGTAATTCCTTTACTGAGGCTGCCCACTGCGAGCTGTTGATCAATAGGAGAACAAATGGGGGCTTCATTCTGACCATGCCATTCATTAGAATCTAATTTTTTACTTCCATATCTATAAAGTTAGGGTGAGAACATTGTCTTACCTCCTGGGGTTGTGTGAGAATTAAGCGAACGAGTCCTCATAGCTAACCTAGGACAGTACCTTACACTCAGCCCTCAGTGAATCAGGGCAGTTCCCTCCATGCCTCTGTGCATAAGAAGGAGTTAAGGGTGGATCAGAGT
This sequence comes from Propithecus coquereli, assembly GCF_000956105.1. NCBI lineage: Eukaryota > Metazoa > Chordata > Mammalia > Primates > Indriidae > Propithecus > Propithecus coquereli. The sequence goes on from NW_012141747.1 coordinate 3,483,999, forward strand.
CAGTGTCGGGGGACCTGTGACCCTAATCCAAGTCCTCCCCGTGCTCCTTTGTGAATCTAGAATGTGGGTGGGTCACGGACTAAACAGTGCCTAAGCCAGGTGAGAGAGGAGTACAGGTGGGGGAGATGGGGCAGTGCTCTCTGCTGGAGGAAGTCCCTGGGGAAGCAGGTGGTCATTGACAAGCAGGGGATTTTCTTGCTTGTCCCGCTCTGCTGGACTTGGGTGCCCGGAGCTTTTTTTCTTGTCTCCAGATCTGTGAAGTGGAGAGAATGGCTTTTAGGAAGAATCCACTTGCTGTAGTTAGAAACTACTGCATGGTTAGAGAGAAAACGGGCCTCTGTGTCAAGATCTTATCTTTAATGCTGGTCATCCCCACTTCTTGAGGATAGTGACCTGGGTCCACCTGTGTACCATGGGCTCGACTTACCTTGTGGATGGCTCCTGCCCCAGCAGAAAACTTAGGAGTGTCAGGTCTTGTTGCTGTGGCTCAGGCTGCAGTGCTCGTTTCTGAACCCCACCTCTTCTTGACCTCTGTGTGGGTCCTAGATCTCTACTGGGACCTGACTTTTTAGCCTCCTACTTGATCCTGACTGCTGGGCACCCTGAGTCTGCTCCTTGTCCAACAGAGACCTCCCCTCTGGTTCCCAGCCTCGTCCTGGCTGCCCTCCTGGATTTGCACCTTCCTGAGAGCCATTCTCTCCTGGGGAGGCACAGAGTTCGCTATCCAGGTCCTGTGGCAGCACCCTGGCTGGGGGTGGGGACAGCATTTATATGTTTTCCTAGAGACAGAGGGTGGATGGCCTAGGCTGATGGGATGCAGGTTGACCGGAATGCGTATCGTGTGCCAGTTAGCTCTGTGTGGTGGCACTCTCATTGTCCCACGTGACAGATGGGAAGACGGGACACTGAGGGGTGAGGTATATGCATAAATGCTGTAATGAATGCTGGAGTCAGGGCTAGGTACTCATTCTAGGTGATAGGCAGAAGGTTTTCCTTCCCTTTGTACCCAGAAGAGGACAAAAAATGCTCTTGTGCTCTGAAGTAGAAATTTGGCTGAGGGGCCTCCAGAATGTACTGGTTCCTGATCTTTTATCTATACGTTGGTCATTTGGTCCAAGGAATATAAATTATTTCCTTCAAGGGGAACATCTGAGACAAACTGGTTTGTGCTTGGTTCATGGCTACGCTTTTTCTTTTTTTGGAGTCTTACCTCTGTTTTGGTCTTGTTGATAATATAGACCCTCCCTCCCTCCCTCCCTCCCTTCCCCCCTCCCTTCCCTTTTAGCTGAGATGGTAGGCTTTACTTTTGTCTCTTGTCTCCAGGTTTCAGGAAAATGATTTATAAGAGGGGTGATAAATCTGTACAGGGCTTTTCTAAGCTTCAGCTAAGGCCCCAGATAAAAATGTAAAGGAAAAGAAAACCTTCAGGATAAACTGTGTTTTAGTTAGAAGTAATATATTCTTTGACAGAGCTCAACAAAATTGCAGTAAACATCCATGCAGTGCTATACAAATAACAATAATAGTTAAGAGCTACTAATAATTAATAGCATCTTGCTTACATTTTCTCTAGTCCTCGTAATAACCTAGCACAGCAGGCATTATTGCCTCTATCAAAGATATGAGGAACCAAGGCATAGCTGGGGTTCAGCCCAATTATGACATTGGACCTGATGCCATTCTACTATGCCATTCTGATTTTAATGCAAAGCAGGTGTTTTCTCTGGCTCTGTCTCTTTTAAAGGAAATTGCTGTTCCCTTAAATGTTTATAAATTGTGGTTTTTACTCTTGGTTCATTTGCTGTGTCCGAGTACTAGACACTGGAGTGCCACAGTATGGTGTACACTACTGAAGTGCTAGTGACAAGAGTCACAGTAAAGTGCACAGTTGTCAAGAGCAAGGAAAATAAGACCAGGATGGTCCGTCTTCAGGGCCAGGAGCTCAAGGACACCAAACTTCAGGGAGGCGACTTCCTGGTGTTTTTGTACAATGAGTATGGCAGCACCCTGTTCACCCAGAACTCAGACACAGCATATGCAGCCATCAGACCCACCTTAAACCCAGAGGAAAGTAAGCTTCAAACCAAGAAGCAGACACTGGTTCAGGAACCCAGGCCATCAGGAAAAGCTTAAATTAAATCTGCAAGTATTTATGGGGCTGGGGAAGCATGAGTTGCAGTGCAGGGCCAGAAGAAAGCAAAGTTCCTATTGTAAACATTTTCTAGAGAATCTCACCATTGCTGAGAGCTAAGCAGGGACACACACTGATTGTGCAACTGTGGTTACATAGCTGTGGCATGCAGGAGAGAGAAGTATATTCAGATAGTGTCTGCCCTCAAAGAGTTTACAACCTAGTTGAGAATCTTAAAATCTGTTTTCTAGTTTGCTAGTTTCTAGTAGAATTTTTAATTTTGGGGATTAAGTATACTACCTTGTAAATAAAACATTTGACATAGTATAGTGAGCCTTCCACATCTGTGGGTTTGGCATCTGTGGAATCAACCAACTTGGGGTTGAAAATATTCAGAAAAAAGAAAACAATAAAAGACCAGGCACAGTGGCTCACGCTTGTAATCCCAGAACTTTGGGAGGCCCAGGTGGGAGGATTGCTTAAGGCCAGGAGTTCAAGACCAGCCTGGGCAACATAGCAAGACACCATCTCTACAAAAAATTTCAAAAATTAGCCAGGCGTGGTGACATGCGCCTATAGTTCCAGCTACTTGGGAGGCTGAGGCAGGAGGATTGCTTGAGCTCAGGAGTTTGAGAGTTTGAGGTTACAGTGAACTATGATGATGCCACTGTGCTCCAGCCTGGGCAACAGAGTGAGATCCTGTCTCAAAAAACAAACAAACCAGCCAAACAAAAATAAATAAAAAATACAAGTAAAAAACCAATACACTATAACAACTATTTACATAGCTGTTATATTGTATTAGGTATTATAGCAATGTAGAGATGATTTGAAGTATACGGTTACGTGTGTGTAGGTTATATGGAGATATTATGCCATTTTATATCGGGGACTTGAGCATCCTCGGATTTTGGTATCCTCAGGAGTCCTGGAACCAGTCCCCCAGCGATACTGAGAGATGACTGTATTATTCTTCCTTTGATTTTCTATTCTTTCATTTAGGGATGTTTATAAGTCCATGTAACTCAGTTCATTCTGCATCCAAATGAGCCCGTTCTCTGTGTCATCATTTACAATGCCGATTATATTAAAAACAAGACTTGATGCCCTGGCCGGGAGCAGAGAGCCCTCTGCGACACTGTTTGTATGTGCGTCTGGGCCAAATCCAAGTCCTATGTAGATTCTCTTGCGGAGAGAATTCTCTGAAAAACAGGCTTGAAACAATGATCCCTAAGGTCACTTCCAGCTCTAAATATATGATCTTGGTTAAAGTTGTGAGTTTGGGGTGGTAAAGACTGTCCTCAGTGTTTTGGATGGAATTCATAGAACCTGACAAACCTGTGTATTAACTTTCAGCATCGTTTGCATTTCAGCACAAGCAATTCACCAGGCTTCAAGATTTCAGTCTTTGGTACCAACGTGGGCTTAGTCTGTGAACTGACGTTGTGATATGAACTGGAGTTCTCTGAGCCAGTCTGGCTTGGCATGAAGTTGCTGGCCAGTCTGTGCTACATCCTCGTTGGAATATGCAAAATAGGCATATTTTACTAATTAAAATATTTATTTCAAAGGAAAATTTGCCAAGGGAACTGGCTTAGGGAACGAAGACTGTGCTTCTGAAGGACAGAGTAGTCAACAATAATACAAGCAAGAAACCAGCAATTTAGAGAACTGGATTACAATGCCAGCAAAAGTCACCAATTAACCTGGTGTGCATGGGCATTCCTCGAACCTCTCTGCATTCTTTTTTTCTCCTCTTGGATAAAATTAGAGGCTTGGCTTAATTGGCCTCCGGTTTATCCAGCCTTAAGAGCTCTGCAATGCTGGATAGTTTTCAAATAATGGAAACTTCATCGGGTTAGTTTCTGTTAATGGAACAGATAATTGGGAGTAGTAGAGAAATAGAATTTGGGTATTAGCTAGATTTTTCCCCTCTACTTCCCCAGACTCCTCAATTAGATTAGATCAGGAGGGAGAAAGTAATAGGTAGTATTAGTTTCCTATTGCTGCTGTAACAAATTACCACAAATTTAGTGGCTTGAAACAACACGAATTTATTATTTTATAGTGCTGAAGATCGGAAGTCTGAAATAGGTTTCACCGGACTGAAATCAGAGTGTTGGCAGGCTTCTGCACCTTCTGGAGGATGTAGCCGGGAATCTGTTCCCTTGCTATCTCTAGTGTTTGGAGACTTTCTACATTCCTTGACTCCTTGTCCCTTCCTCCATCCTCAGAGCCAGCAGTCTCCTCACTCTGGCCTGTGCTTCTCTGACCCTCTTGTCCCCTCTTTTCCTGACAAGGATCCTAGTGATTACATTGGGCCCGCTGGGGTAATCCGGGATAGTCTCTCCAGCTCAAGATCCTTAACTTAATCATATCTGCACACTCCCTTCTGCCATGGAAGGGAACACACTCACAGGTTCCAGGGATTAGGAGGTGGACCTTTTGGCGGGGGGTGACATTCTTCTACCCACCACACACACATACTGTTGGCAGCATTGCATAGCCAGGACGCAACACTTCCCTCTCTAGAAAGAAATACTGCTGGCAGATTAAGTCATTTTTATCATTCATGAGAGACCTTCAGCTTTACTGCTCCAGTCTCTTGTGCCACAGCAGGGAGTTTATTAAAAGGAAAAAGGGGAGAAATGGGAAAAGAACTACACAGTTGGGAGGCAGTTTTATCAACTCGAATGGAGTCAACCTCAGCGCCCTCAGAAGAAGAGCGAGCTCCATCCTCTGATGCAGCGCGGAGGAAAGGGCAAGCGAGTTCCCAGGGCCAGAACCACAGGTATTCTGAGACTAGTCGCTCAGGAAACTTGGTGGAATGTTAGGTTTTAAGTTCTTTGCGAGTTCACTGTCAATGGCCACATTGTCACCGATGTTGAGGTGACATGTAGTTTCAGGAGGCGAGCCTTTTTTAAAACCCTGGGAAGTTATCAAATCCTTGATGGGAAAGAAAGTCCTGCACACAGTGCAGATGTGACAGTCTTTATAATTCTCTGCAGCAGAAGCCCTAAGAATCTGCACTCTTATTATCTCAAGGGTGACATTTTAATTGTCATTGCATTAGATAAGATATCTCGGTTTGTGGTTAGACGTAACTGAGGATAAAGCAGAGTTCAGGAGAACAAATCAGTGGCACTTCAGTCACATCTTTTTCACCATAGACACCGCAGCTTTGCATCCGTACTCAGATTTGACAGAGACATTCGTGTCATCAGAGGAGACTCACTTGGTTCCTGAGACATTTACATTTCTCCAGTCCATTTTCACATCTAATTTGCTTTGATAGAAGCATGCTAACCTGCCCTCTAACCAGATTTGACACCACCTGGGGTGGCAGAAAAACACTGACTAGTGTCTTCAAGAAGTATCTGAGCTGCCTTTGGGTGTTGGTGTGTCCAAGTAGCCAGGTCGTGCCAGGGTCCATCATCTGGCCCCAAAGCATTCTGAGGGCACCCTGCCTTCAAAGGCACGGGAGGGGAGGGAACCGTGGAGAAACAAGCAATGGAAACAACTGGAATATGATATTCTGTGTTTGCCATCACTTGAGACATCATCAGATAAATGCATGCTGGGAATTTGGCCAGAACCTGTAAGGACAAGCAAAAGCTGGAAACATTTATAAAATACAGAATTTGAGATTTTCCCTAATTATAGTGAAATTTCCATAATTATTTCCCTAATAAACAGTTTTTTTTGTCCACTCTTGTTGCCCTGTCTAGAAATAGAATTATTCTGGTCTGACAGTTTCTAGGAAATATCAAGCACTTATTCTTCAAGCTCTCTCCTGGCTGTGCTATGAGGAAGGGTGCTTTTAGTGAAGAATCTTGATAGGATGTTTTGAGAAAGAGAAGCAAATAGCCTGGACAGTAATTTGTTGCTTTCTACTATTGTTTTCCTCTAATTTTCAGGGCTCTAATATAAAGAAGTACCTCCACAGCAGAGGGGCAAAACTATTGCCCCAAGTGTGAGTTGTTGTGTTCTTAAGGACTTGTTTATTAAATGAAGGCATCGATCATGGTGTTTCTTCAAAGGGTTTTAAAAGAGGTGGACTTGGGGGCTGGGGATGTTTGCCCTGATTTACCTGGAGGCCTGTAATTCAAATTGGTCCATGGCTCGCTTCTCTTTGCCCACTGTCTCCCTAAATGGGTCTTCTCCAAACTTATCCCATCACCCACCAACAAACATGGTGAGTTAGCTCAGGTCATTCTTGTGAAAGCTACTGATACTCTCTGGAGCAGAGATCTCAACCCCTCCCTGCCATTTTCTTTCAAGAGTGCTTATATTTATAGCTGTTGGTCATATAAGTACGTGCTCTATTTGCTAGAAGGAATTAAGATCCTGCAATCGTCCTTTTAACATTTAAATTAGAATACTTTTACCTATGCTGACTTCCTGCCACCTCTCTGATAGGGCTCAAAGGGGGACTTTAATTGACCTCCAAGTGGCAGTGGCTGTTTCCAAAATATTTCTCAATTCTCCAAGGTCAAAGTTTGTGTTATTAGAATAAACAAGGTCAATAAGCACTTTATTGGGGCTTTGTCCTTTATCTCTTCCCAGTTGAGTCTTAGGAAGGATCTGTATAATCGAAAACACTTTGCCTCTTGGGTACCCCTCTGATTTATAATTGAGACAAAATTAGGCTTTAACTTTTCACCAGGTAAAATGAGATAAAAGCTCCTATTTTTTATTTATTTTTTAAAATTTATTTTTATTTCAGAATATTATGGGGGTACAAATGTTTTGGTTACATGGATTGTTGTCGTACTGCTTGAGTCAAAGTTATAAGTGTGCCCATCACCCAGATAGTATACATTGTATGTGTAAGCTGTGATTTCACCCATCCTCCCCCTCCCCTACCCCCGACCTGCATGATTTCCATTGAGTTTTACTTCTCTGTACACATGAGTGCTGATCGGTTAGTTCCAATTTAATAGTCAGTACATGGTGGTGTTTGTTTTTCCATTCTTGCAATACTTCACTTAGAAGGATGGTCTCTAGTTCCATCCAGATTGTTGCAAAAGGTAGTAATTCATTTTTTATGGCTGAGTAGTACTCTGTAGTATACATATACCACATTTTATTAATCTACTTATGAATTGATGGGCCCTTGGGTTGATTCCACATCTTTGTGATTGTGAATTGTGCTGCAATAAACATTCTAGTGCAAGTGTCTTTTTGATAAAATGATTTTTTTTTCCTTTGGGTAAATACCCTGTAGTGGGATTGCTACTGGGATCAAATGGTATTTCTACTTTTAGTTCTTTGAGGAATGTCTATACTGTTTTTGTAGAGGTTGTACTAGTTTGCAGTCCCACCAACAGTGCATAACTGTTCCTTTCTCTCTGCATCCGCACCAGCATCTATTGTTTTGGGACTTTTTGATAAAAGCCATTCTCACTGGGGTTAGGTTATAACTCGTTGTGGTTTTGATTTGCATTCCCCCAATGATTATTGATGAGCATTTTTTCATATGTTTATGGGCCATTAATCTATCTTCTTTTGAAAAGCTTCTCTTCATGTCTTTTGTCCACTTTTTAATGGGGTCGTTTGATTTTTTTTCTTGCTGATTTGCTTGAGTTCTTTGTAGATTCTGGTTATTAGCCCTTTATTGGATGTATAGCATGTGAATATTTTCTGTAGGTTGTCTATTTGCTCTGTTGATGGTTTTCTTGGCTGTGCAGAAGCTTTTTAATTTAATCAAGTCCAATTTATTTATTTTTGTTCTGCAATTGCCTTTGGGGTCTTCTTCATAAATTCTGGCTTTGCAGAATGAGTTGGGGAGGATTCCTTCCTTCTCAATATTATGAAATATTATGATTTCTGCAGTATGAGTACCAATTCTTCTTTAGGTCTGATAAAATTTGGCTGTGAAACCATCTGGTCTGGGAAAAAGCCCCTATTAAGCCAAGGAATACCGTAAACAAGATGCTGGGATGTGTTAACCTTCTTCAAGAAACTGATGTATTAACAAGCCTTTTTTCAAGTCATCTCTTCATGTTATGTGAATCAACTATAAAAACATAGTGTTTAGCAAAGTATCAATATAAGTATATGTCAGTAGAGGCATATTATCCTAATTATTAACACTGCTGCTTGTTAGGCCAGAGGTCAGGGCTGGAAATGCAGGATGGAAAATAGTGGGCCATCTCCCTTTGGGAGAGCACAGAGAATGGCAAGGATGAGAGGGGACTGAGGAGTACCTGGAACAGGTATGGGAGGCACAGCTAGAGCAGAAGAGCCAGGAGTGAGGGGTCCACAGAGTGGAATGCACCAGAGCCACCCAGCTCAGCAAGGTCTGGGAAGTACACATTGCATCTGGCAGTCCTGAGACGCTGTACAGACGCACGTGAGGAAACCAAGGCTTAGAATGGTTTAGTGTCTGGTCCGTGGGTAAGCTCCAACAGGGGCCTGGTAGTGGTCTTCCTTCTGGATTTTTCTACCCAGTCTCCTAATTTGGGAGAGACTAGCTCCTCTGATATGACTTTGTTTACAGTACCCTATTATGTAAGTCACATGCTCTTATTTTTTTTAATTTAACAATTTCTCATGTCATTAGTCTCTTATTCAATACTTATCATGGATGAAGTAAAATGTTGCTTTTTGCACATTAGGCTGCTTATTTACAGTTTTAAACTTAGGTGTAACACAAAGTTTTTAAGGGCAAAAAATAAATAGGATTCCTGTGAAGAGGCCGTCTGGAAGCTCTTGACAGCAACCTTTGAATTATGGACAGCAACAATTATTCTTTTAATTTTTAACTTCTGACCATGGTGTGTGAACTTGCCTTTATTTGAGAAAGAGGTTATTGTCTTAATTATTTGGCTCCCTATGTTAGAATTTATTTGACCAAATGATACGTGTTGTTGAACTTCTGGGTGGACAGAGAAAATGCATGGCATGTGTATTAATTTGCTCAGGGTGCCGTAATAAAATACCACAGACTGGATGGCTTAAACAACATCATTTCTTACTTCATAGTCCTGGAGGCTAGAAGGCTGAGAGGAAAGTGTCGTCAGGGTTACTTCCTTCTGAGGGGTGTGAGGGAGAATCTTTTATGCTTCTCTCCAGGTTCTGGTAGTTTGTTGGCCATCACTGGCGTCCCCTTGGCTTGTAGATCTATCACCCCATCTCTGCCTTCATGTTCACGTGGTGTTCTCCCTGCATGTGTGCCCGTGTCCAAGCGTCCCCTTTTTATTAAGTAAAAGGATGCCAATCATACTGGATTGGGGCCCACCCTACTCCTGTGCGACTTCATTGTAATTAATTGTATCTGCAATGACCCTATTTCCAACTAATGTCACATTCTGAAGTACTGTGGGTTAGCATTTTAACTATGAATTTGGGGCAGGGGGAGGGACACAACCCATAACAGTGTTAGACAACAGCATAGTAAGTCTCTGAGGCTGAAGTCAGGGAATCTGTCCTCCACATTCGAACTTAAAGTGTTGGACTTTATCTTGTCCTCCATTGGAAAATGAGTTTTCAGTGAAGTCCAGCAATAATTTCTGTAAGTTAATTAGGCAAACTATTTAATACGGGAACAGAAATAGGGAACAAAAGGTCTCAGTCAGGAATTTTCTGGGTACAGAAAGTCTATGAAGCATTCCAAACATACTTTATCGTAGTAAGACCCAATAGGTCAATATTTGTGATATATGGTGGATTCTTAGCATTCATGGCATTAGCGCTACACTTAATAAACAAGAACAAAGGTGCAACTGTTGGTATTGCTTAGGAGATGTTTCAGTTCGTTGTTAGTCCCTCTCTTCCTTGTCTGAGACTGGCGCTTTCTCAGGGATTGGGGGCTTTCCCAGCAGGACAGGCCTGCAAGGTGCAGCCCAGCTCAAGGCTTGGCTCTCCACAGATTCTGCTCTGGGTGTACAGCATGTTCCTGTAAATACCAAGGGGCCATTTAGAGCACAGCCCAAGCACTGAGACACAGGGTGGCTAAAATGCCTCATTCTGTGGTTAAAGTGGAGGTGATTTTACTAGCCATCCGTCCCCTTTTCTAGAGTAGAAATCTCCAGTTTTCAATGACTTTTTCCTTGTTTATATTTAGTAACAGATACCGGTAAGGCATAAAAATACATGATAAATGCTGTTTAGTTGAACAAGCTGGATTTGCAGACTGTACCTGCAGATAAGCACATCTGCTGTGCGGTGGGTGCCTTGAATATATACTCCCTCAGACCCTGGAGTGGGTGACCATCTACCCAGAAAAGGACAGCTGATGTGCAGACAGAAAATGGAAAAACAAGCCACACTCGTGGTTTCCTAAAGAAAGTGCCCGCCCATTTACTTCATCATTTGGCATTTATCTGTGGTTTTGCACAAAGCATTTTTAGGGGTACCCCTTCTAGTTACTGCTAATTCCCATGCTGACACCAGCACCTTTCAAAAAAACTAATACTGAGCCACCTCATTTGTGCAGCTTCAGGCAAGAGTCAGAGCTTCTAAGTTTCTTTCTTTAGACCAGGGGCCTCATAAAGCCACACTTGCTCTCTCTAGATACGTTTCAGGGGTAAAGTGGGTGTGTGCTTCATTGCACTTTGTTTTCAAACCTGAGTCCATATTTGTAAAGTATGGCATGATGGAGTCATCTCAATCACAGATGGTGTACTGCGTGTTCACAATTCACGTTTTATACACTGGTCACATAAAAATTTCAGGATCTGGAGACTTCAGCCCCTCCTATCTCTTTTATACTTTGTGTGAAAGACACCTCTGATTTTTTTTTCTAGTATCAGCCATTTTTGTTTTTAAAAATGTTCTCTATTTTATATGATGACAGTTCCAGCATTAAAACCTTTTGCATATATTTCATTTCTTTTTAGAAACAGGTCATATACGATTAAAACACTGTTGATAAGAAGAAATTTAGTATTACATTGTAATATGTTTCAAGTTAAATATTTTAATGCTGTAACTTCTAAAATATACAATTTTTTGAGTACCTACACTGTACTGGACAAGAATATAACTGCATTGTTATTCTCTCATGTCTTTTCACCTGTTACAGAACATTTATTCCTTCTATCGCTAATGTTAATACTGAAAAGTGGAAACAGTATATCCCTTTATAAGAAAAATCTCCTTTATAAGAATTAAAAATTATCAAGCAAGTTCACTGGAGATGGCAATTTGCAGTACAAAAAGACTTTACTGAAAAATGTCTTCAGGGAGTTGATCTTTTAGGTGTTAAAGATAATTACTTCATTCAACAAATCTTGGTTGAGCATCTACTATGAGCTGACACTTGTAATTACGTGACAGAAATGAGCACGGGGAAGTGGAAGGGAACAGAGACTCTTATGAGCTGCAGCCAATTAGGATCAGTCAGAGATGAAGATAATGCCTTCCTAAAATTATCATGTATGGAACAATGTGAAAATATAACTGATGATTAGAATTCAACTTATAACTTTTCAAGAACACGTCTGCAGAATGAATGATGAACACTGTATAATAATTCAGGAGAATCAGAGTATGAGTATAAATGAAAGGCTGTGATTCTATCTCAGTCATGAACAGGAAAATTGACCCAGGGCATAAACATGACTGCTCCAAAAAGTGATGTATCTTCTAAAAATGCTCAGATTTCTACTTATAACAATTACAGCAACGATGATTTCACATCTATAAGTCAGACGGTTTTAATCTGCAAAAGGTTAAGTGTTTGACAGTTAACTTGTTCTCACATACAAATTAGCTGCTTGGAGTTTAACCTTTAGATGTGCTTAAGCAGCCACGCTTTACGATTTTTTTTTTGTATAAAACCACCCAAACAGAAACAATCTAATAACTTGCAACTAGGAATATAGAAATCTGGGAGACATTTTTTTCACTTGTTATAAATTGCTTCAATTACCGCCTTTCTTCCTTTCTGTCTGGGGGTATTTTAACACTCACCCTAATGTGTAGAAGCAACTTCACAATTAAAGAATGGAAGCCATTTGTGGTGATACAAATGTCAGAATAGGATGATTCTTGCAGTTCAATGCCTTGCAGGATTTTAAATCAGTGAGTGACTGCTTGATACAGAGAAGAGGAGAAATGGGATCTGTTATCTTTACCTGCGTATGCAGGGATAAATATGTATTTTCAACTTTGTAGAGTAAAACATTTTATATCTTGAACTTCTAATTGTTATAAAAGAGCAAAAAAAAAAATCACAGGGACCGGGCGCGGTGGCTCACGCCTGTAATCCTAGCTCTCTGGGAGGCCGAGGCGGGCGGATTGTTTGAGCTCAGGAATTCGAAACCAGCCTGAGCAAGAGCAAGACCCCGTCTCTACTAAAAATAGAAAGAAATTAATTAGACAACTAAAAATATATAGAAAAAATCAGCCGGGCATGGTGGCGCATGCCTGTAGTCCCAGCTACTCGGGAGGCTGAGGCAGGAGGATTGCTTGAGCCCAGGAGTTTGAGGTTGCTGTGAGCTAGGATGACGCCACGGCACTCTAGCCCGGGCAACACAGTGAGACTCTGTCTCAAAAAAAAAAAAAAAAAAATCACAGGATTTCTGTTGCATTCAACTTTTAAATGCATCTTGATGATAAATTAATTTTAAGATGTTGTTCACATAGATAAGGCATCTCATTCAACTGATTCAAGTTATATTGCATCAGATTTTTTTCTGTGTTGCTTGAAAAACAAGACAGGATAAAAAAAGATAATGGGTGATGTCTAGACATTTACTCTATGAAAGCCATACCGTCTTCATTTTTGATCAATAAATGCTCTTAAGCTTGAATCATGTATTGCAGAGAACATTTTTTGAGGGACTTTTTACTAGATATAGGCACCATACCAAGTATTTTACATGTTATCTTATTTAAATATCTTCATGACTCATTTAGGCAAAAACTATCATGTTTCCTATTTTACAAATGAATTCATAGGCTAAAAATGTTTACCAGTGGTTCCCAAAATTGGCCTGCTAGGAACTCATGGGAAGCCCCCCACAAGGGGTAAGGTTTTGAAGTTCTAGGGTATAGATCTGAGCATCTTTATAATTAAGTAGTTTTCCCAGTTGATTCTAATAAACACCTAGGTCTGGAGGCCATACTTGGTGGGAAGAGCCATCTCAGTGTCACAGTTACAAAGTGATAGAACTGAGATTGGGACTCAGTTCTGTGTGAATCCACAGCTTATAACCTGGAGTGACCATCATGGGGACCTTGAAACCTTGAAACTCACCCTCGAATCCTAACATTTGAAAGAATCCTAGCATTTGTCTTCCCTAATGTGGGATTCCCTCCCAGCATCCTTGATGGGCAGAGGGGAATGTGAGTCTCTGCCAGAAGCAGTTCAGAGGAGATGCCCACCAGTGTTCCCAGGAAGCCCTTTCTGTTGGTGAGTAGTTCTGATTAATAGCAAGTTCTGATTATTCTGGGCTCTATATTCCTGCTGGCCATTTACTAGTATTGCCCTCTGGAGCTATGCAGAATAAGTCCAGTTCTTCTTTTGCATGACCTTTGGGCTCTTTGAAGAAATTCATCTTCTTCCTGCTGAGGCTTTCCGACTCTAGGTGCCAAGTTTGATTCCCACCCCCCAAAACAAACCCTACCACAGCTGCAACAAACAATCATGGTATCAACCACAAACTCTCCCTAGCTCATCGGAAACTGTGGGCTGTGGCTGTTTCCCCTTAATGTCACATCATTTCTTAGTCTCCTTGGATGCCTAGTTAATTTCCTTTGTCTTGTGTATTTTTTCACTCAGTGTCAGAATTAGGACACTTGCTCATTGTTTATAACACGCATTTCAATTTTGCTTGTCAAAGAAGATCACTCACGTTTCAGGTTAAAGATAGGAAGAATTTCCAAGAAGGGAAACTTTAGGGCATTGAGAGAGAAGTTAGTTGTGCTGAAGTGAGCTGGTGTCTCAATTCCACGCAGCTTGTGATCTTGTGGCTTTCGGCAGTACAACAAGGCCAACCTTTACAGAAGAACAAACTGTTCCTGAACAGTTCCTCCACTGTATTAAAAGCAAACATATTTTTTCTCCTATATTGAACCCTTCAGCCTTTTGTGTTTAAACTATTTCCCATCTTGTTTGAACTTTTTTTTCTGGAACAAACATTTATTGTAGGCAGTGTAAATAACAGCTGGCACTCTGTTTGTGTTGACTTTTGTATGTCTCTTCTGGGCTGTTATTTAGTTAGCAGAGAGTTTGGAGACCTGAATTCATATCTTTACCTTGTTACCAATTTAGGGCTTAGACAAGTCTTTTAATTTTCTGGACTAAAGTTCTCTTATGAAGTAGGGTTAATAAGTACCCTTGCCCTACCATGTGGCAAAGGGTGATATTCAGAGAAATGTGTTGCAGAAAACAATGTCATACTACTGGGAGTTATTAATTGCCATTATTATGTTAATGCCATGATCAGCTTATCAGTGGAATTTAGACTTTTCTAGCGTGCTATTTAGTTTTTAAAATTTTGTTGTCATTAGTTTGGACAGGGTGGAGTTATCAAAAATATTTATCAGAAGATTTTGGCCTTTCAGAGAACAGACTGATCACTCAGAAACGACTCTAGATGCTTTTGGAGAGGGGCGTGTGTAGGCGCACATGTGCACCCTCACACTCCTGCACTGTCTCTATTTGTCCTCAGGAAGGAAACAGATAAGAGGCACTTCCCCTTGTAGACTGTCAAGCTCCTTCCTTGACTGTGGATCGGACTGGAAGAAATAAACTTTTTATATCCCGCTGGGATCGAATGGGTTTAAGGGATATCTGTTTGCCTTTTGAACGATACTTCTTTTTAACTGAGTGGAAGTATGAACAGATCTTTTTAAAGCGTGCTAGATGAGGGAACTAACTACATTATGTGTAGGATGGTTTAGGTGAAGATGCAAGTCAATGAATCATAGTTCACATGATCTGAGTGGTAAGTGTTTTCTTCAGGGCGTAACCCTGGAGTTGATGATGTGAATCCAGTGAGGTCTTCTCCAGGTTCCCTTTGTAGAAGCTTCAGACCTTTGTCAAGTTCCCCGAATATCTGTCCTGTTTTCCTCTCTGTAAAATATCAGTCCAGTACTGGGCAATATCTCCTCTAGCTGTCCTTCCAGAGGTGCTGTGTGAATTAATTAATAGATGACTAGCAAGCGCTTTGAAAATCAAAAGGCACTTCAGAAGTGGTCAGCATTGTTCAGCTCTCATTTGGAGTGAGTGGAAAGGATATCTCATTTCTTCAAAGCAATTTAAAGAAGATGGAAGAGAGAATGTTCCTCTTCTTGCAGTAATGCTAGCTACTGTGTTCTGATGCACTACTCAGGTTGTTTTATTATACAGTGAAGAAATAAATGGGACCTCACTGGGTCTGCCAGAACCTCACTACTGCAGGGTTACAAACACATTAATGTGTAATTGACATCTAGCAGCTGTATGTCTACTATGTGCCAATTAGAATATTTAGCTGTGCAATAAAAGAGGAGTTAATAAAAACACATCTAAGAAATGGAAAATAAGATGAGAAGTGGCATTTTGGCCCTTATTCAAGTGTCAGGGAGCAAAAGAGGGTGTGGAAACCAAGCTCAGCTAACTTCCTGTGTCTTCATTTGCCATTGGCTCGTTCGTTACAAAATGTCTGTAGATCTGGGATGGTACCCCTTCCTCCAAAGTATTCTGCTCTCAGTTTGATTCAGTACTATTTTACAGCTTAATGACATATGGACATTTCGGAGTTCCACTTCAGAATAAACAGTAAAGTGAGCTTAAATTATAATTCATTGATTTCTTGCTGGCTTTTTTACTTACTTGTAAAACGAATTGTATAGAGTTTCTAGATTCTTCCCCTCAAAAATCACAACCCCAGAAATATCTAAGGGGGGGAGCTTTTATTTTAACCAAGAGTGAACTACTGTTTAGCAACATTGACTACAAATGTGCTTCTTGGGAATTTCACCACTATATAATTGCCTTCTTCGTTTCTTTTTTTGCTTAACTAGTGTATATAATCACTGATTTATAAGTGTGAGCTATAATAATGTCAGCTGTCTGCTGGCATGATTGGAGAACTTATTATGAAATGAAGTTAATTTTATATCTTCTTTTCTTGGAAACTCTTTTGTACTTAATTTTAAGCAGATAAGTGACATAAAAAACCAAACCACTTGAAGATAATGCATTTAGAAATTGCTGATTGATGAGCTTAGGCTTATCTAATTTTGTTTTAAAAAGATCCTAATATATATTTTGAGAATAGATGTTTGAGTAGAAGAACAAAGCTACTCTAGTATAGGTGGATAAGATACCAGCAAAAGAAAAATGGAACGATTCTGTTTTTTTCCTATCCAAACATTGTTTTAACATTAATCCTGGAATTTATGTTTTAGTCATGGTTGTCGGTTGTGGAAAATATTATTTACCTTAATAGTTTTAATTAAAATAAATGTTTGTGTTTTAAGCAAAACAGTTTATGTTCTAAAAGGATAACAGCTACGTTTTATGCTTCTCTTTGCTAGATTTTCTTTTAGAGATAATGATCTTTAGGGCTGTTTTCCATAAATATGCATATCATGCTTGTGTTTCTGCTTAAAAGCGTGCATGAGTAAGAAGCACTGAATTTGATTAACTTTATTAACAATAAATAATGAAGTGTACTCTTTTATGTTAACCCTTATTGTATATCAGCCTTTAGACATTTGGCTATCTAGACAAGCAATCATTTATATCCTTTTAAAAAATATTTATTGCTTCTTTGACTAATTGCTTTTTATGTGACTTAAAGCCTTTTGCATTGGTACCATTTGTTAAAACACAGCCAGAAGCAGGCAGAGCAGTCTCATTTTTCAAAAATTTAGTGTCATTTTTATAGACAAATAACACTCGTAAATGATGGATAATAGCTAGCAAGATGCTGCATAGTGTAAAATGTGCATGAATTATATTTTCTGGGAGTTAGAAGGTTAACTTGTCTATGAACTAATTGAAAAGCTTTATGGTAAATGCAAAGTGCTGTGTGCACATTATCGGCATGACTTAAACCAGCTGAAAAAGGGATTTTCCTTCCCTTGAGTATTATTCATTATATCATCCTCTTTTCTGGCTAGCTGATGTAGAAGGAGAGTATCTAATCATAATTCATCTATAGAATTTATTAAAAAAAGCACAGCATAGATGCTTTTCACAAGCAGATTAATATTTTACACATTAAAAATGGGGTGGAGGTGTGTGTAGGCATTGAAATTATCACTGCATATATTTTTGTATTTGCATAGGCCATGCTTATCAAGACAACTGTGGTTTCTGGCCCTGGGAAAACAAATGGTGGGAGATATACTTGGTTTCCTCTGTAGCTTGCATTGTAGAAGTAACAGAAATCTATCACAAACTTTTTGTTGAGGAAGGCTAACTCACAGGTCTCTCTTCCTACACTGGATGGTTAAGTTGAAAACAAACTGTCTTAGTTTAGTAGCAGTTAGAATGTTCAATCTAGAATGTTAATGAGAACTTCAGAAATTTCATTTATTCAAAGGCAAGACTTTCCTTGCCCATCCAAGACATGATTGTAGGCATCTATCCTGATTATGTGGGAAGAGGTAGGTTTAGTGTCTTTTTCATTTTTCCCTTTCACTCCAGCTGCTGTTTCCCATTGGGTTAGTGTTGGGGAAGAAAAGGAGCTGAGCAGAGGAAGGTGATGGTAAGAAATAGAAAGGATTTCTTACTTGACTAATCTGGTCAAAAATGGCTTTGTGTTCTCTGGGCTTTGTTACTATTTAACATCTCTTTTGTCATTGGTGCTTTCCAGCTTTATCAAAATTGCCTAGGTTAAATTTGTTTTTATTTACCCTGATTAGTATATCTGTGGATTCATATCTTTTAATACTCCTGGAAACATCTCAGTTATTATCTCTTTAAATATTGCCTTCCTTCAACCTTTCTATTCTTTTCTTCTAGGACTCTGATGAGACATATTTTGGACCTTCTCATTGTATTCTCCATCTTGGTTAACATCTTATTTATATTTTTCATCTCCTTGTGTATCTGTATTGCCTCTTAATGTAATTTCTTCAACTCTTCCTTCCAGTTTATTAATTTTCTTTTCGGCTTTGGCTAATAGGCTATATAAGCTTGCTGGTGACTTTTTTGTTTCTATAACTGTAGTTTTTATTTTAAAAAGTTTTATTTGGTTTTTTTAAAATCTGCCTGGTCATTTAAAAAAAATTATAGTAAAATACACATAAAATTCACCATCTTAACCATTTTTAAGTGTACAGTTAATATTAAGTACATTCAGTTTGTTGTGTAACCAATCTCCACAGCTCTTCTCATCTTGCAAAACTGAAACCACCTGGTCATTTTTGATAGTCACTTGTTGCTTCCTTATTTTTGTGATTCTATCTTTTGCTTCTTGAACTTTTCATATGTAGTGACTTTGTAGTCTGTATCTGGTAATTGACACATCTGAAGTCCATGTTACTTTACATCTGCTCTTCATTATTTCTTGGACTCTCACTCATGATGTTGTTTTGTTTCCATGTGTGTTTAGTAAACCTTAATTGCTAGCTCATATTTGATTGATCTTAATCTGTAGAAAAAGCCTGGGGGCCTAAATCAACAATGCTTTTCTCAGAGTATTTGCTTTTGCTTATGCAAGTAGTCATGGGGTTCTGCTGTCCTGAGACCATCCCATCACCTTCTAGATACGCCTCAGTGTAAATCCAAGAGTTCTAGTTTAGTTCTCCCATCTGCCGACAGATTTAAGGCCCAGTCTCCCAAAGCTACATGGGAATCGACACTTGTCTTCATAGGACCCTCTCCCCTTTTTGTGTTCATTCGTTGTTGTGCTTTTTTTTCTTTTTGCTCCCTTGAGATTTTTCTTGCTTCCTCTGAGTCTAACAAAACAATAATTGTTTTTTACTCAGGTTCTGGGTGTTCTTCTGGTAGACCCCCTGAGTATTTAGTCTTCCATACTTCTGAAAGCCTGAGCTGGTTTTAAAGGGCCTTTCACGTGGGCACTCAGTGGGCTCCTCTGCAGGGTCCCTCCAACTGCAGCCACCTTGCTCGGGCAGACTTGCCTTCGCCTGCTCCCAAGTTGTTCACAGCTTCCAGTATTACAGAGGTCTGCACCATCCAGCCCCTGCTGGGGTCACCTGGCGCCCTGGAAGAAGTCTCCTGGGCAGGATGACCTCTGGTTGGCATCCCCATCATAAATTCTACATCTGGCTTCTCAGATTAAGACACCTTTGCTCCACTTTGGAGAGGGTATGGAGTGCAGGTACTTCTTGATGGAGTTTTAGCTATCCTCCGGCCCTCTAGGTGTGTGCCAGCTGCCAGTCAGTGGGCTTCCCAAATTCTTGGGAAACCACATCAAGTGCTGTGCGTTTCCACTTTGAAGCCTCACTCATTGGACTTAAGAGTAGGCACCCCAACCCCACCATCTACCCCCAACCATTTGGTTGTTGGTGGTGGAAATCATAATGTACCTTTCCCCCTGCTCAAAGAAATACAAATTCCTCTCTTGATCTCCTTTTTTCTTTTTTCCCCCACTCAGAGTGAAGGGTGTAAAAGAGTAAAAAGTCATGAAATCATTCATGACACATTAACTTTGAAAAGTTCCTTTGAAAAGCCTGGCACCTCACTTTGGAAATGTGGATCTGTTGTTGCTTGGTAAGTCATTTGAAACTTCCAGTTTAATAGCTGTCCGTACAAACATACACAGCATGTGTTGCCTCCTCTATCATGGGACACGTTTTCCCCCTTTGTCTGACTCCCATTGTTTGTTAAATATCATCTAGAATGGAATGGAGTTCCCACTTTCCATGCCAGCCAGTTGGTTCACTTTTTTATTACCTTGGAGAAGGTACATCTTACCCCCATGATTCTGAGACGTGAGAATGATGAGCAGTGAGCCATCAGCGCCACTACAGGGCAGGGCATTACACCGGCATTTGGCATGTTTGTTTTATTTTTTAAAATGCCATACTGATTACCTTCATTAAAAATAAGGTTATATTTATATAGCTACATCCCTGCAGGAGGTGAAGCTGAACTCCCCGTTCCTAAAGTATGGGCTGCATTTTGGGACTTTCTCCCCAAGAGCAGACTATATCAAGGGAGAGAAAGTAACTTGGTGGTGGAGAAACCTGGCAAACACTTCCTCAGCCAGGTGATCAGAGTTAACATTGATGGTGTCACATCTTGACAAGATGTGATGAGAAGGGCACTTCACCTCTGTGGTCTTCTCCTGAAACCCCATAATCTCAGTCTAATGATGAGTGAGAAAAGCATTAGTAGACCTCAAATTCAGGGACATTCTACAAAGTGCCTGACAGTGCCTCAAAACTGTCAAAGTCATCAAAATCAAGGGACATCTGACAGACTGTCACAGACCCAGAGTAAACGAAGGAGCCATGACTTCTAAATGTACCTGATGGGCTCCTGGAACAGAAAAAGGACCTTAGGGGAAAAAAGTGAAGTCCAAAGAAAGTGTGGTATTTAGTTAATAGCATTGTAGCAGTGTTGGTTCCTTAGTTGTGACAAATGTAAGATGTTCGCTGTAGAGTGAACTGGGTGAGAGGTGTATAGGGATTCTCTGTACTATCTTTGCAATGTTTCTATACATCTAAATCTAAGACTATTATAAAAAGTTTAAAACTCTTAAAGTAAATATTATTAAATAAGAATAAATGAAAAGTTTCCCTAACAGCTTGAAGAAATGTTTTATGTATATGTAAATATATTTATGTATTATCTATATTTGAACAAAGTCTTTGATGAGAAATTGTGGAAATGTAGCACAGTTAAGTAGATGGCATTTAGCACAGTGGTTAAAGGCGTAGCGTTTGGAGCCAAACTGACTGGGTTTGAGGCCCAGTTATGTTCCCCCTAGCTCTGTGACCTTAGGCAAGTTGGCATTCCTGTGCTCAGTGTCCCCATCCCATGTTATCATCTCACGTTGAGTGGTTTTGAGGACCTATAAGATAACACATATAAAGCTTATCTGGCACATACTACATCCCTGTTGTAGCACCAGGACCTTCACTCTGTTGTTTCCAGCATCTTTACCACCTATTCAAGTGTCTATACAGGTGACAAGTTTGTGGATAACACAAAGCTGAGTGAGTTCTTAGGACATTGTTCTCAGAGGCCAGCATTCAGCCAAACGAGGATGGAGAGTGTGTCTCCCACATTGTTTGGGAATAACATCTTTACTTGTATATGGTGGACCCTTTGGGTGCTCGCTAAATGTTCATGAATTGAACAGATTACTACATTTAGTCATAGGCATTTTGTGTTTGTTGTTATGCAGAACTTGGTTTATGATCTTAAAGAAACACATCTTATGGCTGGCAACGTCAAAGTGTGTTGTTTGGATACTGCTGTGTTTCATACCAGATACATTTTCATTGTCCTCTTTCAAAGGCCCTCACAGGGTCTCCGCGCCAGGTCTTGGGTCATAGTCTTCCATTCCTGGCGTTTGGCTTCTTGGCTGACTTTTCAGCCAGATGGGAGCATCAGTGTGACCTCGGAATCAAAATTAGCCCTCTTTTTCTCACCACCCCTTCCCTAACTTGTCTTGGATTCAGGAGAAATGAGGACATACGCAGCTTTCTTTTTTTTTTTTTTTAAAAACAGCTTGATTCAGATATGATTCTTATATCATACAACTCATCTATATGAAGTATACAATTCATTGATTTTAATATATTCACAGAGTTGTGCAACTATCACCACATCCAATTTTAGAATATCTTCGTAACCCTGCCAGTATATTCCCACCAATGTATGAGGGTTCCAGTAGCTCCATATCCTTGCTGATGCGTTTTACTGTTTGTCTTTTTGATTAGCATCCTAGAGCTACGTGTGTAGTGGTATCTCACTGTGGTTTTGATGTGTATTTCCCTAATGACTAATGATGTTGATCACCTTTTCATGTGCTTATTGGCCATTTGTATATCTTCTTTGGAGAAGTGGCTATTCATATCTAGGTCATTAAAAATAGTGTTTTTTTTTTTTTTTTTTTTACTAATGAGTTCTAAGAATTCTATATATTAATATATTCTAGATACAAGTCCCTTATCAGATATATGATTTACAAGCATTTTCTACCTGTATGTGTGTCTTCCTGTATGTGTGTCTTTTTTGATGATGTTCTTTGAAACATAAAAAGTTTTAACTTTGATGAAAACTGCTTTATTTTTTTCTTTTGTTATTTGTACTTTTGGTGTCATGTCTAAGAAGGCTTTGCTAATCACGGCCTATATTTTTTAAGAGTTTTACAGTTTTTGCTCTTATTTAGGTCCATGATCTATTTTGAGTTAATTTTTGTGTATAGTATAAGGAAGGGATCTCTTGCTTTCCTGCTGGGTGGTATGTAATTTTGGTATAGGCCAGACAGAGGGTGCCTACGTGCCAGCCCCCCAGTAAAAACTTTGGGTTTCCCTGGGCAGAAATATTGCACATGTATTGCTGCTTTTTTGTTGCTGGGGAGGAAGTGCACTTTGTGTGACCCTTGTGGAGGAGCATAAGGGAGCTTTACCTGGGTTCCTCCAGGCTCTGCCTGTGTTTCTCCCCTTATGATCCAGCTGTGTGTCCTTACTCTGTGGTTGTGATAAATCTTAGCCATGAGTACAGCTATGTGCTGAGTCCTGTGTCCTTCCAGCAAATATCTGAACATGGGCTCCCTGACACAGGGTCCGGTGTCATTCATCTGCATGTGGATATTCAGTAGTTCCAGCATCATTTTCTGAAAGAGGATATGTAGTTTTAAAGATAAATTTAACTCCTGAAAGCTCAGGAACACCAAATGTCTTATGCAAGGTTATACGTGTATCAAGTATATGGACCAGAGGAGAAACTCCATATTCTAAATTCAGGGCCAATATATGTCACCCTGGGCTGCTTCATGATATTCAGCCACTTTCTCTCTGGTGCACAAGATGGACCAAAATGACACCGTCTTGGAGTTTGCTGAGTGCATACTTCATTGTAGTTACCTGCTTCAAGCTACTGTGTATTATGTGTGTATTATGTATATCTTGTATAAAAAGCAGCCTTGGATATCTAAGTTTCATCATCCAAAATTGCTGATTAAAGGTTGGCTATCTAGTTAATCAATAAGATTTATGCATTTCTCTAAAATGTATATAAATTTTATTATTTTTGCTTTTTTCTTGGAGGTTTTTTATTTTTTAACTGTCTAAAAAGGTTTGGAGCATCTTCATTAAAATAAATAGCATAGTCTATCTGAAAGAGCGTGAACTTTTTGAGTGTAGAAGACCTGTGGTAAACCCTGTTACTTCCATTTACTAGTTATGTCTCTTGGGCGATGGATTTTGCTGAGCCTCAATTTCCAGCAGAATTGTTAAGAGGAATAACGTTTATTAAATGGCTGGTATGTCATTTCTTGGCATATCGTAGTCACTCAATAGATGATTACTGATTTTGTGGTTGGTACTAAAACCCCAGATGTCACTCATTTTTTTCTGCATGGTCCCTTTTATGTTGCCCCTGTTTGAATATGCCTTGCGTCAGTCTTTTTCTCAAAGTTAACATCATCTTATTTTATAGCTATTGTGGTTTACTTGAGCTATTTGAGAGTTGAAGTCTCCTAAGTTTTCAGGGTGTATTTCTAAGGGAACCGTGAATGATAGTAGTGTATCTTGATTCCAGGAAATACGGATGCTGAGGGATTCATGGAATAAATGGTCTCGTTCTTGCCTGAGCAGTTCACGAATTATTTCTGTGATACATGCAGGTTGCTTCTTTGCCAGAGGAGAAACCTCTTCTTGGTAGTCCAGCTTTCTAGTGAAGACAAAGATCTCTTTGACAGGATGGGAAAGACGTTACAAGATTGTGGGGAGGTAGAATAGGTTTTAAACCAGTAGCGAGAGACCGGTGAGAAAAAGGATGCGATGTAACGGAAAAGGACGGACAAACTGCACCAATAGAGAATTACAAATACCATGATGCTGGGGAGGGGGTGAGGGAGTTACTGACAATGGTAATCATACTAGTAATAATAATTGGTGGTATCTATTGAGCAGTTACTATGTGATATGTGTGTTGTGCTACATGCTTTAATCATGAATTTAGTCATTTAATAGGCACAAAGATTCCATGGAGTAGAGCTGAGAGTTAAAGAGATTAAATAACTGACTCTGAGGCCACGTAGCTAGTAAATGGCAGACCCGGGAAGTGAATCCACTGTGGCTAGAGATTTCAAGACAGATATTTGTCTCTTTTTCTTGAATGTGTAAGAGACCTGAGAACACATCAAACCTGTAAAGTGCAACAGTTCTTCATCTTCACCTGTGCAACCAGCTGTTCAAACGGGCTACTTTTCAGAGTGAAGAGGGCTCTGTTGTTTATCGCAGGGCAAACTAGACTGCCCCTGGCAAGCCAAAATGTATGGTCACCTGTAGATAGGGGTTTTAAAACAATTATATTTGGAACCAAAGGAAATAAGAAAGGACATAGCCTTATTTAGAACAGATGGTATAGTGTAAACAGATGACATGGAGAAAACTGAACTGCTCAACTTCTATTTTGATTTTATCATCTTTATCAGGAAAAATGATCTTCAAATTGGAAAGGGTAGAATAAACATGGTTAGAAGAAATTAAAGCCCAAGATAGAAGAGATAATGAGAGCTGCTAAAAAATGCATTTAGCCTCCTGGGCATGGGAGGAACTTGCAGATGTGATTGTGGAACCACTTTAGGTAATATTTTATGAATCAAGGAGAATAGGATGATAGAAGATTGTAAATGATTCCAGTGAATGTGTCCCAGTTTTCAAGGGGGGAAAGCATAGTGTAGAAACTACAGAGGGGTGAGCTTAAGTCAGTTTCTGATGAAATTCTAGAAGCAATATTAAGCAGATATTTGTGAACATATAAAAAGGCAGCAGTGAGTACTGGGAGACAGAAAGGATCCTCAGAGAACAAGTATTTTCCCTGTTTAGATGGGATCATTAGTCTGACACATGAGGGGAATGCCAGAGAGAGAGTGAATATTGATTTCAACAAGCCACTTGAGAGTCTCTCATGTCATAGACAAGATGGAGAAATGCATCTGGGGTGATAATACAGTTCAAAGAGTTTGTATTTGCTGCTACAATCATTTTTCAAACTGGATAATGAATGGATTGATCAACTAACTATGGCCTCTGGGCCAAAATGGCCCATTGCTTGTTTTTATAAAGTTTTATTGGAACAGTCATGCCATTTGTTTACATATTATCTATGGCTTCTTTCATGCTGCGATAGCAGAGTTGAACAGTTGCTATAGGGATCATTTGACCCACAAAGCCTAAACTGTTTGCTTTCTGGCTCTTTACAGAAAAAGTTTGCTGACCCCTGGCCTAAATAGAACACTGGTTCTCAGCCTGGCTGCACCTAAGAATCACCTAAAAAGTTATTACTAACACCCAAGCTTGTTCCCTCCTGCATTCCTCCTCCCGACTCCTTCTAGCCAAATCAGAATCTCTGAGGTTGAGCCTGACTTTTTTTTTTTTTTTTGTAAAGATTCTTGGGTAAGGCTGGGGTGAGGTGGCTCACGCCTGTAATCCTAGCACTCTGGGAGGCTGAGACAGGAGAATTGCTTGAGCTCAGGAGTTTGAGACCAGCCTGAGCAAGAGCTAGACCCAGTCTCTACTAAAAATAGAAAAATTAGCCAGGCATCCTGGTGAGTGCCTGTATTCCCAGCTACCTGGGAGGCTGAGGCAGGAGAATCGTTTGAGCCCAGGTGTTTGAGGTTGCAGTGAGCTACAGTGATGCCACTGCACCTACCAGGGTGACAGAGCAAGACTCTGTCTCAAGGTTCATGGGTGATTACTATGTGTAGTCAGAGCTGGAGACCAGGAAGGAGGATGCTAGTGGGGAGTGCTATAGGGAGGCAGGTGGCATCTCATGTTTTCTGTTAGAGCTAATGATATACTGTACTAGCCAATCTCTGGGTGACACAGAATGAAAGGAGATGGTTCTCCAGATGAGAGTGTAAGAATTGCAAAATTTCTGGTGATAAGGTAACAAGATGATGCTGGTTATAGTAAAAAATGGAAAGACCTGAACTTATGTACCAGAAATCCCCTGCAGAAAAGTATTGGGTGATATCTGGCCTCATTCAATGAAACCCATGTGAAAATGAGTTAAGGGTTAACTGCAGACTCAATATTAGCCAACAGTGTGTTGCAACCAGGAAGACCAAAACTAAACAAAACCAACAATAACAACCAAGGCAATCTTAGCCTACATTAATGTAATTACATGAAAAGTAAGGATAAATGTTTTCCTCTGCTCAGGTCAGATCACACCTGTTAGATATAAGCTCCTTGCAGGTGGGAATACACCTAATTGAGCTGTAGATAAATACCCAGAGGTGGTATTTATCAAGAGGCCAACTTCCACCCTCACTAAAGCGGCATGAGCTGCCATGTAAAACAATGTGATCTTGTCTCTGAGAGGTACTCGAGCCGAGATTGGATGATCCTTTGGCAGAGGTTAGAGTTAAAAATATCTTTGGGGATTGTATTAGGGTTTGCCAGAAATAGAACCAGTAGGATGGATGAAAAATATATAAAGATTTATTATAAGGAATTGGCTCATATGATTATGGAGGCCGACAAGTTCCAAGATCTGCAGGGTTAGTGTGTAAGCTGGAGATCCAGGAGAGCTGAAGGTGTAGTTCCAGTTCAAAGGCTGGCAGGCTTGAGACCCAGGAAAAGCTGATGTTTCATTTCGAGTCCAAAGGCAGGGAAAAACCGATGTCCCAGCTCAAGGCAGTCAGGCAAGAAGAAATTCCCCCTTACTCACAGGAGGGTTGGTCAGCCTTTTTGTTCTATTTCGGCTTTCAGCTGATTGGATGGGGCTCACCCACATTAGGGAGGGCAGTTTGCTTTACTCACATTGAAATGTTAATCTCATCCAGAAATACCCAGAATGTTTGACTAAATGTCTGGGCACTTTATGGCCCAGGCAAGTTGACACATAAAATTGGCCATCACAGTGATCCTCTAGTGCAACATCCTCATTTTGTGGGTGAGAAAACAGAGTCTTAGAGTATGTGCCTTGCCCAGGGTGCCCCAGCTTGGTCAGTGGCCAGGATGGCTTTAGGATTTTGGTCTCCTCAATCCACAGCCCTGTGCTCTTCCTGCCAAACTGTTCAATTGAGGTAGAGCTTGTGTTAATGACCTCTGTGGCCCTCTCCAACCCTCAGGATTAGACTGGCGATTAAAAGAAAGGAAGAAGTCATGCCTCAGAATGAGGAGCCTTCACCAGGGCAAAGAACTGTCACCACTGGAAGTGTAGAGCTCAATTTTGAGGAGACGATCCATGAACTAAATGCAGAGGTGGTCACCATAAACCCAGATGCCAGCCGTTGGCCGGGTACTCGGATTCTAAGCTTTTCATTTTATGCATAAACACCCTTCAGGCCTCTTCAAAGAGCCCAACATGCTAGTTAATCCTTTAATGCCAGTGCTCTCAAGAGGGCGAGGGAGAGGGATCGTCAGGCAGGTTTCATGCTGGCGTGTGTAACTGGGTGAGTGCAAGGCCTCCGTCAGAAGCTCCAGGGGGGAGGAGTCCCTTTGTGTTCTCAGCACATGGCCTCTTCTTATTGAATGAGCAGATGATTGGGACAGAAAGATGAAAGACACTCAAAGCTGTGCTCTTCCTCTGGGATACTGCTCACAATAACCATCATAATAGGCCAGGCCCTGCCCGTGTCAAGGACCATTCTAGGTGCTTCAATTTCTCTAGTCTAAAAGACAGCTATGCAAGCTACACGTTATTATCCCTACTCCATAGATGAGAAGACTGAGTTCCAGAAGCATTTTCTGCATTTTGGAAGAAAATAATTTGAATTGACTGCTAGGTACAAATTTCTAACGTGATGTCCCTGTGTGCTTCCACACTCTTGGCACTGAGCACATCTGATTTTAGAGAATGATAATACGGTTATTCAGAAGACTCCTCTCAGAGCCAACTCTCGGTTACTGTCAAACAGCAAAATTTGAAATTCTATGGTGGGTAACACGCTGACACCCAACACAGTTCAGGTGTTGTATAAATATAGTCAACAGGCTGACTTTTGAGTAAAACATAATTTTTCAGCTGCTGCCAAGAGGAAGATAATTGATGATAAAAGGTAAATATAAATGACTTTTTGATTACCTGTTGTTTTAGATTACCTCAGCTCCTCTTCGTCATTACTGCAGGGACTTCAAAGCTATGCAAAGTAAATTCTCAGTATAAATTTCCCCCTCTCCACTTCCCCTCTTGTCACATTTCCCCACACCTGTTAACAGAAGCCCTACTCTTGGGAAAGTCAGGAATTAGGTGCTTCACTTTCTAATTATTACAAATGTGTTAAACAAATCACTGATAAGAGTCTAGGTGTGGTGCAGATGCGCATGCCCGAGCTCATGCACAGGAAGGCTGGGGGAGCAAGTGTTACTTAGCGGGTGCTGCCGGCCCTGCTCTACCCTGCCCTGCCCTTCCCCACCCTGCCCTTCCAGGAGATTTAATTCAGGATACTAGTGAATGGAGTGAGAAAGAGTGCTTTGGGGAGTGTTCTGTCTAGATGTACAGATACATTATTTTAAATCTCTAAATGGTATGATTTGATAAATGGACTCACAAGTTGAATGACAGTCTCTAAACCCAGCCCCTGGACTTGGAGTACAGTGGGAGACAAGGTGTGGAGTCTGTCTGGAATTTGGGGTTAACATGGGCTCTGATGGATCCATGCCAAGTGAGGGTAGTCCTAGAAGGCAGGATGCTCTAGGTGGCCCCCAGAAGAATGGGTCTGACACCCCCATTGCCCTTCTGTAAATCCATGTTTTGGAAGGGAGGGGACGGTGGGGAGATGTCTGAAGATCTGGAGCTGCTTCTGCCATTTTTCTTCATAACTTCATAATTTAAGTTTTGCAGCTTTCTTAAAACACGAGTAGAAATCTTATTCTTTCCCCTAGCAAATGAGTTTTAATACTAAAGTTTTAAAAAGAATTGAATGGTGTGGTTGGGTATCCCTGGGTTAAGTCTCTTTGGTAAAACAAATTTAATTCATACATGAACTATGAAAACAGAAAACCATGAAAATAACACACAATTGAGGGAAGGAAATGAAGACTGCACATAGCAAGTTTGAGAGACTATTCCCTTCTTCCCCCTACCCTATGCAGTCCGTTTCCTGGGTCTGTAATTGAACATCCTGAGGCCCTTTGAAAATCCATTTGTGTTTTTTGTTGAATGCATCTCAGGTCTTGGAGACTCACACAGCCCGGAGAAGTATTGATTGCATTTAAGGGTCCATTACTTAGGTAAACCAAATAATGTAACTGATCTTGGCTTTAATTGATCAAATCTCTCCCACAGTGTTGGAAAGATTGTAATCTAATTACTCTGGTTCCCGGTTTCTAAGGTGAAGGTTACATTTTGCTGAAACTTAGCTGGCTTCAGCAGCCTCTCCTTATCCCAGCTGTCCCTCCTTGAAACACACACACAGTGTATGTTGTACATCTTTGAACTCAGAGGTACACACACGCACACATACACCCAAATCATCAATCCCCGGGTTTTAATTTTGACTTTCTACATTAACAGTAGATAAGAAATGTGAACTCTGCTCGTTTTTCTCATTTTAACTTTTTATAGCTTGAGAAAGGGAAGTAGGAAGATGCTGCTGTCTAATCAGGTTCAATACCAGCCTCTCTTGTTTCTCCTAACAAGCTTTGCCTGATCCTAATTCTTTCCTTTTCTGGAGATAGAAGATCTATTTTCAGCATCAAAACGCTGCAAGTGCAGTATGTTTGAAGACTGAGTTGAAAGCTGCTGAGATGCCGATTTATCTACGGATCAGCTCCCCCGGCCTTAACTAGCTCTTCATTGAAGGCTCTCTGCATCTGCCTGAGAGCGATTACCTTGGCTCAGCTAGTATTTTCTAGCTCTTTTTGGAAACACCTTTTTACTTCCTTAGTTAGGCTTGGTTTACCCCAAAGGTTAAAATCCAGGGCTGGGGTGGGAGTGGGTAAACATTTAAACCAAGTGGTTTGCTATCTGCCCTAACCAGCAGGATAACCACGTTTAAGGAAGACTGGCCAAATGATTCTTTGAGGTGGAAGAAATGGCTCTGCCATGGGGAGAAATCAGAACTTTGCCTAGGAGACAGCTTCCCCAACATTTCTAAAAATGACGTAGGTTACTGGAAAGCTTTGTGTCGGTCAGGAGGTGTAGAAGAGAGCATGTGGGGCAGCTCTTCTGTCTGTGTAAGGGGAGCACTGGGGACAGGGAACTTGGGATGTGCCGCTCTTCTTGCAGGTCTTTCTTCAGTGGGACTATTCCCTGGTGGGCTAATGTCACTCCACATTACTCAAACAGCAGCGGGCAGCCCAGGGGGAGGCTGTCAGCATCAACTGCCGTATGAAAATTGTTGCTGTATGAAAATTGATACATGTGCGTTTGCGGGAGCCACATGGAAATGTGACAGAATTGCTGTGAGATGAGGGGTAGTGCTCTGCCCTTCTGGGTTCTTGGGGATTTCTCTCGGTGGGGAAAATCCCTCATGCACTGATATTTACTTTCCCTTAAGAAAGGCTGTTTTTGCTGATGGAACTTTAGTAAGCATCTTAAAATTAAACAAAACACACTCTACAGATACATCTTTTCTAACAACAACAAGTACAGGAACTCTCCCTCTGCTGGTAGGATGCCAGAGTCTTTATATAATACAAGAAATGTCTCAGCTGCTGTGCGGTATGGATTCTTTCTGGGGTCTAAAAACTAAGGTGACTAGAATGTGCTTCAAGGGAATTTTGTGAGTAAATATTTCGAGACATGACTGTGAAACCATTTGCAAGCATAACACTGCCATTTTAATGGGTCTAACGTTAATGCTAAAAAGCTTAAACTCAGAGTAGAGCTGTGATGTATGGAAGAAAGTACACAAGTCTGTATGTAAGAAGTTGTATGAAGAGTACTCCTAATCTGGCTTCCTGCTCTGCCCATGGGGTTATTTATATTTTCCCAACCTGTGATTTAAAAAAGTTTCAAGTGTATAGAAAAGTTGAAAAAAATGCTACAGTGAACGTGGGGAGTATTCTTCACCCCCATTCACCAGCCATTTTGCTACACTCACTTGAAAGCTCTCACTTTGTTTTCCTAACATTTGAAAGAATGTTGCAGATCATGTTAATTCATCCCTCAACGTTTCAGATGTGTTTCCTAAGAATCAGTTTATTCTCTTACACAATCTATTGCCATTAAAACATCAGGAAGTTTTAATCTCGATATCATAATATTATCTAATATACAGTCTATATTCAAATTTCCCCATTTGTGTCAGTAATTTTTCTTATATTAATAGGTTTTTCTTTTTAAAATCTAGGATCTAATCAAAGATCACACATTATATTTAGTTGTCACATCTCATCAGTCTCTTTTTAATCTAGAATAGTCCTCCAGTTTTTCCAGAGTCTTTTGTGACATTGACCATCTTGAAGAGTCCAGGTCAGTTCTTGTGGAATGTCCGCCAGTTCCAATTGTTTCCTTTTATAAGATTGAAGTATCACGTGGGGACAGAGCATGCTTCCCTGGTAGTACTGCTCAAGCAGCATCATTCTGTCCTATTGCTGGTGATGTTCGTTTGGCCACCATTTACGGTGGTATCCACCAGATTGCTCCTCTGTAAAACTGCATTCTTTCTTTTGTGATTAAGGAGCCTGTGGGTTGATCTTTTGAGATCAGATGAATATCCTGTTCCCCAGCAGTCTTTCCCAAGATGATCTTTGTCTGAACCAGTTATTGCATTGGTAGTTACTATGCTCCAATTATTTGAGCATAAAAAAAAAGGTCAATTGTACTTTATTAGATGCCAGAGAAATTAGGGAGAAAAAAGCCATGCCTTTTTTATTGTAAAAAAATGGAATTTGCTTTTTGTATATTTAAAATAGGGTTTTTAAATGAACTTTGGGAGTGTGAATATCATTTAAAAATCCCATGTTAATTTTGAATATAAATTTTTAAAAATTGTACTTATACATTCTAAATTTTATGTACCATATCTTAAGATTTGCATTAAAAATTGTTAGAGTTGAATTCTTGTTACTGGTAATTATTGCAGTATTTGGAACAAAGATGGGAAATGCTCTGAGGTTATAAGTAAAAGATTTCCATGTAGATGTATCTCTCTGTAGAGATATCATCCAAGGAATTTGTGAAACATTGAAAGAATCTGTTGTATTTTGTAAGCAGTACTCATTTGAGAAATTGCTTGTGATAAATGGGTTTCACTAATTAAATCATACACTTCCATAGTACATTACATATAAAACTAGACTAGGAAATAAATATAATTAAAGTAAACATGCCCTTCTAATTAGTAATTGTTTCTGCCATTTTAAGCAAATTTCAGAGTCACAGAGAGAGCTGTTCCACTATAAAACTAATAACGTAGCTTGTGATAACAGGTGTAAATTAACACAATGGAAAACATTTACACTGTAACATGCTAAATTAAAAATGACATTAACAAGTCCCATTTTCAAATTCTCTATAATTAACATTTGTTCAACCCAGAGATGACTAAGTGCAGAAGATGTCTTTATTTATAGCTTATGATATTTGTCGTGGCTTTATCTTTGTTAAATTGTAAACAACAGGGATGCATTCCTTCTTAAAATATGTCATGTTTATGTAATCTCAGACAGATCTGACAAAGGGTAAAATGTGATATTTACTGGTGTCATTATTGTGGGTAATATGCAGGTATGCCACCAGAATGGCTTTGACTGGGGGTAGAGCTTGACATGAAATATTGAGGGGGGTTGAGTATGGAGATACACAGGTACAAAGGCAATAATATCCACGACATGATAAAATATTAGGATTCCCTTGAGTGTTCCCCTCAATGCACATATGTGCTTCTAAGTGCCTTGAATCAATGTTTGTTCCTCCAAATAAATATTATCTTAAAGGCTTTCTTTTATGGCCCTAGTTAATATAAGCTAGAAAGCAGAGAACAGAGGAAACAGCTTTGTAGCTTAATTTGTCACAGAGGACGTGATGTTTTACTCCTTACAGAGAATTTCATCAGTACACTAATGACTGAGTAAAGAAGTTAAGCATTACTGCACTGATAAACACTGGCTTAGAGCTTATTGTTGACTTTTTTTTTTAATTCAAGATTTTAATCACTCTAACTGTATTTTTCAAAAAAAATTGTCAAGAATATGTACTATGGATTATTTGTTGAGTAATTAAAATTATTTTTCAAGTTGTTTTGTTTAGATTGCTTGGGGTTTATCCTGGCAGTAGAGGATGGTCAGGTTGTAAGGACAGGGTCTGTGTTGTGCCCTTGAGAATTCTAAGACACAGCATCTGCTAAGTGCTGGAGCTCACAGTCTTGGGGAGATGGAAAAGTGAATCAGTGATTGCATTTGCCTCTGGTCATTACTGTGGAAGAGCCCAGGAACAAAGGGGAAGAACTGCCTAAATAATGGAGTAATAAAGTAGTAACAAATATTATAAGAAGTTCGGTGTTTCAGATAAGGTGCACAGAGCACATTTTAAGGGAAAAGTGACTTGTCCACATAGCACCTGGATCAGCTCTGCTCAAATACCACTTTGAACGATGATGGCAGTGTTCCGTATCTGTGCTGTCCGGTACGGTTGCCACTGGCTACGTGTGGCTACCAGGCACTTGCAGGACTGAGAAGCCAAGTTTTTCATTTAACTTAATTTTAATTAACTTACATTTAAATGCCATATGTGGCTAGTGGCTACTATAATGGAAAGTGTAGATCTGTTTTTTCAAATCTTACTTTTCAAATCATTATTTTAATATTATTTTTACTCTGTTAAGAGGAGTGATAGATTTGTTTTCACCCTGAGAAATCCTATTCTGAAATAATTTAGACACTAAGAATTTAGACAGTTAAACTTTCTTTATCAGGGTTTCAGTGTGATAAAATAAAGGCACTTACTTGTCTCTCTAACTCTAGACAGATTTCTGCTCTTACTGTTCCAGAGCCATTGAACAAGAGGGCTGATGCCTGTTCTGTATTCCTGGCTCTGAGAGTGTGTGGTAGTCTGGTTGCAGCCCTGTTTTTTATATATTCATATACTGTATTTTATTTAGCCTTGACCAAAATGTAAATGTAAAAACTGAATCATTACAATTAAGATTAACAAATAATTTGTCTTTAAATAAATTTTGATATGACTAACAGTGATATGTGATTATTTACTCCTTAGAACCACCTCGTTAGAGAAATATAATCCCTCCCTCCTCCCTCCCATTCAATGGGAAACTGGAAGCAATGAGTGTAAGGTAGGAGACTGAGCAGTGAGAGGACCCCACCCAGTCTGACGATGCCAGTTGAAACCTAATTTTCACATGAGGACTGCTTTTCCTATCCCTTCCTTTCCTTCTTTTCCCTCAGCCTCAGGCCTCCTATTTACTGAACATTGACTTGCAGCACATTGTAGTACAGTGGTTGGGAACATGGACTCTGGCGCCGGACTTCCTAGGTTTGAATTCCGATGTCACGACTGACTGCTGTGGGTTGGATGCATTATTGTACCTTTCTTGTGCCTGGTTATGTTTGTGTGTGTGTATAGAGCTATAGGGTAAATATAGTATTATGCAAACGTTAGCTGTTGTAATCATTGTCCACACCAAGCTAAGCACATGCCTTACATATGTAATTAATTCGGTTATTCCCATTTGACAGATCAACTTTCTTTTGAAAGTTGAATTACTTGTCCTGGGTCATTTGATCAGTAGGAGGTAGAGCTGTTCTTTGAACCCAGGAATATGTACAATTAACCCTTGAACAATGAAGCGGTTAGGGCCGCTGACCCCTTAGCAGTTGAAAATCTGTGTACAATTTTTGACTCCCCAAAAACTTGACTACCAGTAACCTGCTGTTTAACAGAAACCTTACCAATAACATCAACAGTTAATTAACACATATTTTATATGTTATATGTATTATATACTGTATTCTTACAATAAAGCTAGAGAAAAAATGTTACTAAGGAAATCATAAGGATGTAGAAATGGATCATCATAAAGGTCTTCATCCTCGTCTTCACATTGAGTAGGCTGAGGAGGAGGAGGAAGAGGAGGGATTGGTCTTGCTGTCTTGGGGTGGCAGAGGTGAAAGAGATGGAGGAAGAGGTGGAAGGGGAGGCAGGCACACCAGGTATAATATTGAAAAAAAACCTGCATATAAGTGGACCTGCACAGTTTGAACCCATGTGTTCAAGGATCCAAGGATCAACTATATATTCTGAAAGCCCTCACTTAAAAATAATATTTATTGATGACCTTAAAGAGGAATATGCAAGGCAGTTCTTAGCAGAGTACCTGACATACGGTGAGAACTCAGTAATAGTAGCTGTTCTTATTGTTAAGAAGTAAATTTGTCTGCAGTTGCTTGGCTGTTTTCTGTGCTCCTTAGAGGCAGAGCAAGAGCACTGAAAAACCTGACATTGCTGATGGGTAGTAACTGCTGGCACTCACTGCCCCCAGCTCATCAGTCGCTCTTCTCTGGCTCCCACTGGCCACTCGATTAAAGAAAACAGCTGGTTCCTCACCCCTTCAGTCCCCACCTCCAATGCATGGCTTGTTCCTTCTCTTCCCTTCTCCTTGCCCTCCTTTCAGACTGGTGCCATCACAGGCCTGCGTTTCAGGAGGTTGGCAGTGTGGGCTGAGAAAGTGCTCAGGAACCTCTGCTGATAAGACTGGAAATGATCCTCTGGGCCGAGGCTCTTTCTCCAGAGCAGATCGCCGTCTGCACGTGTCTCTCCACTTCGCCCATGTCTACCCGTCACGTGTGCTCTCTGGCTCATGTGGTCTGAGCTGCTGGACACCCAGATGGCAGCCGAGTCGCCCCAGTGTTTAGAAGGGGTCCGTGGGGCTTCGGAACGGACAATACTGTTTTCTTTTTCTTCTTTGGTGCATCCAGAGGTTATTTGTGAAGAACTATAAACGTATCAGTTATCCCCAAAGTAAATCTCAGAGACCAGCCTGTAGGTGGCTGATACGTTTACTGTATTGAATGCCCATTGAATTCCATGTGATCGTCCTTTGGCCAGTGAACCAGCAAACATCAGGCTAACTCAGAAAAAAGTGAGAGTGTATGCCTTTCTATTTATTGCCTAGGGAATTTTTTTTTTTTTTTTTTTGGCTGTTGGCTACTGCAGCGGGTCAGGAAAGTGAGTAAGTTTGGTGTTGAGAATGAAAAATACCTTGAAGAAAACCCATTGAGGTTCACTGCTGTGTAACCTGGACAGACAGATGTACAGGGGTGGAGAGAAGGGTGTATCCTGGAATTCCTTCTTTTCGTGGAGAGGTTTTTCTCTTTGTACCATCCCCAGTATTTGTATCTTAGTGGACAGTGACAAATGGAAACAGAAAGAATTATTTCCCTCAAAACATATAGCAGTACGTGAACGTGTGGGTGTTGTTACTGCCCATAATGAATGTGTATGAGCTGTCTTCCCTGCGACGGGGTCCTGCTCAGTGCCGAGAGAGGACGGGAACGAGGACTGGGATCCCATCCTTCAGACCCCGATGGTTTAGTTGAGAACCCCGGGCATCTTGAGGAAGAGGAAGGGGAAGGGGAAGGGGGAGAGGAGGGCAGGATAGCGACATTCACACTCAGTCACAGCTCCTCGATGTGTTCAGTCCTGGCCTCGTGCGCGGGTTGGATGGGAAGGAAACTGCCTTGGGGAGGTCTAATTACCAGAGACGGAGATGCTCAGGTGCGAGCTGCCTAATTGTGAAAGCCCAGAGCGCACATACTCTCAGGGGGCTGACCGGGGTTATAGATATTGAAAAATAATTTCGGCAGCAAATTTAAACGTGGATGAGCTCCTTGAGGAGCTGCAAATGTAGAAATGGGGTCTGGGCTTTCTTCAAAAATAATAACACAAAAAACCTCGACAACGACCACCATAAAAACCCTTTGGATTTATTATTTTAAGCCAGATCATTGTGCTAGTTTCACAAGAGTTTGTGAAAATGCGTGTACATGAATAGAGCCTTTTAAAAGCTCATGATTAAGGAGAAAGATTTTATAGTTGATAGTTCGGTAGATGGCTGTAGTGATAACAATTGCTCTTTGTTGTATGTATTGGTTAAAAAAATTTTTATTTTCGAGTGCCCTGTATCATGAAACTCTTTGAATACAGCTATTTTTTTCCCCTTGATCTATATTCAATTTTTCTGAAAGTAAAAATTTCAAGTGCAGTGAAGCTATGTTGCATCTTTTTCAATGCCACTGTCTCCCCTTGTATGGAATTCATTTCTCATGGCCCTAGACCAAATATTTCCAATTCCGGTCCTCATATATAGCAAAGCCATGGATTTTGCACATGCCTGCAAGCCTGGGAGTAATACAGCGTTGCTGTCAGAAGGAGATGCTTGCTGAGGCAATTGGGGACATGCATCCTACACTGTGCCATCCCACCTGCCCTTCCTGTGTGAGGCTGAGGCCTCAGGTTTTTTCAAAGCCAAATCAATATGCTTTTGAAGGAAGCATCTGGTTCTTTGGCAGCGCCATAGGAGTAATCTTGGTCGTTGGAGAGTTTCTCTTGCATTTATCACATGGTTTAGATATTGAAAGGGTTCCTGGCATTTTCATGTCCCAGTTTCTGGGTTTGAGGAATGTGAAAAACCTGAAGTCTGTTTGCACTTGTAAAGCCTTTTTGAAATTTGTAGGGCTAAAAAAAAAACCAAAAAAACCTCCCTGTTTAAAAAAAAAAATCCTTCTGAGTTGTCTTACCTGTATTCATTGATGATTTTTCTACTAACTTTAATACCCACATATCGGTTATTTATGCCAGAGAGAAACATCAGTAGGAATTATAGAGAAATGATCTTTAAAAATATTCACTAAGAAAACTACAATAACATTTTAAAGTTTTATTCCTTTAAGAATTTCGAAATTCAGCAGTATTTATTGAGCACTGTGATATCCCAGGCATACCAGACACCATGTTAGAAAGTTCGTCAGATTTCTCATTCTCAAACCTCAGAGAGCCCCCCCAGCTCAGGTCATTAGCATCTTCACATGAGTCATCTTTATTTTATTAAATGATTTATTCATGTTGGATACATTTGATTACTTAATCATAATTTAGTATTCAACTGCTAGTTTTTTTCCCCTGTTTCTTGGCTATTCGTTTATTCATTTCTCAGTCATTAGATAGCTCCGAGGGGGCAGGTCTGTGTCTGTCACTTGCTTTATCCACCTTCTAACACAGCATTCATCTATATAACAGGTGCTGCTTGTGGACCTACTGTGTGCCAGACACAGTTTGAGACACGGCAGTGAAAGCAAACTACTTTCTTTTTTTTTTTTTTTGAGACAGAGTCTCACTCTGTTGCCCTGGCTAGAGTGCTGTGGCTTCAGCCTAGCTCACAGCAACCTCAAACTCCTGGGCTCAAGAGATCCTACTGCCTCAGCCTCCCGAGTAGCTGGGACTACAGGCATGCGCCACCGTGCCTGGCTAATTTTTTCTATATATATATTTTTAGTTGTCCAGATAATTTCTTTCTATTTTTTTAGTAGAGACGGGATCTCACTCTTGTTCAGGCTGGTCTTGAATTCCTGACCTTGAGCAATCCACCAGCCTCGGCCTCCCAGAGTGCTAGGATTACAGGCGTGAGCCACTGTGCCCAGCCCAAACTACTTTCTTATGGCAGCTTATGTGCCAGATGATCAGGAAAAAACAACACATTTCAGATTGGAATATATTTATGCTCTAGAGAAAGTAGAAAGGGTGATGGGGACGTGGGTGATTGCAGGCAGAGGGTGGCACTCATGGGGCTGTTAGGAGAGAGCTCCCTGGGGTGACATTTGACCTGAGATCTGGGAAGCTAGCCACAGAGGTTTTGGGGGAAAAGTCTTTCAAAACAAAGAAAACAGCAGGGACAAGGGCCTTTCTCCTAGCTTGTTCAAGGGACAAAGGACAAAGGAAGAAGGGCAGCATGGCAGGGAGGAATAAGCCATGGTGGGGCAGGGCTGGAGTTTGGAGAGTTCAGGGTGGGGTGGGGGTATTAGAGATGGGCTCAGTGAGCAGGTCTGGGCCGGATCAGAGAGCTGGGAGGCAAGGGTGGGCATTGGATGTTTATTCTAAATGCAGAGGGAAGCCAGGGGAGGGCTTAAATCAGGGAAAATGTGATTTTATTAATACTGCAGGTTTATTCAATAAATATTGTGATGATAGTAGTATCGAAAGTCTGTATGTAATTATGGCCTGTGTACTTGCCATGATGCAAATTTCTCTTCTATATGTTTGAAAGCTAAAAGAAATGTTTTATGCAAAAATGAGTCAATGAATTATATCTCTCTGTGTTTCTAACAGTTTAATATTCATCATTTGGAGAAGATATATGCAGTTTTATCTATGTGTGGGTATAAATTGTTCATTCGAGTAGGGCATGCCAATTTTAGCTGAGGTCTCCTCTTAATTTTGATTGTATATCCCTTGTGGCTACATGTCAAAATATGACATATCAGCATAGGCCAACCTGGATTTAATGAATAGGAAACCATGGAATTTATATGATTTGGGGGCACATGGGGGCTTTTCTCATGCCAATTGCAAGGATAAATGGCATGGAGATTATTTGATTAATTGGACAAGCATAAACTCTAGCTTTGGCTTCCTGCCTGTCATCTGAACACAAAACACTGAAGATTAGGTGACTTAGCACTCCAGAATTAAAATCATGATACTTCTTTTACTGTTAACAGAATATTTTGCTTAGCATTATACTTTTAGGTAAGCTTCAACAGTGCCTCTGCACTGTTGCACATGTAATCTTTACTTATGAGTGAGGAATTTTTCAAGGTATATGTCAGAAACACTCTGCTCCCTAAAGCTCAGCAGGGGTTGAAGCCATACCTTTATAAAAACACCCATTTGGTAGTTTCTGTATGAACCCCATCTGCCACTTTAGTGGAGCTGGAGAATATCTTATGCTCAGGAGGCTGTCACTGAACTCCTTTTCTGAGATATTGTTTGTAGAGCCATCAATCACACACAGCTCTGACCCGCATGAGGTACGCGTTGGCACATAGCTTTGGCTCTGTGCTGGCTTGCTTAGGAAGACCCAGAGATCTGGATTGATGAAGAGGAGGCTCTAACCCCGATGATGTCTTGACTGTACTGACTGTGAGCCTGAGTACCACCGACCCGCTGGGACAGTGTGTCCTGTGGCCTCCGTGGAGGGTACAGCCAATTGGGGCTCTCACCTCCTCTCAGGATCTGCCTGTCACTGCTCAGTCTGACTTCCCAACCAGTCTAAAACAGCAAGACTTCCTCAAGCGCTGAAACCGTGTTTTCTAACACTGCTTTTATCTGTGGTGGTCCATGAGAGAATCCTTGAAAGAAAAGGCAAGCCTGTTGGTAGCAGGGGAATGTAGCAGGTGCGTCAGAGCCCCACCTCTGCACAGCCCTCACCAGGCAGGTGACCCGACATCAGCCTTGGCTGCCACCCCAACACCCTGCTCTCCGGGGTTTGTGGTGGTCCTCTGAAGTCATTGATAAAACTGGGATATTTTCATTTCTCCTACTGCTAATGACTTGAAAAGGGGTCCATGATATTGTTTTCCTTCTGCCTCTTACAGGAGGGAGGTCTCCAGCAACATTTGGAGCTTTTGAAAGTCAACATATATTGGCTGAATGAGTAAAAGGATTGGTTGAAACTCTTTCTCGGAGCAAAGGAATACTGCAGTTGTTGGTTTGGAAGTCTTTGTGTGGAGTACTGTGTCAGGGGCTCAGGGGAGATGGAATCCCACGTAATATTCAGTTTTCTTTCTTTGATAAGTTTGCAGTCTAATGGGAAAGGCGGTGAGCAATAGTTGTCATTATTATTTAATAACATTGGCCAATGCGGGGAGGCTTCCTGTGAAAGAGTGTTGAGGGTCATGAATAAGGGGGATGGGTATTGGTCATTCAGGCAGATGAAGTTCCACACACAGTTATTGGGTTTGCAATGGTCTTATTTAATGTCAAGGCAGATGTTTGCTAGGCTGAGGTGGTGCATCTGTATTGGAGATTTATAAGAAA
Organism: Propithecus coquereli; assembly: GCF_000956105.1. Classification (NCBI taxonomy): domain Eukaryota; kingdom Metazoa; phylum Chordata; class Mammalia; order Primates; family Indriidae; genus Propithecus; species Propithecus coquereli. The sequence goes on from NW_012141747.1 coordinate 3,525,170, forward strand.
TAGATGATGAAAACTCAGTTTGACAAACAGGCATTGAGCTAAGTGCTGGGGAGAACAAAAATGAGTTCCTAGACAGGACAATGAAAATGAGTGTGATTAAATGTGAGCACAAGGAGGGAGGAGGCACCAAGCAGTTAGGTCAGGGACTGCTTCCAGGAGGAGAGCAGCTTTCAGCAGAGCCAGCCGGTAAGTGGGACGTGGGGAGGAGAGACAGAAGAGGCATACCAAGCAGAGTAAGAAGGTGAGCAAAGGCGTGTGGGTGTGAAGGAACATGACACACCGGGGAGCCGTCTTGGGCGTCTAGAATTTGGATGCATGCAGGAGAATAACTCGGGTAGCGCCAATGAGGGAAGAAGGGGAGGCCAAGGGGCCTTTTGTTCTGGGCATCAAGTCTAGTAGAAAATGCTTGAAAGACTGTAGGACAGGATAGCTACCTGGAAGCCATTGTAGACTTTTGAGCAGGAAAGTGACATAATGAAGGTGGTATTTCATTTAACTAATTAAAATTTTAAACATTGCTATAAATTTTTTCTGACTGTACAAGTAAAATGGATTAATTTCAGAAAAATTCAAAAGTAGGAAAGCTGTAAAGAAGAAAGTAAACATGCAGCATAGTCCCATGACCCATAGATACAAACTAAATCATTTTAATACATTGTTATGCAGCAGACTTTTTGTGCATATATGTGTCACGAGTACAATCATGGGAAGGTTTTGGGCTGGTGCCCAATCACTCCACCCCCACTCCCCGACTGCAGGCCGCAGGCTGTCTTTCACCAATGCTCTCCAGTGTTTATAAAATATATGAGAAATAAAATCAAAGCCCTCTTTGTATTATTAGCTCACAACACGGTTGAGATTGGTTACTCTTCTGTCTTTCTGTAAAACGCTTTTTGTTCTGTGCAGCCCTTCCCTTTTTGATAGGCATTTGTATATTGCTTTGGGGGAAGTTATTGATATCTCCAGATTTTCTTCTTCAATTTGGGGAAAATTTAAGACAACTTTATTGTTTCTGGGAGGCTGGACTCTCAAAGTGAATGGGCTTTGAGTCCAGGTGGTTCGTTTGGTTTAAACCTTTGGGAGTAAGACCAGACAGTGACCTTAGCGTGCTGGGCAAGCAGGCAGGGTTTGTGTCCTCGGGCACCTCCTCCAGATCCCTCTGTTTTAGACTTCAGAGGACTGATGGCTGTGTTGTCTTTGCCATTTCTTCCTTTTTTCTCTTCCCTTAATGACTTGTTGAGGACTTCTCAGATGAGAAGAAATAAAACCAAGAGTTTTCCAATTTGAAATACTGACTTTGAAAATTTTTCTTTTACCTTTGTGATTTCAGAATCTATAGAGATCTGAATCCAATCATTACAAAACAAAACAAAAACCACAAAGGTACTCAGGTTGAAGTTGAGAGTACTGTCCTTGACCCGCTCTCCCTGCCCCACACGCACGCGTGCGTGTGCGTGTGTGTGTGTGTATAAAAGTAATGTGTGTATTCATGCTTGGCCCTTCCCCCTGTATTCGGATCACACCTTATGTAGTTTTGAATCTTGCATCTGCAGTAACATTGTATTTATCATTAGATATCATTATATTTTCCTTGAAAACACATTCATAATAATTACATGAATCCACCATCACTTGTTTATTCTTCTGTTGGACATTTAGATGTTTTTCTCCTGATACTAATATTTTGGCTGTTACATGAACATTTGCTATGGCGAACATTCTTATACAGAAATCATTGCACACATTGCTGATAATTTCTTTAATAACATTTCTTAACGATGGACTTACTGATTGGAGGATGTGAGCTTTCCTGAAGTTTTCGCTCTATTGCCACATTTCCCTTCAGAAAGATCTGACCTGTTTGGCTCCCAGCAGGAGCAGGTGAGACCCCCTGCTGCTCTGCACAAGTGTCTCTTCTGAGGGTTATGCTTTTTAGTTGTTTGCCTGTTCGGTAGGTAAAAATGGTATTCCTTTATCATTTGTTTTTTTCTTTGTTTGGGGATTACTGGTAAGTTGCTACTTTTTCCTCGGTTTGACTATTTTTCTCCCTCCCCCAAATGACTTACCGTTCGTGTCCTAACTCATATTTATGTAATTTTTAAACCATTTTCTTTATTTCTAAGAGCTAAGTAAAATAAGACTATTACCCCTTCTCTTATACGTTGTATATCTATTCCCCAGTTTATCCTGAATGCTTTAACTTTGTGGTAATGCTATGATGTATAGAAGTTTATATTTTTGCACGCTCAAATATATCAAATTTTTTTTGCATTTTCTCTCATTGCTTTAATTATTGGGAATGCCAGACCGTTATTTTCTTCTCTTTTTAAAAAATGACTTCATTTAATAATAATTATTCTTTAATATATTGGAATATATTTTTAATATGTTATGAGGTAGGATCAAAATGTATTTTTTCCCCAAATATGTTACCTATTATTCCAAAACCCAAAAGTAGGTTTATTGAAGGTCCTCATGCATTTGTAAAGATAAGAAGTTAGGTTTTAGAGAAGTTCGTAAGATACGAATGGGCACGGGCAATCTTGAGATTATTAAGCAGGAGTTGGGTGTGGCTGGTGAAGGGCAGGCTCTGCAAACCCGGTGCACGGTGAGGATGGTGGTGCCGTCCATAGTAATGGGGAGATTCACGAGGGATGACTGTTGACAGAAAAGAGTCTCATAAGCTCTTTTTTGCAGTACTTTATTTTTTAGAGTTTGGCACACACTTTTGATTTTGATTAGAACCATGTCTGTTGTTTATCTCAGTGAGTTGAACATCTTTTCAAGCCAAGAGGTGGATCAGTAGCTTCAAGGGACAGAGGGGAAATCTGGACTTTTGAAAGCCATGTTCCTTGAAGTGCCCTCATTGCTACCACCACATCTGTTCAAAGAATGCCTCTTTACTTACAGCATATCCTCGTTAACATACCGTATGGTTAACAGATAACTTTCATATCTGCTATATTGTTTTGTTAAGACAACTGGATGTAAAAGGCATGCATTGCATTATTATGTCCTTGTTTTAGAAGATTTGGAAACTTATACCAAAAGATGTTGGACGCTTAAGGTCACACATATCCTGTATGTTCCCATGTGTTTTCATTGGGCAAGTACTCATCGAGGGCCCACAGTGTTGCAGACACTGCTAGGGACTGAGAATGCACAGATGAAAAGGAAGGGTCTTGCTCTTCAAGTGTCAAGTAAACTAAAAGGCATAGTTGAAACTAAAGCCCAGATCCTGTGACTGCAAGTAGTATTCTTTCCATTACACCATACTTTCTGGTTTATGTACCCATATGCTTCTTGGCTAAGACTGGTCAAAAGTGATTAGGTTATTTCATTTATAAGAACTCAGTGGTCATCCTTAATTCACTGAAGAGTCACCATCCTCTGCAGCAATCATTTTTATTCATAATGGGTATGTCTGGTTACTACTGTTGAGTAAAAGTGATCCATTCACCTTTGGAAACTCCTTGCACATCAGCAGTCTTCCAGGATAGGCAAAAAGTTGTCTAGTTCAGTGAGGATTTCTTTAGCATAACAAAGGGCTTCATGGAGGGTGCTACCACTTGGGTGAAATACGCTTTATAAACATTCTGGTGGCACGATTGGTATGGGGTAAGGTTAGATCTTGGCCTGAACCCCACTCAAAGCATGTTCCACTTCGTGCATGAGTGTGATTCTACAGGTGCCCAAAGACTAAAATTTGAATGGAGGCAATTGAATGTAGCCTCAGTGACAAGAGCCACGCGTGGCTGGCACTCAGGCGCATTGTTTGTGGCCTGGTGGTGTGGAACAGTGTAGTGCCTTTTTGGTGGCCTTGAGGATACAGGGAGCTGATCTGGGGACATCTAAGGTCTGGTGGTCCCCAGGGGAATGGACACGAGGACAAGGATCTGACTCCTTTCCAGGCCGTGGGGCTTGACAGTTCTCAGCCATTAAAATAAAACTCACACGAGACAGTTAACATGGGTGACATTTAATACTTTATGCATAGTGAACTTGAGTGACCTTGATGAAATGAGGGAACTTAAGTTATAATTAGATCTCTGTATTATGTTGCTTTCTACCTGGGTATCCAATGTAAACCTCTTTGGGGGCTCTTTTTATAGGCACTGGATCAAAAGGCAGGCATTGCTTTTTTCTGTTTGTTATGTAAACTATAGTTTAGAGTGCCTCAGAATCCTTGTTTTAAAGAGAAATGTTTCTTTCATTGATATTATGATATAAATGTGCCAGCATTATCATCCATCTAGTCTTTGCAGATTAATAAAAAAAAAAAAAAAGAAAATTTGGTGTCTGTGGACTTTGTGTTGGAAGAAGCTAGTCCTTCTAATGCTAGTCCTTTTTACAAATTCTGAAATGAAAAGAGATTGGTGTATTTGAAAACCGAGGAGGAGAATAAGTCTATGGAACTGATTTTTGTCCATTAGGTTTAATTTCTGTATTTAATTTTATTTTACACTTAAGTCTGTATTCACATGTATGTTAATTCTATTGTTTATGTGCCTGTTAATTCTTAGTTATATGTGTGTATTTTATATAAAATGCTATTTTGTATTTCTATTTCATCTTATGTTATTATTCAGTGTGCTTTTATGTGTTGCAGTAAAATCATTGTTTCTATACGTGTTTTCTAATTGACAAGTTGAATAAAGAGATTGATTTTCTTTGGCGTAAAACTAAGTATAGAGTCATGCAGGAAAGCCTTTGGAAAACAAATAGAGCAATCCTTTCATCAATGCTAATATGTCAGTTTTTGAAGCTAGTTGCATGACTGGAGTGATAACCAATCTTAGAACAAGCATTTGATATTGATTTGCCAGTCTAAAGTAACAAGTTACTGCTTCACTTCTTATCGGGAATTAAATCAAAATAATTCTGTGCCCTATATAATATGTATTGTGAGAATTCCCTGGCGTGATTTATGTACTGCAGTGCAGCAGTGGATAAATGTTGAAGAATCATATGACTTCAGATAGAGGTTGTATATTATTACTACGTAATTTTATTATATAGTAAATCTTAATTTGATATACACAGAAAGCTGTTGCAGAGGTTCTAAAAAAGTTTCACGGAACATTGTTTTATAAGAATTTACATCTTTTTTATTAATCCTGATGAATTCTTAGCCCATATGGCTTTTATTGTCCAATAAAAATAGCAAATGGGAATTGCTGATTTGTTAACAAAACATAGACCTTTTTGTAAATCAAAATTGATTATCATTCAAAGCTAATATTAGAAATAAAAATTCTATATTATTTCCTCTTCTCAAAATTAAAATGTGAAGTTATAATTAGGTACTCTGTGTTTCATATAAACATCAGATAGTATTGTTTTGCATATTTTAAATTTATTTCCAGAATTTACCATCTGGTAAATGGTTTGAGTTAATTTCGGAGCATTGCAACAAACTCAGATGTTTCATACAGAATTAACGATTTACATATCCCACATTTGTGTGTGTGAGTATATGTATGCACATAAGTTTATCATAGCTCAGATATTTAAAATAAATGCACAGTTAATCTTTTATCTTTCCCTTCCAGCCCTTCCTCTTACCTTAAATTCTAGGGTCATAGAATTTCTATTTTTTAATGATGAGGTTTATTTCTTGCTCACACTACATGTTCATCATGTGTTGATGGGGATGGGAGTCTTTGCAGCATTGACCTCACTCAGGGACCCATGTGAAGGGAAGCTCCATCTCTCTGCTTCCACATTTGGCAAGGGAGGACATATGGATATGGCATATGCAAGAATATGGCATGCTTGTTCCCAAACCAGTTTCCAACAATTGTGTATAGAAATTGGCATGCTGATTCCAAAATATGTATGAAAAATACATGGCACTGTATTTCTGGCATTGCAGAGCAATGGGAACATAATGGTCTTTTTAGTCAGTAGTAGGTCAGTTGGATCACTATATGAAAAAAAAATTGTACTTGATCCCTACATTACATCAAAATCAATTTCAGGTTATTTTTTTCTTTTTCTGAAATTGATTTTGTGTACAGTGTGAAGCAGAGTCAAGTAGAATTAATTGAGTTGATTAGAACATTGACAAAACACAGATTATTGATAAAGTATAACTGAACATGGCTAGAATCTGAGAATTCTCTCTTGGGCATCCTTCTCATCATTACCCTTTCCCTTCTCTCTGGAAGTAACCATTATGCTGAATCCCAAGTTTGCTTGTTTTGTACATCATAGAAATATAATTGTATAGTAGGTTTTCTCTGTATTGCTTCTTTCAATATGCAATACTTTCAATACATAACACTTACTGTCGTATTCCTGAGATTTATTTATGTTGTTGCATATAGCTGTAGTTCTTAAAGAGTGTGGTGTTATGCTTCACTTCCTTAAGGGTGGAGTATCTACGTAAATTATTTGGAATTCTTCTGAATGAGAAATTTATCTATTCCCCCCCCCATTTACTTATTTACTTAATCATTTATTTTTGTCAGTGCAGACTCATGAATATTTGCTTTATACTTCAGGTTATAATCCAATACTACTTTATTATGTTGCTCAAATTGCTCCAACTTTAACCATAGGAGTCTTTCAGTTGCCTGCTGTATCCCTTTGATATGTACACAACATTATTGTGTTGTTGTTTTGAGCATTTCTTGCTTTCTGCACTACAAGCTGCTTTGGGCCTATTTTGTGTAATTTTTGCCCCCGTCTTAGAATCAGCCTTTTTCCAAGTAGCTCTGGTTCCTTTTATTGGAGAGTAGCATTAGAAACTGAGATCTGGACGATAGGTATGCTTGTTGCTATCAGGGTGTAGGCCCACTTAGCTGACAGAGCAAGGAAATATATATGTGTATACTAATCTGTGTATATACATATGTAAAAATATTTATATGTGTAAACACCTACCAATACTAAGCTAACGTAGAAGCTATTGAGTTCATGCTGGTGTCTCTGACTCTGATCCATTTATCACATGGACCATTCTAGCTTTCTTCCCTTGCTTATATGTAACCTCTCATTTCAACATTAAAAACCTGGGATCCATCATCTATTTACTTAATTCTTCAGTTCCAGGGTACACGTATAGTAGTTTCAGAATTATTATCCCATATTCCCATTGGGAACCAGCCTTATCAACTAGAGTGCAGTACTTTTATTCAGTTCCTTTTGCCTTTTTCTTACAGACTCCACTTATTTCCCAGGTTATTATTTAGGTCATTACTTTATTTCCTCACACCTTTCAGTGAGGTGTTTTCATACCTTTGAGATATATATAGATTCTTTTATCACATTATGCTTTCCTTCCTGGGATCCCCTAATCTCCTAAATGAGATTTAAGGTTTACTCTTTGTGTTTATAGAGTTCTATGAATTTTAACAAATACTCAATAACTTATATTCACTGTTACAGTATTATATATTAATAGAATAGTTTCACTGCCTTAGAACATCTCGTGTGCTCCACATCCAATCTTTTCCACCTTCTTGTCCCCAAGCCCCTGGAAACCACTCTCTAGTTTCACTTTTTCCAGAATGTCATATAGTTGGAATCATACCACATACAGCTTTTCAGACTGGCTTCTTTCACTTAACAATATGCATTTAAGATTCATCTATGTATTTTTGTGGCTTGATTACTCATTTCTTTTATTGCTGAATAATATTCCATTATGGATGTACCATGGATGGTTGATTCACTTATTTTTTTGAAGGACATCTTGGTTGCTTTCAGTTTTTGGTAATTATGAATAAAGCTTCTATAAACATTTGCATGCAGAATTTTGTATGGACCTAAGTTTTCAAATCACTCCTGGGTAAGTACCTAGGGGCATTATTGTTAGGTGAAGCTATGTTTAATTTCTAAGAAATTTCCAAAGTGTCTTCCTGTGCAGCTCTATCATTTTATGTTCCAATCAGCTCTACATCTTCCCCAGTGATATCACCAGGTTTTTGGATTTTAGCCATTCCAGTAGGTGTGTCATAGTATCTCATTTTTTTATTTTGCAGTTTCCTAATGATGTGGCAAAATGGGGATAAACTTCTAGAATATGGTTATTTTACTGTTGATAACTGGTGAGGAAAATAACATATATAGTATTTTATCTTAAATATTAATAAAATATGTTTAACATTTATAGTTGTGAAACAGCTTTTTTAAAGCTCAGATGTACTTTATCTTTTCAAATTGTGGTGGAATACAACCAGAAATTTACCATCTTAGTCATGTTTAAGTGTACAGGTCCATAGTGTTAAGTACATTCACATTGTTGTGCAACCAGTCTCTTTTCATCTTGCAAAACTGAAATGATATCCATTAAACAACAAATGCTCGTTTCCCATTCCCTTAAGCCCCTGGCAAGCACCCTTCTACTTTTTGTCTCTATGGATTTGACTATTGTAGGTACCTTTTACAAGTGGGATGATGCAGTATTTATCTTTTTGTGGATGGCTTACTTCATTCAGCCTAATGTCCTCAAGGCCCATCCATGCTGTATGTATTAGTTTTCTAGGGCTGTCCTAACAAAATGCCACATACCAAGTGGCTTAAAAACAGAAATTTATTCTCTCACAGTTCTGGGGGCTGGAAGTCCGAAATCAAGATGTCAGCCAGTTCACTTTCCGCTGAGGTCTGTCTCCTGGGCTTGTAGACGGTGGCCCTTTTGCTGCTTCCTCTCATGGCCTTTCATCTGTGCACAGGCACCCCTGGTATCCATCTGTGTGTGTCTAAATTTCCTCTTCTAGTAGGGGTGCTAGATGGGTTGTATTAGGGCCTACCCCACTGACCTTATTTTAACTTAACCACCTCTTCAGAGGCCTTGTCTCCAAATACAGTCACATTCTGAGATACTGGGGGTTAGGGCATCAACATATGAATTTTGGGGGAACATGATTCAGCCTATAACATTGTACCACATGTCAGAATTTTCTTTCTTTTTAGGGTTGAATAATATGCCATTGTATGGATATGCACATTTAAACAAATCTGTTCATCTATTGATAAAAATTTGGGTTGTTTCTACCACTTGGCTGTTGTGTATAATGCTGCTGTAAACATGGGTGTACATATTAATACATCTCTCCAAGACTTTGCTTTCAGTAGTTTTAGGTATATACCCAGAAGTAGGATTGTTAGACCATATTGTAGTTCCACTTTTAATTTTTTGAGGAACCCACCATTCTGTTTTCTATAGTGGTTGTACCCATTTTATATTCCCACCAACAGTGCCCATGTGTTCTAATTTCTTCACATCCTCACCTATACTTGTTATTTTCTGGTTTTTTGAGACTAGCCATCCTAATGGGTATAAGTAGTAATAAATGTTTAATATAAAAAATTCAAAAATAGCAATAAAAAAGGAAAAATAAAATTTTATTTCTTCTCTATCTCAGGAATAACCAGTGTTAATATCTTAGTATTCTTTTAGGTTTTTTTTAGTGTATGTATGTATGTGTACACTTGTATACACATATACACAAATATGCCTTTATATAATTTGAACAAAATTTTTATCATTATTTTTTTCATTTAGAAACAGGGTCTTGCTCTTGTCACCCAGGCTGGAGTGTAGTGGCCCGATCATAGCTCATCATGACGTCGAATTCCTGGGCTCAAGTGATCCTCCTGCCTTGGCCTCCCAAAGTGCTGGGATTTTAGGCGTGAGCCACTGTGCCTGGCTGTCATATTGTTTATATAATCTTTTTCCATTTCACATTACATTATGAGCCTTTCCTGTGACATTAAATGTTATTGAGGTACATGAGTTTTAATGGCTACATAAATAATGATTTAATTATTTTCTGATTATTGCATGTTAGTTTTCTTCTACTATAGTCAATTCTCTGGTGAAAATTCATACACGTAAACCTGTGCATTTATGATAGTTTTCTTTGGTCAGATTCCTAGAAGGAGATTAGTGAGGTAAAAGTTTTTTTTGTTTTTTTTTTTGAGGTTCCGAATATGTGCTGCAAAATATAAAATTGTTTTCAGGAAATTTGTTCTGATTTACTCTTCCTCAAGTGTTTAGGAAACACTGCTGTCACTCAACACTTTACCAGCATTGAATATTATCTTTCCAACTCATTTTTAAAAATCTTTTTCAATTGGGTAGGTAAAAATGGTTTCAACTTGATTTGGTTTGCATTTTTTTGATGGTTAATGAGGACGTGCAGTTTTCACATATTTATTATTTTGTGAATTTAATGTGTCTGAGAAAATAATTCACATAGATAGGAAATGGCACATTGAATTTGCAGAATTACCACTATTTTCATAGTAAAATAATGAGACACTACTAGTCACAACCTTTAATGTTTAAGAAAATATGTGTTTAATATTAATATTAAGAGATGGTGTTGCATTTATTAACAATGATTTCCTTACTGTGTAAGACTTGTAAATATTAGTCAGACACAACTACTTAAGATGTAAATATTTGGCAAAAAGGAAACACATGTTCTAATCTGAAGATTAAAATAACTTTTATCCAAAATTCCAATTTTATTATTTACAAACTTGAAAAATAACGACTAGTATTTCTCAAACAGTAAATACATTTTGACTAGAGGGGGGATACGAAGACAGTTTCATGCAAAACTGAAAAGAGTACTGATGAAATTAAATAGGTAGGAGAGATTTGGATCAGGGAATGGACACTTGGTAAATCTGAGCCAGGAGAGTAGAATTCAGAGTTCCTGGAAGCCTTGGCCGTTTAGTAAATTGTTATCTTGCTACAAACCAAAAATTCCAGAAGCCTCTATACCCAGGTCATAGTGTTGAGGTCCAATGTGTCTTGGAAGGAGACAAGTTGAATTCATAAAGGAGAGCCCCCAGGCCTGGTATCAGAAGACCTGCTCTCTTCTGAGTTATCCTTGGGAATGATGCAGATTATTCATTTGAGACCCCTGTTATTTAGGAGTAGATACAGTTAAATGCTATCAGGATGAAGATAGTGATTTTTTTTTTTTTTCTGCATGCTTAAGTACAGGGGAATTACTGAGAAATTCTGAATGTCCTTAGTCAACATGGAGTTTGGTTGGGATTAAAGTCTATGGGTTGGGTGTGTTGAGAGAGTGGTGTAGTTCATCTTTGAGGAGGGGGAGAGGGAGTGAGAATACAGGCCTGGTGGTGTAGGGAGAACTTGGATCCTGGTATGTTATAGCACATAATCCTGGACTTTATTTGCTAATCACTGTCCTAATATTATATTTTGCATGCTTATAGGTAGTTCAGAAAGGGAAAAACAAATTAAAACTTGCATTGTTGCTATTTGTAAATGTTATGCTTTGAATTAAAAAAGTAAAATGTGCTCATAAAACCTCCAAGCAAAGCAGAAGAGTACAGATTCCTCCCCACTCCTCATTATTCCATCCTTCGTCTCAGAGGTAACTACTTTAAAATTTTCATGTATCTCTAACCACACATACATTATTTTATGTAAAAGAGATTATGATATCCATGCTTCTCTACAACTTGTTTTCACTTAATATGCATGTCGTGGATGTTTCCCATGTCTGTACATTTAGACCCATTCCATCCGGTGACTATGTAGTCTTCCATTGTATGAAGTACTATAATTTGTTAAACAGTCTTCTAAGAATGGATGTTTAATTGGTTTTAAATTTGGCTTTGTTTTGTAATTGTAAATAATGCTGTAATGAAGTCCTAAATATGAATAGTATATTCCTAAGTATGATATTGCCGGGTCAAAGTCAGTATTTAATGGCAACCTGCTCAGGCTTCCTGTCTGAGATGGATGAGGGGTATTTTTTCTGCATTGTGGCTGTTTTAGTTACCTTCCATCTAGGTATTAATCATATTTTACCTTGGCAGAGCACTGTAACATTTCCAAACACTGACCAATGTATGGATTGGTTTCATTAACCTTGCTTGAGATGAGGGTCTTAAGGCGCAGAGTGGCTCCCGACTTGGCTAAGCCTGGACCTTAACTGAGTCTCCTCATTTTGGCCCAGTGTTAGTATCTTTGAAGGCAGAGAAGGGCCCTTGGAAATTATGGGTCCAGTGATAGGAAATGCTCTTCTTGCTTAATGCAAGACTTTGCTGTGTCTTCCCTGTTCTGTAATTCTAAGTTGACTCCGAATCATTTGCTTCTTATTCAAGAAATCTTCAACAGTATCTTCTGTTAATGCATGTAGACTTTTAATTGCAAAAGGACAACATGACACTTCATGTTTCTTTGTGTCAGTCATAAAGAAAGTATTTGGTAAAAGCTAGCTTTATCAACTCTTTGAGGCTGCTGCTTTCAGAAAGTACCCGAAGGGCCTTTATGTATTATGGCGTGCGCTGTATTGTCTGGAAAAACCAGAGAAGTCTCCTGACAGTATCACTTGTCCTTACTGTCTCAATGAAAGGAGAGAGTGAGTGGAAAAGAACGCTGAAGATTCATTCATTCATCTGTTCAGGAAATGCTAACTGAGTGCCTGCTGTGAGCCAGGCACTGTTCTCAGCTAATTCTGAAAGGTGCAGCCTCTGAAGTCCAGTGGATAGAGACACCAAGGGGCCCAGAAAGCTGGGAAACCAAAACGGCAGCCCACAGAATGGAGTCCTGCTAACTTTGCAGAGGGTCAGTTGATTTTGAATCTGCAGAGATCAAAGACAAGAGAGATGTGAAATGCCTCTCCCCATCTCTTCCTGTGTTACCTGGCACTGAATGCCCAGCCCTACCTACCTTAGATTACCTAAATCTTTGGTTCTGTGCACAGTGTTTTGAGGAGGAAGAGTTGTCTTCATAGGCTGTCTTTACATTGATAAATTGGTCTTAATATCACAGAGTCGCCTATATTACCTGTGGGTGGGAAACATACAAGGAGACACAGAGTAAGGGGTGGGGGAAGAGAGGAAAGGAGAAGGGGAGAGAAGGGCGAAGACATTTTGAGGTAACATGAAGCAAACATGTTGTCAGAGTAGACTTTAATGTCCTCTTTGCAACATTTCTTAAAGAATTGTGATAATTATCATCATGGGTGGCCAGCCCCATAATATATATTATTATATATATGACATTATGTATATATATAATATTATAATATATAATATTCCTAATGTTCTAGAGCAGCGATCCACAACCTTCTTGGCACCAGGGAGTGGTTTCATGGAAGACAGCTTTTCCATGGATTGGGTGGGGGGCGGGGAGGGAGGTGGTGGGGTAAATACAGATGAAGCTTCCCTTGCTCTCTGCTCACCTCCTGCTGTGCAGCCTGGTCCTAACAGGCCACGGACAGGTACCACTCCACAGCCTGGGGGTTGGGGACCACGGTTTTAGGGAACCAAATAAAATATTTTTGTGATAGATCACGTGTCTAATTGAAATTGGGAACTTGTGAGTGATACATTACCTATAGGAAAATCCCTTGGTTTTCTGACATTGTTATATGGATATTTAAAATTAATCATCTTTAGTGTCACTAGCTCAGAATGAATTATAGAACTGTAGAGTTCAAATAGTTCATAATTCTTAATCTCTCCTTCTGAGTCAAGCTTAATTGACTGCAGAGTTTTCAGGAAGTTAGAGAAACATCCTTCATGGTACCTGTGTGGAGGCTGTGGTCATGGAAATTTTTTCATGTGTAGCTGACACCTTGGATATAATAAGTGTTAAATATTGCTTGAATAAAAATATATTTTTAAAACTTAAATTGTAATGTCCACAATTTCCATGCAACTTAGAATCCTGATTCTAACAGTTATTGTGTGACTTTGGGCAAATCATTTAAATTTTCTAAGCCCCTTTTTTTCATTGATGAAAGGCCCTTATTTGTAAAATGAGCATAATAATGTTTATGGCACATGGGTCTTATTTCATTTGCATAGTTATATGCACACTTATTAAAACTTTGTGTTTGCAGAGATGAGGGCTACATAGCAGGCTTGTTGAGAGGGATAAATAAAATAACAAACATAAACTTCCTTTACAACACTCCAGCACCAGGCAGTTGCTCAATATTACTGTTACTATGATTCTCATTATTGTCAAATTCTATAAACATAAATAAAATATAGGACCCAGGAATGGAATGGATTTTACTTCTGTTTGTTCAAATTGTGACATGCACATAGGCTAAATTTTGAGAAGGAAGGAGGAAACTTGAAGCGTTCATTTACTGTGTATTTTTAAAGTATTTTAGTGTCTTTATTTCAGTGCTCACTCTGTGCCAGGCACTCTTCTGGGTGCTGAGGATAGAAGAGTTTTATAGAAGTAGACATAGTTTTAGTTTTTATAATATTTTAAAAGTAGACATAGAATTGCTTTTTATGGAATTAACAGCTTAAGGGAGAATCCGGATAATTAGCATAAGAAGTGTGATTATGGGGGAGAATGTGGGGTTCTATGCAAGACATAGGAAGGGCCGTGGGTTCTGTTGAAGTGAGTCTGGGAATGTTCTGTTTCCACGAGGGAAGCATCACTAGACTGAGACCATCAAGCTCAGGAGGACATGGACAGGTGGACAGCAGAGGTGTGCAAGGCACAGAGAAGAGCCCTGGTGCAGAGATTGAGAGGATTGGGTGTTGTCATTGGAGAGATGAGCGGGGTTTGGTTCTGCAGGACCGTGGCTACCGGATTTGGACTCTGTCCTGAGGGCAGGGCCCTGGCATGACCAAACTGCTGCTTTAGAAACACAAGGGCTTTAATGGAGGGAGCAATTGGACAGGGTAGGAAGAATAGCGGGGACCCACTGGGGGCTCCACAGGGGTCTGGGTGGCCTAGGCTGGGCATGGTAGTGCAGAAGGAGAGAACTGGATGGATTTGAGTGGCATTTAGGGAGTAGAGTTCACAGGCCTAGGGGATTGATTGGACGTGTGTGGCGGGGTGGTGTGGGGAACAACTGAGTCAAGATGACGCCCAGGTTTCTGACTTGAACAGCTAGGCGGGGAGCAGTTCTGTCCCCCGACACAGGCAGCATGCAGAGGCCAGGCCGTGTGCCGGTGAGCTGAGCGTGGACTTGCAGGCTGGGCGTGTTTGTGGGAAACCTGACTTGAGAAGGCCACATGGGTAGTTGGATAAATGGATCTGTAGCTGAGAAGAGAGATTTGGGTGGGTCTTGGAGCCTTGTACAGCATCAACATAAAGATGGCACCTGAAGAAGAGGACTGAATGATATCCCCCAGGAAGACTGTCTTGTAAGAAGAGGCCAGGTTTTGCACAGAACCCTGAGGGGCATGGGAAGAGAACATCCCTAGCAGAATCGGGAGAGCAGGAGAGACAGGAGGGAGAGCAGGGAAGGAAGCCTCTCGGAGGCAGTGTTAGCCTTGAGGTAGGTGGGCCTGTGGAAAGTATCCATGGGTCACCCCCTGAGGAAGTTGAAACCTGGCTGTGAATAGCAGAACCAGATCGCATGTTTGGGCAAACCAGGAATTGGAGAGAGGCGGTGAGTGGAGATGGCTCTGTAGAAAACCAGGGCTGATAGGAGAAGGAGCCAAGGGCAAGAAGAGGATCAGTGAGGGCTTGTCCTGGGAGGGAGCCTAGAACGGGTTTATTTGCCAACGAGAAAGACCGGTTGAGACCAAGATGGTGAGCAAACAGGAGAAAGCAGCGTCTTTGGGGAGGTGGGAGTCGGGAGGAGGCCTCGGAGCCCAGGCGAGAGAGTGAGGCTGGGGAGCAGGAGGACCCCTGAGCCGAGGAAAGGGTGTGAAGGCTCTGGTGGTTGGGCCGCGGGGAAGGGTTGGAGGAGGGGAGGTTGAGAGGGCATCTGCCCACTGGCTTTGGCTCCTCTGTGACTGAGGAACAGAGCCCCCGATCTCATGCCTGATTCTGAGGAACAGTGATCTCAGGGGCTCCTCCTCTCAGGGGATGTCCCTGTCCTTTTTCAAATACTGAAGATTTTTACTGTTTTCTCTATTCTCTGCCCTCTTCAACCGCCGAGACTTCTAGCTAAACTGACAAACTGCCCTGTACCCAGACAGGTCATTCTCATCTTCAAAACACGGTCTCTTTCTAGAATAAACTAAATAAATTAATTTGTTCTAGTAGTTTCCACTTGTGTTGTCTACCTGGCCTGATACTTGGCCTGCCAGGTTGATTAGATATCAGAGGGTATTTGGGGCCATGCATATCCTTTTAATCTAACCTTCTGTTAAAGTCAGCTCTATTTGTTTTCATTCTAGCCTAGGGCTGATTCTGTACCTCCCAGGTAAATTAATTCAGTTCGACAGATAGCAGCAGTCCAAATTGTCTCTTACTCCTCAGGAATCCCATTTCAACCAGTTAGTGCCTATCTCCTTAGTGGTTCTGGTAAGAAAAGAAATTGGGTTGGACTCAGAAGAACATGAGCTGTTCTTTAAGGGTTAACGTTCAGGATCTCTGGGCTTTCTGTGTAAGGAAGTTAAATGAGAGGACCCGGCCACCCTTCTGCCCTCTGACTTAAGGCACAACACCATGACCCTGAGTGGCCACAACAGGGATTATATAGAAGGGCATCATGGTTAAAACGTAGGCATGTTGTAAAATATGACACATCATGTATATGGCTTTTAAAATTCTTTAGAAACTGATGCTGTAAAGCGAAAACAAAATTTAACCGAGCATTTGGTGGAGGAAACATAATTTATCGGCTCTACCATGTAAAGCCCTGGAGTAAGCATCCTTCTCATCACAGACACCTGTGATTGATGACAGCTCTGTGCTGCTGCCAGGCAGTGAGCTCTTTGAAATAGCATAGTAGGGACTTTGCAAGTGGGTCTCATTTGGTTAAGTTACTGCCTTTGTGAGGCTCTGCTGCATCTTTATATTCTACCAAGGAGAAGATGGTAAATCAGAGTAATTGCTTCATCCCAAGGCACTTTTATATTGTAAAGGAAAAAGGTCCTGTTAAGAAACTCAAATTAACTTCTGCTGTTTGTACTATATGGAAAGACTCTGAAAGCTGCTTGTCATACAGCCTGGCAGTTTATTTATCATGGAACAATTCCATTAGAGCCTGACACTTGTTCTCATGGCACCAAGACTTAGGATCCCCCAGGAAAAGCATTTAACCCTTCCAAATGCAAAGCTGTCATTTATGTGTCATCTCTCTAAAACCCACTGGAGTATATTTATGAGAGAGATTTGAAACACTCATCATTTCCACTGAGTTAGAAATGGAACTTGGGACTCAGTAAATGATCAGTAAAAAACTGGTAAGTGTCCAATACTAGGTTGCAGCAACAGCTCAACTATGCTAATTCTATTAAAAAATGCATTTAATGTGACATTTTGTAATTCTTAAGGAATTTAGTATACAGAATTCCACACTTAAAAACTGATGAAATGGGGGAATAAATTTACCTCACAGCTCTTCAAATTTTCTGTTTGAAAAAATTCAGGCACTGGGAGTGTTAGTTAATTGCTGGTGCTGTCTCATTTGAATTGGGTTTCTTAGTTATAGATTTTTAGAAGAATTCTTAAAGTTAACCTATACCAACCAAGAAAGCTTAGCAGCCCTTACAAGAACGAACTGACATAGTCATGATCTGAAAATTAACACCCTTCTGCCTACCATTTACTAACAAAGGATGAGGTACCATTTGTCAAAGCTTGTCAGTGAGCAGTTCCCCAGGGAGCCCGTGGAGCAGAGTCTAAGAATTCCGTCTCTGGTGCCAGACTGCCTGGCTTCCCATCTAAGCAATGCCGCTCACTGGCTGTGGGACTTGGACAAGTTAGTTAACCTCAGAGCCTCTTGTTTCTTCACTGGTAAATGGGGATAATGTCTCTTGGGGTTTTAAAGAGTATTAAATGAAATAATGCATGTAAAACCATGTAGAGGAGTAGTTATTAGCAAAATTTAACATGGGCCAGAAGGATCTGGGAAGATAACACAGATTATCCAAAAATTATTTGGGATATTTGTGGGCTGAATTTGTCTCTGGGTGTTTGTTACTTTGTGACTCCCTGTTGTGTCATAGTTTCCCAAAAGGTATGGCACAGGAGAAGTGAATATGGCACACACCACCTCAGTCTCATCGTGGTTGAGCAGGTCGGCAGACGAGGGGCGAGATCTGTAAATGCTCCCAGAAGGTATTTTCAAGATTGAAGTAAGATTGAGATAACCTTTGTGGTCAGAGACAAACAAGTAAAAGGTTGGACTGACCTTTTTGAGGAGTCCATGATAGAAATAATACCTGGGGGAGGGGGGGTCTCATACCTATAAAGCTGACGGCGAGCCAGTGGTTAATGCTGTTGGGGGAAAACAGAGTGAATGGGCATGGGGACTGAAATCACTTGACTCAAAAAGAAAACTCCAGTGTGTGAGCAGGGGCGTAGTGATGTTCTTCAGGATTTAAGGGTTTGTTATATGCCCTGTTGACCGGTTCCCACTCCCCAGCAGGTCTTTAAGCACCACCACCTTCACCACTTTCACCGCCGCCAGTATTACCATCCTACCATCGTCATTCCAACCTTTCCACCATCATCATCACTATCATTATTACCACCACCACCATCACCACCGTCATCATCACCATCACCAACATCGAACAGCCACAATGACTCAGGGCCTTGAAGGACTCCATTTGGGAGATTCTGGCCTCTTTACCAAGCTCCGCCTCCATTTTCACCTTCTCTCCGAGTTGCTTCTGTCCCCTGCTCACTCCCTGGCCACCTTTCTTCCTTTCAGCCCACAAACTCTGTCTATAGACTAAGGAAGGAGTTTGCAAGAATACTTCAACAGCCTTGCTTTTCTCTAAGAAAGAAATACTGATCTTTTATCATTTGCTTTATAAATAACAAGAGATGTTAATTAGTTTGACTCATTAAGTTTAAAACAATTGTTATAATTTTGGAGTGTTTGATTAAATTTTGTTAATTATACACAGTTGCTTATGTTGCTGCTCTGGAGAGCAAGAGAGTTTTTCAGGAACATTATTCTCCTCTCCTCCTTGTGCCTGTTCTTCCTGCTTGCCTTGGTGGTGCCAGTCCATGCCCAGGGGACATGTTAGCACGTTGTCCCAGGACTTGAAGTGTCTGAAGAGATTGTCTTCTCTGTGGCCAGGCTGCTCAGGGCCAGCCAGCCCTGATGCACGCTGTAAAGAAGGGGAGAGTGTTTCTCTGTATTTCCTCTGTGTCCACCTTTCACTCATTCACTCCAAACCAAATCTGCTTTCAGGAAGGGATCAGAAGAGCCTAGTTACAGGGAGATAGCAGTGGCACACCAAAGAAATGAACTTTAAATGGGGAGTTGCAGCTTGTCAAAGAAGAAAGGTGGTGTAGGGAGGGTAAAGGTCCCTTCCTCTGAATGCTCTTAAAGGCCATTTAATAGTTATCCCTGTATCTTGTCCCTTCCCTCTCCTCCACTTGCCCTTTGCTCAAGACCCAGCTCAAAGCTGGTCTCCCACTGGAACCATCCTAATGCCCTGTGCTCCCTCTGCAGTGCCCTGCAGAGGAATGCTGCCCACTTGCCTGCTTAGGAATGGGTCCCCTCCTCCTTCTCCCACTTCTCCTCACCCTAGACTGTTAGTGTCTCAGCAGCAGCGTAGCTGTTATAGCCCTGGCGGTCTCCTAGCGTCCGACATAGTGGCATTCAGAAAGTGCTTTTGGATTAAATCCAATTGTATTCCTGCTATTTGAGAAGGATAATAGTTTTTAAACATGGATAATATGATAACTTTCTCCAAAAGATAGGTAAGAGGTTATTAATTCTCTACTCCTTGAATTCACTTGTTTCTTAGACCCCAACCCTGAGACATACCAGCTGGTTGGATGATTTTTTTTTTATAAGAATAAAACACTGGGTGAGGCGGCTGACACCTGTCATGCTAGCACTCTGGGAAGTCAAGGCGGGAGGATCGCTTCAGCCCAGGAGTCTGAGACCAGGCTGAGCGAGAACGAGACCCCATCTCTACTTAAAGTAGAAAAAATTAGCCGGGCATGGTGGCACGTGCCTGTAGTCCCAGCTACTCGGGAGGCTGAGGCAGGAGGATCGCTTGAGCCCAGGAGTTTGAGGTTGCTGTGAGCTATGATGACGCCACTGCACTCTAGCCTGGACAGCACAGTGAGACTCTGTCTCAAAAAAAAAAGAAACACTGACTATTCTAGTCACGGCGTGCAATTGGCTTCATATACCCTTGGCCGAAAGTCTCCTCCAAGGGAAATACAGTTTGTTTGGAGTGAGCATTCACATTTCAGCCAGCCACGCATGGGTGAGTGCAGGAGGGAGGAGCAGTCCCTCCTGGCCCCCTGGGTCTGCTGGGTCAGCCTGGGGCTCAGCTAGAGGGGCAGGCTATCCTGGCCCCAGCACCTTTCCCTCCAGTGGGGCAGCCCGGTGAGAGATTGGAGCAGGCTGATGAGCGGCTAGCATCTGATGGACATGGTGACGCTATCAGCCCTAGCTGGCTGACTTTAGAATCCATCATGTCTTTATTCACTCATCTGTCCTCTATCCCACAATTCTAGGTTACATAGATCTGCTTTGTGTGTGTGCTGTGGACAGAAACCGATTTTGTCTTTTGTTGTTTGGGGGCCGTAAAAATTTATAATAGCTAAGACTTTATTCTAGAATTCTCCTCGTGGTTCTCTCTGAATGGGAAATAGCTTCCCTTTGTTTCATTTGTTTCTGTTTTGCTTCTGTGGTGCTCATGCTCACTGTTTGTGACTACTGGGCTTGCAAACATCAGGGTTTAGCAGATGTGGCCACTCCTGGCTCCCCGGTGGCTCCTCTTCTCTGGGTAGAGCTGAGTAAAGTATTTTGGACATTGCTATTCCTTCTGCACGATGTCTCTTTATGACATTGTTTTGATGATCAAACTTTTATCCTAAGTTCCTTGATCTTCAAAAAAGTTAACTTACTAATAATATTCACTATCACTGTCTTTCTGCAATGGGCATTGTAAGGATAATTAAGGGACATATAGGTGAAATGTTTTGAGCTCAGTGGAAGGGAGAAACCATCAAGATCATAGGTATTACTATTATTTAGTTTCATAGTATTACCATATGATCAAGAATAGATTAATTTTGGAAATGATAATTTCGTGTTTGGACATTTATTCCTGCTTAACCATGGTAATTGGCTTTGGCTTGAGCCCTACAAACAAATAAATGGGAAATGATCAAAAATGTTTTTACTACATTTTTTGTTTGCTGTTTTTTTTTTTTAATTCTAAAAATAAATAAGTCTTTTAAAATGAGTTGATTAAAAGAGTTCATTTTCGGGGAATGTTAAGCATCTGCAATAAATAATAAATAATATTGTAGCAGTTGTCTGCCTCCACTTTCATGCAAAATAAATAAATACATTTGGTGACATACATTTGAGGAATGTGATTCTTGTAATTTTTATGGAAATAAGGAGCAACTTTACAGATGATAAAGATTTTACCATCTGCTAGTAACAAAGAGACATAGCTCTTAACACGTGGCGCTTACTGAGTTTAATGTATATATACTGGCATGCCAGGAATTGGAATTCTCTAAAACTTAAGCCAGCCATCCCCAGGGAAGCTGACCTGACTTTCAGCATGTCAGGGGAAAGGTTTCTTTGTTTCTAAAGCATATGGCATGGTCTTCACATTGCTCAGATGGCAGAGGAGTGAAGAGGGCTGAGCTTTCATGGTGAGAGATGAAGAGAAATGCACTCTGTAGGCTTGTGAGTACCTGCACAATTTTCACTTGTAATTAGAATGGTGGACTCACTGTCGAGAAGCTACTGTCTTTGTGAGTCAAAACATTTAGTGTTGGTGGAAAGGTGAAAGTTCAGATGCTTGGGGAGATAATGGTAGGGGGTGGGAAGTCCAGCCTTTCTTTTACAATGACATCTGCTTTAAGCAGGTGACGTTTTAGCTCCCTAGGCATGAAATGTCGGGTGGGGGGGTTTTGGTTCTAGTTCAGGAGAAGGAGTGTGTGGGTTACCTGTAAGAAGGAATCAATACTCCGTGGAGGCAAAGAACTGCCTACCAAGGAAGAAGGAGAAGACGAAAGGGAAGGCATCTAAGAAGCATTGCCTCTCTTTTTGAGTTTCCTTTACTCTCCTTTGAAGAAGTGGGATGATTGTCATTTTGGGTCATTCTGGCTTCACCTAATGGTGTGGATGCATGGCCACAAGCATTATGGCGGTCCCATAAAAAGATGGCCAGTGCATTTCTATTGGTAGATTACGGGTAAGCAGTCCTGAGGGTGTTTAATCCTTCTTAGTATTAGAAGCCATAGGCTGGGTATGCAGGCAGAACCTCATTAGTGAATTTTATTTACCAGTGGTTTACATCTTGGAGTGCTTTAGGGTATCTTCAGTCTTAAAGGGGTTGGGGAATGAGGCAGGTTTTGTCAAAGAGGAGCCGCTTCCCTCTTACCTCCTACTTCTCCAAATTATGATATAACCCTTAATCCCAGACCGTGGAAATGTTATCGAGTCTACCTAATGGATTTTGGCTTTTATCCTGTTGCCTTTGTCTTAAACACCTAAGCCGTGTTGACAATCAGTAGCGTTTGGAAATTTGTCTTCATTGCTGTGCTCTATTACTGTCCTTCCCTTTTCTTTCCCGCCTCCGATTTTGACCTCTTTGGACCCTGGTGTTCTTGTGCCCTTTCCTCTTGGCCTTTGGAAAAAATGATGACAAACTCATGCACGCTAAGATACTAAAGGCTGATCAGGTTTAAAGTGTTTTCCCTTCTTGTGGTGTTTATATTTCTTGCAGGGGCGAAGACATCTTAAACCAGAGGAATGACTCAGTAGTTGTGGAATTTCAGTCTTCAGCCAGCAGATGCAGGAGGTATTATTCTGGGTATGGGGCCCTTCTCAGAAACCCAGACATCATCCTAAATGACCACCTGCCTGCTCCATCCTACATAAGGCCACTTTGTGCATCACACCAGTCTTACATATTTAGTTGGCTTGACCTGGCTGAGGGCAGCAAGCATGTCTGTGGCAGTCTCTGTATGAAGTTCAGCACTGTAGGTGCTTCACAGAAGGTTCTACTTACTGGAAAGGGGAAGAGCTGTGATGCATGCAATGCAAGCTTATTTTTTTTTAAATTTTTTTTTTTTTTTTTTTTTTTTTACTTTTTACTGCAAATGTTGACATTGGTCCAAAAGTTAGAAGTTTTTAGTAAAATTAGAATTCTCCTGTTGGTTAAAGCCCCCACTTCATGTCCATCCATAGCATGAGTCATGTGTCTCAGAGCAGTCTCCATTTGAAATGCGTGGAATGTTCGTGAAAGCTGGTGTTTCATATCACAGATGTCCACAAGCAAGGCAGGACCGTCATATCCTCTCCTTTGAACATGCAGCCTGGTTCTGCAAATAGAGAGTGTCATTCCCATCTTGTGCCTCCCTTATGCTGGTGACTGTCACCACAGTCAACCCAGAGAGTTCTTAGTGATGCCGATGTCAGAGCTTGGAGCCTCTCAGTTGGTAGATGATTCCAGAGGCTGCAGCCCTCCTTTATATGAAGGTCACTGTTGGACTCCCAAATCTAATAACTTTGGGTAATGTACTAAGGATGAATTAAAATGCTAATAGGCTACATGTTCTGGATATTTTAACATTCCCTAATCTTAAATTTAAATTAAATGCCTTAGGTGCTGTAGCAGCCTTGCCAGAAGCATGTTTAGCATCACCCCTTAGACAGTGAATTTAAAGTGCAGTCTGGCCACACCACCAGAGCCAGGATAAGCAGTGTTTATTTTACAATAATCGTTTTTGTGTCCCCTACAGCTACATGACACAAATACTGTCTCTCTTACTAAAGATAGCTATTTAGCTTTAAAAAAAAATCACTATTTTTATAAGTTACTTTGAAGCCACAGATCCTTTTATTATTAACAATATTTTAATAGCAATACATTAGATTTTGTGGTACCCAAAGCTGTTCCACTTTTATAGATTACCTTCACATTTAAACCTTATAACAACACCATAAAACACCCCTACTTTATAACAAAGACACTGGGGATAAAGATACTAAATGGCTTTTCCACCGTCACTTCGCTGGTCAGGGACGAACACGCAGTTAGCAGTCGGTGTTCTGGCTCGCAGCTCAGCATCTGCCCACTAGACCAAGGGGGACTCTAAGCACAATGATGGCAAGATCATTTAAACTACATGCTTCTGCTGGGTGTTGGCTCATTTTAAGGGATGTGTTAGTTCTTTCTGATTGGTAGTGTTAGTTCTATTGTCTACACTGAGGCCAGATTTCTTTATCTGGGGACCAAAAAAACCCCAAGCGTATTTCCTTCCCTCACTAAACAGGTCACTTCCTCATCACTAGTTGAATTAGCCCCTTTATTTTCTCCTTATTAGGGGGAAGGAACACTTTATTTCTTCCTTAGTTCTCCCAGTTATCTGGTGTCTGGCCACTTCATAATTGTATTTCGGGAGAATAGATATTAATTTTCTTCAACAAAAAGGCCGAGTTCCTTGATGACACAACATAATTCAATTTCCGTTCGCTCCCTTCATTGCCTGCACCCCTTCCTCGTGGCACATTTTTCATAGTTAGGAAGAGTGATGGTGTCAGATATATCAGAAGGAAGAATTGATTCAGTAGTCGTTTGACGACTTGACTGATTAACAGAGATCAGAAGAAGCCTCATAACTGTGAAAACCACTGCAGCATGGAGTTTTAACAGCTCTTTAGGGAGCTAGTTAATGAAAGAATCACTACAGAAACACAGCCATGCAAAAAAAAAAGAATAGGAGCATTCCCATATAACACTTAGAGGCTATGTCACAAGAGGAAATATGCTCGTAATTTCTATTTACACATCACTGTAATTACCGTCTGCCTTAAGATTACTTTCAGTCTTCCCCTGTCAAAGTTGCTTAGATAGTTCCTCTTTCACATATCAGGAGGAGAAATCTAGTACTAGTTGGAACTCGTCCTAAGGGTTTTTTTTCCCCTCCTGAAGAAAGTAATTTTCAGACGCTGGAGCGCACACTGCCTGATTAGACTGGCTTTAATCTGCTCCATGCTCTTGTTACCATCACCATTTGTCCAGGAACCAGACTTCTGTGCTCAGATGAATGTTGCATTGGGCTTTACCCTTTAATTTTTGTGTGTGTGGTTGTTCTGTTTTCTTTCTCCTGATGCAGTGTCTATGAACCAGATAGAAATGCATTACGGAGGAAAGAACGGGAAAGAAGAAATCAGGAAACGCAGCAGGATGATGGCACGTTTAATTCCAGCTACTCTCTCTTCAGTGAGCCTTACAAGGTAGATGGTTTTCAGCTGTTCACCTGCAGCCTTGCTCATACCCTAACTGCCTGTGATGGCATCTTGACCGGAAGAGTAGACCAACCAAACTGCAGTTTGTTTTCTGCCTGTTCAGCCCAGGGAAGACAGCTCAGCTACTAAGTATGGGGTCTTCCCCTGCAAATCTTGGTGTCTAGTTCACATGTCTTTACTGGCTACTCCCTTAGTAAAATGTAACTTTTGTTTAATATTGAGATCTGCTTGCTGTGATTTTTATCAGTATTAGACTTCATCTCTGCACTGGCATTTCAAAGTCAATGCCATTTCCTAAGCTCTTAGGAAACAAACATGGATCATCCTAAGATCAGGGTACCTGTTAGGGCTAAAGAGAAAGAAACTGTAAGATTATCTCTCATTTTTACCAAAGGCCTGAAATATATAACCTTGTCTTCCAAAATGAAATATCTTCCTAGATTTCACTAATATCTTAGAGCTGCGTGGAGCTATGGGCCATTCAGCCTGGTAGCTTCTTGCACATTTAGTGCCATGTTCCATTTAAATGTCACCTGGACTTCTCTTGCCTGTCACTCTGGGTTTCTGACAAGAATAATTATATATTTAGAAATTGGAAGCAGACCATTCCTGAGCCAAATCTGAATTTTCAAGAAAAGCTTCCAGTGGGACAAATAAGCAAAGAAAATACAGTCCTGGAAAGACTTAATCCAGACCATTTTGTGAAGTGGCAGTGATAAATTTTCTGATTTCCAGGTAATATGTTTTAGGTGCAACACAATACCAAGGATAGATTCCTTTTTTAATGTACCCTAAGGCCATTCCAGGTTTCCAGTTCTGGTGTGATGCCGAGTGCTGACAGACATCTTCAGAGACGATAAGGATTTTGATTTCATCTCTCAGCTCTCGTTCCGAATGTGGCAGCCCTGCTCTGTGATTGATAAGGACACCTGTCTGTTATTTCCCATGTTTCTCTTGTCTCTAACAATAGTGTGGATGTGTTTTTCTTTCTCCAGACTAACAAGGGGGATGAGCTCTCCAATCGGATCCAGAATACTTTAGGCAATTATGATGAAATGAAAGACTTTTTAACTGATAGATCCAATCAGAGTCATCTCGTTGGCGTTCCCAAACCTGGAGTTCCTCAGACTCCTGTGAACAAGATCGATGAACATTTTGTTGCAGATTCAAGAGCCCAGACCCAGCCCTCGTCTATCTGTAGCACTGCATCTTCCACACCAGCAGCTGTCCCCGTGCAGCAGAGCAAGAGAGGCACCATGGGCTGGCAGAAGGCTGGGCACCCTCCATCCGATGGCCAACAGAGAGCAAGTAAGCACAGGCACACAGGCACAAATCTGCTAACCCAAAGAACCATAATAAAAAACTTAATCACTGTGTATTGAGTCCCTCATCTTCATCTTCCTCTTCTTCTTCTTCCTCCAACTCAGCACAACAGGGATCTCTCAGGACCTTGCTTGGAGATGGCAGACAGCAGCCCCGGGCCAAACAAGTGTGCAATGTGGAGGTGGGTCTTCAGACCCAGGAAAGGCCACCTGCCATGGCAGCTAAGCACAGCAGTGGTGGACACTGTGTTCAGAACTTTCCTCCATCCTTGGCTTCAAAACCCAGCCTGGTCCAGCAGAAACCAACCGCATATGTGCGGCCCATGGACGGTCAAGACCAGGCTCCTGATGAATCTCCTAAGCTTAAGTCGTCTACGGAAACCAGTGTGCACTGCACATCATACAGGGGCGTCCCCGCCAGCAAGCCAGAGTCGGCCAGAGCCAAAGCCAAGCTTTCCAAGTTCAGCATCCCCAAGCAAGGAGAGGTGAGTCTTTTCTCAGTACCATTTATATGCAGCTAAGTAGTCATGAGTGACTACTTGACTATTTATTATAAATTCAATTTCCATGTTTCTTTTTTCCAGTGACATGGCAGACTTCATGTGGTAGGATTTGTAGCAATCACTTAAAGGGGGAGGCAGACATATATGGTGATTTCTTAAAATCTCAAATTTATTATACTTGGAATTTTTAAAGTACCAATAAATGCAGTTCTCTGTGCGTGCATGTGTGTGTATGTATTAGTTAGGGAAGGAATGCCTCCTTCAGTATAGTTCAAGAGGTTTTCTTGTGAACAACTACTGTTGACTGAGGTATATTATATACTAGAAATAAAAGCCCTTCAAAGGCTATAATTTTTAATACTTTACTAAAGAGGTAAAATTTTCATGCAAAGGAGTTCAGAAATTCTTTTAATATTTTCATGTTTTGAAATATTCCAGGACAAACTTTACAAAGTAAACCTCATAATAATTTCTAAGGTAATTGTTTAAATGATTTAATATTGAATATGGTAAATATTGAAATGTGTCAGATATACTGTTGTGTTTCATACTATATTCCAAATTGATGATGGTTATAAAGAGCACATGAAGAAGAAATAGGACTGTGCACATTTTTGTTGTTTTGCTGTAATACAGTATATTAACTAAAATACAGTGTGAATTCTAGAACATTATGCTTAGGAGCTGCTTATTTTATTTTTCTTTTTGACATATTCTTTAAAGACTGTAAGATTGTGGCCAGACTATTCTTTGTATCTTAATTTAATAACCAAATGAATAAATGATTTGACATTTTTTGTTCCATTTCTGACAATGTTGAGGTTAAACATTTCTGAACTGTCATCTCAGAAATCACCATAGACCGATTGGGAGATCAATATACCACCCTTAGAGAAGACATCTTTTTCATACTATGAGATGTTTACAATAGTTTTATTGAGGAAATAAAGTGACCTGTATACTAGTAACTTCTTTTGAATGCACATTTATGATGGATTCTAGAAAATGTTTATTATGAATTAATGGAAGCAACAGATTATTTCTGTAAGCATTTATTGTTGTAAAAGTTTGTAGGAAACACACAAATATCATTTTACAAACTGAATTCATTAAGCTCTTTGATTTTTGTTATCATCATCAAATGACTAGTACTGGCAAATAAAAGCATGGCTTATCCTTGAATAGTGCTGACTAACTTTTACAACTACCAGGAATTCCTTTATAATTTTAATCCCAATTTATTTATTTATTTATTTACATTTTAATTTTTATAGATTTAGGGGGTGTAAGTGCAATTTTTCACATAGATATATTGCACAGTGGTGAAATCTGGGCTTTTAGTTTACCTGTCACATGAATAGTGCACATTGTACCCAACAGGTAATTTTTCATCCCTCACCCCCCTCCCACCTTTTGGAGTCTCCAGTGTCTATGATTTCACTTTGTATATCCATACATACCCATTGTTTAGCTCCCACTTAAAAATGAGAACATGTGGTATTTGATTTTCCATTCCTGAGTTACTTCACTTAGGATAATGGCCTCCAGTTCATTTTTTATGCTTGAGTAGTATTCCACTGTGTGTGTGTGTGTGTGTGTGTGTGTGTGTGTGTGTGTGTATGTATCACATTTTCTTTATGCAGTCATCGTTTGATGGACACTTAGGTTGATTCCATATCTTTGCTATTGTGAATAGTGCTGCGATAAACATATGAGTGCAGGTATCTTTTAGATATGACGATTTCTTTTCCTTCGGGTAGATACACACTAGTGGGACTGCTGGATGAAATGGTAGATCTATTTTTAGTTCTTTGAGAAGTCTCCCATACGATTTTCCATAGAGGTTGTACTAATTTACATTCCCACCAACAGTGTGTATGTGTTCCCTTTTCTCTGCATCCTCATCAACATGTATTGTTTATTGACTTTTTAACAGTGGCCATTCTGACTAGAGTAAGATGGTATCTGCACAGCAAAAGAAATAATCAACACAGCAAATAGAAAACCTATAGAATGGAAGAAAATATTTCCAAAGTATGCATCTGACAAAGGGCTAACATCCAGAATCTACAGTGAACTCAAACAACTCAATAAGAAAAAAAACAACACCATTAAAAAGTAGGCAAAGGACATGAACAGACATTTTTTAAAAGAAGACACACAAATGACCAGAAAACATGAAAAAATGCTCAACATTATAACTATCAGAGAAGTGTAAATTAAAACCACAATGAGATACCAATTGACTTCTTGTTAAAATGATTTTTAGCTAACAAAGAAAATTCAAATTTATTAGGTAATAATTTACTTGTTTATTTCTTTTGGAATTCAGTGAGTTGATAAAACTCTGGTTAAAAGAAAAAAATGAATTTTTGATTTGCCAGTACAGCCTTATGCAGGTAACTGTGCAGTTTTTATGAGGCTTTTGGGTATGTCATTAATAACTTGGACACTTTCAGAATGCCCTTTGAGGACTCCAGATTGGAAACGACATGTCGTGTACTAGTGTTAGGTCATCCTCAAAAGAGGGACGCCTGAGACCGAGAGTCATACTGAGAGAAATTAGAGATTTTATATATAGAAAGTGTTCCATTTCCCCTACAGGTGATGACGTTGAACTAGGGAGCCTACTCTCTTTAGGAGGCCAATCTTGCTTTGATAGAGGACAAATAAGAAGAGAAGGTTTGTAGGACAAAGTTATAATTGGTGGGTTTTCATTGGGGGGAAATGCAGTCTTTATTTTACTAAAAAGCATTCCATGTTAGCAAAATTACTGTAATTTGAATCTTGTACCACTTATCTATGTAATCTGCCCACTACCACAATAAGAAAATGACTCTTTCACAGTTAGCATCAAAATAGTATCTGTAAGTTACTTTTCCTGCCCTTCAAACTCAAAGGATTCGGGGGGAGTTTTGACAGTATTCTAAGAGGAGATTAAGAACTACCCTTTTGCAAGTATATTGTTCAATATTTATAGGATATTCCTATAAAATCCACAGTCATAACATAGAAGCTTAAGAATTCTATAATTAGATTTTACTTTTGAGGGATATATGTTTTTATGTTTTGGAAGAGGGTAAAACAGTTTAATGTGGTAAACAATTACAAAAATATTCATGCCAATATATTTTTTAATACAGATAACTGTCAGTATGAAAATATTTTCTCAAAAGTACAGACATTAATTTCCAGTGAGGTAGAGAAGGTATTTTTTAGGGAAATTTTCAGAGAAAATGACCTGAAGGGAACTTGCCTTACTTGACCGTACTTTTTCAGGATCTTAGCTGTAGAGCAAGACTCATCACAGTGTGAAGAATTTGGGGGCTGAAAGGAAGTGTTAGGTAAATATGACGTAAAAACAGCAGGGGCATGCAAAAATAGCTGTTTGGTATTGTGTAGGGACGTTCCTCATAAGAAAGGAAATCAAATCAATGATTAGGTGCAATGTGATGTGAGAAATTTAAAAAAATATATAAGATGTAATCTCTGCCTCCGAGAAATTTACACGAATTGAATAAATTAGACTCTACCACATAGCATTTAATTTGCAGTTTCTCTCACAGTCCAAACTAAATTAAAAATTGGCCTTCTAGCCCTAGGAAAATTCCCTCACCTTCATCATCTATGTAGTAGAAAAATAATTCTGTATTATTTTTAAAAATGGGGAAATTGTGAATCTCTTTTGCCTGATTTTACACTTCATAAACTCTTCATTCTTTTCCATACAACATCTGCACTCTATCTGCTGGCATGGCAAATTATTTGTTATAGTTCTTTAGTCTTCAATAATAGGCAATTAGTGTAGAAAAATCCAGTGGAAGTTAAAGACCTCAAGAGAATTCCTTAACTGATACACCTGCCTCTTGGCTGGTTTTTTCCTGGCTCAGTTTGTGTTTAATGAAAAACATATTTTTGTTGTTATAACTGAGTCTTTTATTCTCGATGCCACCCCTCATCAAGTGAGCCTCCCCGGGAGTGCCACTTGGAAAGGTGTCTACTGTTAGGTGAGAAACAAGGGACTTAACGAATGGCCAAAGCATGCATTCCAGAATGTTCTAGAGCCAGGGGATACTAAATTTTATTTCTAACTGAAGTGAATTATTTTTTGTTTATATACACCCACAAATTAATATTTTATACTCACCATGTAATTCCAGATCCAAACATTGGGGATGGTTAACTAGAGGGGTAGATACAGGTTTTGTGGGACCTAAAATTTGTACAGACTTGGGGATCCTCTTTAGGAATAAAAGCATAGAAAAATATCTTATACTTGCAGTTTTTTCAAAAACATATAACTGTGTTAACACACTCCTAGGGCCCCTCCTGGGGCCTTAGAAGCCCTGAAGCTTAAGCATCATTAACTTAACGGTGTATCTGTCTTTGGCTCATGGAATAATAAGAAATTATTATAAAAATGATCATTTTAGATTTGAAAAAAATTCTTTATATTAGCCTCAAACTTGGTAGAATTTAAAAATACATACGTTGGCCGGGCGCGGTGGCTCACACCTGTAATCCTAGCTCTCTGGGAGGCCGAGGCGGGGCGGATTGTTTGAGCTCAGGAGTTGGAAACCAGCCTGAGCAAGAGCGAGACCCCGCCTCTACTAAAAATAGAAAGAAATTAATTGGACAACTAAAAATATATAGAAAAATTAGCCGGGCATGGTGGCGCATGCCTGTAGTCCCAGCTACTCGGGAGGCTGAGGCAGGAGGATTGCTTGAGCCCAGGAGTTTGAGGTTGCTGTGAGCTAGGATGATGCCATGGCACTCACTCTAGCCCAGGCAAAAGAGTGAGACTCTGTCTCAAAAAAAAAAAAAATAAATAAAAATACATATGTATATGCTAGGTGCTATGAGCGAGGCAAAAAATAGGACAGTACCATGAAACACCTGATATGCAGAGCCATTGGAACAAAATACAGGTCTCATGGGGCTTCGCAGCCAGTTTGTTTGGCAAGTCACAGCTTCATCAGTGGTATTTCAAAACCTCACATTTTAGTTTTCTGTTTGCTGTTAATGTAGTAAATAGTGATGATTTGAAACCACTACTGCAGAGGCTCTGATGGCTGGGAATGGAAGTTATTTGACAAGCCAGGGAAGCAAAGGACACAAGTGGCTGCTGCCCATAGCTTAGTCAGGGATAATGAAAGAGACAGCTATATTTGCATATCAATCAATAGACTGTATGTTAGGGGTTTTAGTAGTGGCTGATAATTCATCCACAAGAAAAGAGTATCTATTTATGATTGATCAGAATTTTATTTGTTAAAATAAGTAAATAGTTTAAGTTCTGTTGATAAATCATAGCATTTTCATGATGGGCATTTTAAAATCCCCATGTATGCCACGAATTAAGAGTAGAAAGATGAAGCACCGTGATTCCACAAAATAGCTTCCTAGAAAAGCAATTAACTGATTTTTTTAAAAGTTCACAGAAGATTAATGATGTAGGCTTCCTATTTCCTGTCACTCTTGGTTACCTTCGTATGAAAATGGATTTCTTCCAAATTAAAGTCGGCACCAGCCTGTCGGGCAAATAAGGCATCTGTAAAGCAATGTGTACATTACATATTCATGCCCGTTGAAATTTCTTAATTACATTTAAGATGTATAATGTTTTCCAATCGAAGTATGCTATCTGATGGCTCCTGGAAGAAATGAGGGTGTGTGGCAGGCCTGGAGACTCGGTTTCCCTCCCTGTTTTGGTCTCGTTTTCCCCATCACCTCCATCCTCGCTCACCCATTGCAGTTGGAGGCCACGTCCTGTGGGACAGCGTGGCTTCGCCACAGCACAGACGGTTACACACTGCACTTCCGCCTGTCCACTCAGTGGGCAACTCCATCCTCTTAGTGAGGATGTGGAGTACTTGCACTGCATTTGCTTAGCAGAGTGAAGACTCAAACTTTGATCTCAGATGCTGGCTGAAAGCACTTGTTTTCCGTATTTTAGTTGGGTCATTCTGAAGGTCATAATGGAGGCTGGCAAGTGGAAATGTTTCCATATTTTTTAGTCCTTTCATGTTTAGCCAGTGGGGCCCTAAAATGTAGGGCACTTAATAACATAAAATAACTTCAGTTTTTATTGAGAAATTTGAAGAAAGCGCATTAAAATGTATCCTGTTGTGTGAAGGTGCTAGAGTTCTTTTCCCTACCCTTTCTTCTCTGAGCTCCTTCAGATTTATATTATAAAACCGGGTTTTCTAGCCCTAAGGGAGGGAAACTACCACTGACGGTGGAGGCATTGAGGGCGGGACCTGGAGGGAGGTTATTAGCAAGCCTACTTTATTTTCCCTATTTTCTCAGTTCTCGTAAAGCTTCCTCCCCCGGAGAGCATCAGAACAGATTACAGGGCTGCTTCCCCTTCAACTGCAGCCTTCTGTATGCAGTGACGCCACACATGGAGCTAATCAAGGACCCGGCCTCTGTGTGTAGAGTCTGTTGAAAAGGTGACGTGTGATCCAGCATCTCTCCCACTTTGAAGGAAGGTGTCACCATACAGTCTAATGAGAAAAACCTCTTCTCTTGTTATCTTATCCTTTTTGGGTCAGAAATCACGTGCGGTATTTCAGATATACAGGAAAGAGGTAGAATGCTGTGGAACGATCATAGCTCCAGAGACCAGCAAGAACTGGGTTCGAGTCCTGGGTCTGCCACCTGTCGGCCATGTGATTGGGAACAAGTAGTTTAACTCCCCTGGGCCTCAGTTTCCATATGTGTGAAGTGGAGAACATGATAATACCTTTTTGGCAGAGTTATTATAGGGAGGCATAAATGAGATATTAAAGCATGTAAAATGCTTATCACAGTGACAATAGTAGTAAGTGTTTGGTAAATATTAGCTACATTACTATTATTTAAACACCTTTGAAACAAAAGCAAACAAAGTAGGAAAGTGAGTGTATTATTGAGAGTGATTTTATGTGTGTATGTGTGAGCTAGAAAGAAAGATGAAATTCTGAAAGTTATTTTGTATTTATTTGTTAGAAATAACAGATATCTTGAAGACTAAGATTATCCTGAATTAATATAACAAAGCCTTCGTGACATGATTCTCCCTTAATTAATGCCTAGTCCCCTCCTGAGATTTTATTCCTGAGTCTGGGATCACATTTTCTCTCTTTTTATGTGTAGTTGTTTTTTTTTTTTTTTTCCTGAACTATTATTATCTATAGTGGTACGTATAACATGTGAGCTTTGTTCCTATTTAAATGAAATACAAAATGAATAAGATTTGGGCTGAGGAAGAATAGTAAAATTTTCAGGTAGTATTTAGAATGACTCATTGAAACAGTTCTATTTGAAGCCACAAAGTATTAAATAGCATGTTTAATTGGGCCGAGCAGTGGCATCACTTATCTCCACATGATTAACCAGCATTAGCAATACGTTTATAGTAGATGAAAATGGAGTCTCCCTGGTGCTATTTGCAGATCCTATTTCGTAGATACACATGTGACAAGCAGCCCAGTGACTACCCCTGGACGCTCCAGTTGTTCTGTTTTGACCAAAGATCAGGCTTTAGGACCAACAGATGGTTTCAGAAGTGATATTGCCTGGGACTCATCTCCTTGCCATAATTGGTTGAGGTCTAGGGCAGAGTGAGGAGTGTGGTTTCTGGAGCTACATTGTCTGAGTTTCTCTCCCTCCGGTTGCCTTATCTGTGGCGTGGAATCATGATAGAACCTATCAGTAGCGTTTTTATGACCATTAGATGAGTTAATACTTGTTCGTGCTTAGAACAGTGGCTGGCACACAGTAAGCACTCAATAAAAATCTACACAAATAATAATTATTATAATGATTTACAGCAGCTCTCTTTGCTTCCCATTTACCTTCTCACGTGCCTGAGTCTGGATGGCTTGACAGCTCTGAATCTGGAAACTGAGATGAGGTGGATGAATTTCACTAGAGCGTACAAAAGCAGGGATTTTTGTTTTCTTTCGTTTTTACTGTTTTGTTTACTGAAGCATTTCCAACTGTACCTGACACATAGTTTGTGCTCAGTACTTCCTGAATGAGTTAATTAATTTAAGAGTATGCGTGGAAGAAGGAACCCCCCTCCAATCACTGACCTCCTCGTGTTTGGCCCTCAGCAGTTCCTACCAGACCTCTATGGGAAGAGAGGAGCCAAATCCTTCCAACATATAATTTATAGCCGCTGTTCCAAAGAGAAATGGGAACCATATTTACTGATGTATGTAAGCACAGCACACACGAGATAAATCACAGCTACACGCTGGCCTCAGAAACAAGTGCTGCATGGGCAGTGGCTCCGAGAGGGCGGTTACGACCTCTCTCTCTTTCCTTGTTCTCCTTTGTTCGGTTTTCACGAGCAGGGGCCCTTGTTTGGGGATTGCGTGTGCAGGTGTGTTGTGCGTGTGTTCTCTGACCACAACAGGACATGGGAATGAGGTGGTGACAGGGTGAACAGTGCAAGGTGGGAGAGAGCCCACCTTTCCAAACCTGCTGTGAGCTAAGAACGCGGAGTTCTCAGCGGTGCCCCTCGATCCTGTGGGGTTCATTCCCAGCACGTGCCTCCGCCCTTTTCCTCAGTGAGCCCTTTTGTGCTTTACCGATCCTGTTTCTGTCACTATTCCTACTTCAGTTATTCCTGGGAATGCTCCGTTTGGTCATGTAGGCAGGCAGTGCATGTGTGTGTCCAGAGCCTGTTTATTTGTTGTCTTACAGACATCTCCTTCTATAACCAGAGATGTCGCTGGGTCCACCAGCATCTGTGCCCACATAGCCCTTGGCATGTCTTTAATTCACAGTAAATGGCCAACCCCTTATCTGTGTGGCAGAAGGATTAACAGTGGAAAATAGAAAAATGTATGCATTCAGCTATTTATCAGCTGTTATAAGCCCTGACAACAAATACGAATCAACTCTTTCCCTGCCTCCCCGATTCTTGAGTGTCTTGAAAATCGCACAGAGAGCGTCAGTGATGAGAGGCCTCCCTCAGCCCCCGTGGATGCCTGACTCTTCTCTGATGCTCCCTGTCAAGGCTCATCCTGCCTGCGCTTAAACCCCACAGCTCGGGGTCGGGGGGGGGGGCAGAACCTGCAGCCTCCTGGGGTGGCCTTCCTATCTTTGGACGGCGCTGGCCCTTCCTATGTTGACTTGCACATCAGCCTTTCTGTAACTATGCTGCTCAGCTTTTGTTGTGCCCTTGGGGTTTCTTAATTGGTGGCTATTTCATTTGTGTTCATCTTCCATTGTCGATCCTATCTGTGAGGTCTTACCATGTCCCTCTGAACAGCGCCTCATGCAGGGTCGTGCCCCCCTTTTCCAGATAGACGTTAAAGTCAGAGTAGCCTTCCTTGCTTCATCATAGCCTGTCTTAATTACCGTCTTACAACTTTGATTTTTAACCCTTCTGTGATCTGTGGCACCTGTTACGGAGAAAGGAGAACGCAGAGCACGGTGAGGAGGGTTGGGGGCACACACGGGGTTGGAGGGCCGGGAGCCCGCTGCAGTGGCAGGAAGGGTAGTTGGGTAACATTTCTGAGACAGTGTGATGTGAGCTGGAGAAAGTGAGGTGAGAGCAGGAGACGGCAGGAGAAAGGACATGCCAGGTGGACTACAGTGGAGAGTCAGAGCAGAGGCCCCCCCAGACACCCCACCTCGCCTGGAAGAGCAACAGGACAGCGTGTGGCAGTGGAGCGGACCAGGAGGAGCGGAGTGGGAGGGGAGTCTGCGCATACCAGGCCTGACGGGCCACAGCAGGGACTTCGGCTTTACCATGAGTAAGAATGGGGAGCCATTGCAGGGTTGGGAGCAAAAGAGTGTCATGATCTGACTCCGGCATGAAGAGGACCAGTCTGTCTGCTGCACTGAGAATGGCCTGTAACGGGGCAGGGCAGGAGCAGGAGATCGGCTGGCAGGTTGTTGCACTAACCTAGGGGGAGGTGATCGTGCTTAGGACCACAGGGGCAGCGAAGATGACGAGCAGGTGGGATTCCTGAGATATTTTGAAGGAGAGCCAATAAGATTTGCACACAGCTTGGATGACAGACAGAGAGGAATTGAGGACAGATGTTTGATCTTGGTGACTGAAAGGAAGAAGTTGCTATCAGCTGAGATTAGAAAAGCTTTGTGTGAAGCAGGTTTTGGGGGAACGAGCAAGAGTTCCCTTGGGCTTATTGTGTTTGAGGCGTCTGTTAGGCACTCAAGTGAAAGTGATTAGCAGAAACACAAATTGAACCCACAAGCCTGAAGTTTGGTGGAGAAGGAAATCTGTATCTTGGCTAGAGGTGTAGATTTGGGAGTTGTCAGCACACATGTGACATCTAACCCTTGAGCTGGATGTGGTCACCCAGGGATTTAGCGCAGGTGAAGAAGAGAGCTCAGCCACAGTGCGTTCCTGCCCTAAGGGAAGAGAAGGAACCAGCGAAAAAGAGAAGGGTTCAGTAGGAAGAAAGAAAACAGAGTATAGCATCTGGAAGCCATGAGGAAAGGGGGTATTGAGAAGGCAAGGGAATTAACACCAGTGGCATCTCTGCTGATGTTGGATTTAGTAACAAGGAAGTCATCATTTACCTCGATAGAGTTTTGGGGGTTAATGCTGTTTGGGTTTAAGGAGAGTCAAGAAGAAAAACTGGAGACATTACATATAGACAACTCTTTCCAGAAGTTTTGCTGCAAAGTACAGCAAAAATTTTAAAAGTAATAAGTCTCCATTGTAAAAATTTGGATAACATTAAGAACGTAGAGAAGAAGAAAGTCACCTGTAGTCCTACCGTCTGGAAATGATCGCATATGACATTGTGGCATAGATCTTCTGGTCTTTTTTCTATGCTTACACCCTCTTTATTGAATTGTGATAAAGTTATTATATTTTGTTATTATCTCATTTATACACCTTACATATTGTAACTTTTTTTCATGTCATTGAACAGTCGTTGGCGACATTCAGAATATGGTCTTTAGTGGTTGTATCTCAGTTGGACAGCTTCAATGGTTTTATCTTATAATTTATTTACATAATCCTTCTGTTGGACATTTAAACTGTTTTCAGTTTTTTCACTATTATAAATTATTCTTCAATGAATAGCCTTATAAGCAAATTTGGTATATAAATGATTTCCTAAGAAAAATTCTTAGACATCTAATTTACAATTCCAAAATGAGCAAATGGTTATCATATATAATGTTGTGTTCATCTCCTTTACCCATTTTTCTGTTAAAGTATTTGTATTTTTTCTCACTGAGATAAAAAAGTTCTTTAAATATTAAGAAAAATGACCTTTCCTAATTATATTGTAAGCAGTTTTCCCAGTTTATTAACTTTGTCTTTGGTACCTCTCTCTCTTCCTTTTTGATCTCTTCCTTTGTTATTATGACTAGAAAGACTGTTCCCAAAGATTAGAGTTAAATCTAGCATATGAAGCCATAAAAAAATAGATGAAAAATTATCTGGGAATTATTTTGCCATGAGGTAAGACTTTACTTGTTTGTTTAAAAAAATAGTGAAATCCTAGCATAATTGATTTATTAGTCTATTCTTTCTTTATAATTCAGTAAGAAAAAAGATAAATGCTCCCTTTTTGTGGAATTATGACATAGCCATAGGTTTGGGTCCTATAAAACAATTCCTTATGAAACTGGAAATCTGAAGTCAAAATACTCCGTCTTTCCTCAAGACCTAATGTAAGCTCTCCCACTTCCTCAGTCTGCTCCAACTACCAAAAAGCTTGCTTCCTTCTCAGTTCCTATAGTGTCAACACGTGTTATATCACCATATATTACTATTTATTTTTCTTTGTGTCTATCTGATCTCACAGATGCATTGTATTTTCCCTGAGGACAGGCCCCTTCTCATTCGTCTTTGTGCTATCATCTTCTAGAATGGGGTCCTGTCAGAGTTAGTACTGTGGCTCTAATAATCGTGTCCATGAGGTCTGGACATTAAATTTCTGCACCTAAACAATAGAGAGAGAAATCTGCTTTCACTGGTTTGAGTGATGTTAGACTAATGACAAAAATAAAGAATAAAGACTAGAATGAACTTCATGCACAACACATAATCTGACCCAGGCTTTATCTTCATTGATTTACCAGACCTCTTGCCATTTCCCTAAACTTACTATTTCTTTCATGCTCTTCTGTCTTTGCCTATGCGTGCAGTAACATCCTTTCCTAGATTTCCTGCCAAATTCTTCCTTCAAGGCCTGTTTGTCTTACAAAAAAATAACAATAATCTTTGGACATTGATCATTGTTAATATCTTGGCATATTTGCTTTCTACATTATTCTTGATATTTTTCTGTTTACTCACTGTTTTATTTGAATAATAAAGAAAAATGAAGTTTAAAAATCAACTTAAATCCCACCATGCAGAAAAAAAAGTCACAAACGTGAGTTGAACTTCATTCCATGTAACAGTCTCTTTTTTTCACCTCTCTCTTTTTATATTTCTTGGGTTTTGTCAAATTTGGAGCCTCTCTTGAGCTGTGATATACATTCGTTTAATATGCCCATCCTGTTAGTTCTTGCTGGTCATTTGCTCTTTTTTACTTGAATCCCTCAAGAATTCTTTCCTTAAATTTCTGCATCTTAATTGAAATATATCTTAGTATTATGCATTTCCGGAAACCATGGAGTGCTGTTTTATCTGCATGTCAGTTTGTTCTTCTAGTTTAGAGAATTTTTTTTTAATATTAAGCAATTGTACACATTGTTTGCACATTTTGTTTTTTATTTTCCCCTTAAAGTAATTATCCTTATGTTGAATCATTTTTGTCTTTCTTTCATATCTATTAGTTTCTCCCTAATTGCTTTGATCTGTACTTTTTAGCTGCATTAACTATAATTTTCCTGAGCTTTTCCTGTATGTCAGTGATTCCATTTTCTCTGTCTGTTTTGTTTCCTACAGTCCCTAGTTTTTGTAAATTAGTTTTATCTTTGGTTCTTTAAGTTAGTTTTTAATTAGTTTTCTAATTTTTAAAATTAGTTCTATCATGTGATCAGATTTATTAAAAAATTATACCCTTCAGTGAGTACTTAAGTCATTCTTTTCTAAGAATTTACAATATTTTAATTACAGTCTTTCTTTTATTAATTATGAGATTAATTTCTTGTCATAATTAAAGGTTTTATTTTTCATGGAAAAGTTAGACATGAATCTTTTCTTCACTTATACTGTTAATTTTGTTTCTTCCTTTTAAGGGGCATTTTCCAGTACCAACAATTCTTAGAAAAAGTAGCATCTCTATGCCATAATAATTAGAGCATGGAGCTGCTTTATGTGATGGATTTCAAATAACAGTGGTTTAAAAACAAGACTTTTCTGTCATAAATAGGAGACTCTATGCTGGTCCTGTTTTGTGACATTGGGCTCCTTTTATTCTGTTGCTCTGCCTTCTGTAGGAGTGTTACTCTTATACACATGATCCAAGGTGGTCCATATTCCTTCCCACCTGTCAGGAAGAGGGAAATGAAAGAGGGAGGGCATGTCCTCATAAAGGTGCAGCCTGGACGGAGCACGAACCACTTTCTCTCACATCCCACTGAGTTGCCCGACTGTAGCGTTAGTCTGGCAATGAGGTCTTTAAGCCGGGTCACCGTATGTCCAGATATGATTTTTATTATTACAGAAGAAGGTGTAACTAGATACTGGGGAAAAAACAAGCAGCCTCTTCTCTATAGTGGTTATTACTTTATATCAGTGGTGGTTTTGTTTAAGGGTTTATCACTCTCACGACTTTCTGAGCCCTTCAAAGGAAGGAATCATTTTCCCATCCTCATTTTCTTAATGCCCAAGTCCAGTATATAATAGGTGTCCAATAGTTATTTGTTGAATTGCCGTTTTTGAGTTAAAATGACACAGTCTATGTAATTGTTTGAATTTCTTGAAGAATGGGGCCTATATATTCATGAAATGTCTTAGAACATTCTAGAAATTTTTGACAAATAGAAAAATGCTCCCTTTTATATTATTCTACTTTGATAATTGCACCTGAAATCAATGGTAGCTACAAAGTATATAAATTTGATTGAGTTAAGTATAAATATAGCCAGTAATATAGATTCTCCTTACTTGATATGAAAATGTCTTTGGATAATAAGTGGATTCCTATCTAAATTCATGAGTTCTCTTATGACATTTGGGTTAAGCCTGAAATGGATTAATCTTTTTCTGATAAAGTTTCATAAGCTATGATTTCTCTGGTGACCACATTTAATTAGATATTAAATAAATTGCTTATCTTTATACCAACAGGTTTTATGACTGCATTTTTTTCCTGAGCTGTATTTCACAGATTAAGTAGCTAGCAGAAGTTAAAAAAAATAAATAATTTAGTAAACCATAATATCCTTATATTAGAAACTAAAACATGCTCACTTTTTAAATGAAAACTAAATATTTAAGCTTAAATTTAAAGGACAGAGATGGGGGGAGATAGTCTAAATGTATACATTCCAGTGAAAATAAATTTACTTTGCTTTTTCAAGTATTATTTTTTTCTCCCTAGAAATTGGCTATGCTTCTTGTAAATGGAAAAGTTCCATTTAATCTGCCAAGGCTGAAACATTTTTGATAAGGTTCTGAAGGTTTTAATTAAAAACTTGAGTTTTCTTTTTCATCTTCTTTTTTTTAATGCTATATATCACAGTAAGATTCTCTAATTTCAACGTAATGACATCCCAACTCAGCTTTTTCCCCCCAAGTGTTGGAATGGAGAGGATATACTTTCAGGCCTTGTGAATGTTGAGCAGCAAAGAATAATTTAATCTACTGTTTTATCAAAAGGAGCACCAGAGAGATTGATCTGAAAACACCAAATGGCCTTTTGTACAGATCAGAGCAAGAGTTTCCAAGTTGCCTGCAGTGCTGAGATCCAAAATGGGAGGAAGATCAACAGTTGTCTGACTGCTTGAAGGCATCAAGTTTCTGAAGGGTTTGACTTTTCTGTCTCCCTAGAGCAAGGCAAATTTTTAGAAGACACTCTTGCACCCTTTAGAAACTTATTTAGTTTCGTCAAATTTGAAGTCAAAAGATTTTTACCTTTCTCTGTTAATCCATTCTCCTTCTTTGGGTAAACCGCAAGTGAAGACTGCCTAGGGAGGAGTGAGCAGGTGACCTCTCTGGAGGAAAGTGATGGCTCAGCTGGTAATGTAAAGGTTGGAGTCATTTGGGATCCATCTGAGTTTTCTGGTTTACGTTTCTGGCACGTACCACAGATTGGTATCTTCAGGGGCCATGCTGGTTAAACAACATCTAAACTGTCATCTCCGTTTTCAGCTGCTTCTTGAATATTTTCATTTTCTTGGTTTAAACTCGTGTGGACCATAACAACAAGTACCATTTCTCACTGAAACTTGATGTCCTGGAATCATCTTGGATTCTTTCTCTATATCCATACCTGTGGATTGCTCTCCTCAAAAGTCTCTCATAGTCTTCCAAATCTTAGCGCAACCTTCCTATTTAATACTTTACTCTCATACTAGCTTTTCTAACTTGTGAATGTCCATCCAGTCAACTTCTCTTTAATAAACCCCGAGCAGCATTATCTGGTTAATCATCCTGAAGATCCAGTCTTTCTTCACCAGCTCAAAAAATTTGCAAGCTGCCTATTCCCTACAGGATATAGAACAAATATTTTATGGACAAATATAAGTTATTTGAAGATAATTTCATTTCATAATTGACTTAAAAAATTTTTAATTGTGATAAAACCACGTAGCATGAAATTTACTATCTTAACTATTTTTAAGTGAACAGTTCTGTAGTGTTAAGTATATTCATATTGTGCAACAAAATTTCATAATTTGGCGGGTTTTTGTTTTTCTTCCTTATTAAAGAGACTTCTAAATCCTGTTACATTTAATACAGGATTGTCAGTATTATATACTAAAGTGTTTAAGTACTTCATACTGGTCACTGAAAGCATTATTTACAATCAAGTGGTAGCCACTGGACTCTTCCTTGAGCTCAGTTGTGAATGTGCCTCACTTATGTTGAGTACTTGGTAGTATCTGTTAAGTGGCTGTGTGGGCTGATAAAACCACTGTTGATGTTGCTTTTCCTGACCACCCTTGCAAGAAATACGGGCTAATTCCCATGATTGTTCCAATGAAACACAATTCAACTACATCAAGGAAAAAAAACACCTAATATTGTCAACACTCACTTACCATAGCAATTAAAATTAAAAAGAAAATGTGAAAGCAGCAAAATGCTTTTCTAATATCTGATAATGATCATCTCATTCAAGTGAATTATCTGATCTTATTTGCATTCTCAAATGCCTTAGAAACAAGTAAAATGAAAGGGAATATCATATTTTGAACTAATTTCA
Organism: Propithecus coquereli; assembly: GCF_000956105.1. Lineage (NCBI taxonomy): Eukaryota > Metazoa > Chordata > Mammalia > Primates > Indriidae > Propithecus > Propithecus coquereli. The sequence goes on from NW_012141747.1 coordinate 3,568,429, forward strand.
ACCTTCTTTTTGATAGGATTAAAAATATAGTCTTGATTAAAATTCACAGATGGACCACTTAGGCTCCTTTTCAGACCTGAGCCCATGATTCTTCCTTTTCTTTTCTTTTTTCTTTAAATCATTATCGAACTAGTTGCAAATGAAACTAGCTGCAAGGCTTTGGTCAATTCTCTTAATTGCTCTGGCCTTCAGGTGTATTTAATTAGACCCTATTCCGTTCCAACCACACTTTGATTCCTTCATACTGTGTACTAATAACCAATATTAAAAATATAACATAAACTGTTTTCAGGCTCAACACTCTATTCTGTTCTGGATAATGTAAAGGCGAACCTATGATTACAATATTAAAGAATGTTGTACGTCCATAAAGCTGATGAATTAATTTTGTATTTTATACGATGAAATGTTGGTATTCTGGATTCTGTGCTCTTTTGCCTTGTGTGTTTTCCCAAAAGGACTTTATCCATTCTGATGACTTCATCTACCGGCTATGTGATCACAATGTGTTTCTCTAGGCATGACCTTCCTTCTAAGCTGAGGAACCATATTTTTAACTGCTTTCTTAAGTGCCCATAGGGATGCTTTTGCAGACACCCCATACTTAAAATGACCAGCATTGACCACCGTACCACCTTTTCTGCAGAGCAGACTTTTCCTTTGAGAATCTGTGTCTTGGTTACAGGAGGGCCTTGCACCTGGTCCCTAAGGTAGAACCTTTGCAGTTATTCTCATTTGCTGTGCTTCCATCATTCCATCTCTACTCCATCATTAATTCCTTTTAAATTTATCTTGGAAAATCCCTTGAGTGGACACTCCTACTCCTGTGTTTCATCACCACTTGGCTTCTTGCCATTAATCTCCTCCAAACTTAGTTCAACCTCCATGTCACTACCAGGCATAGACTGCTAAATTTTTTTTTCTGTGGTAGGAAAAGGAAAAAATAAATCTGATAATGTTACATTCATGCTACAACAACTTCTTTTGTCCCCACTTTCCTATGGCAGTGTTCAGGGTCCCCCCTGTGTTTTCTGCAAAATCCTGGTGTTGAGGGACGCCAGTAGTTCTCTGAAAATGGTGTTCAAGTTAAACTGGTTTTTTTACTGCCACATTTCTCAGCCCTTTTGGTACCAAATGTATTAGTATATTATCAGTCTCTGAAAGGAGACTATAGGATATAGCATTTCCCAAATATACTTGACCACAAAATGCTTTTTTTTTTTTTTTGCAAAGCAACCCATAGAATTAGTATTCTGGGAAACATGTGCTAGAAAATATTAATACTAACCTGGAACATAAAAAGCCAGGGACATGGGTCCAACATACAGGACTCTTCACAGTCTGACATCAACTTGCTTCTCTAGGTATAACCTCAGGACGCTTTTCCAGGTACACTATACTTTAGCCACTCAGACATCCCTCCAACATACCTTGCACTCTGTCCATCCATCTATCCTTCCATCCATCCAATCATCCATCCATCCATCCATCCATCTATCCATCCAAACATCCACTCATCCAACAATCCATCTATCCTTCTGTCTATCCAAACATCCATCCATTCTTCCGTCCTTTCATCCCATCCTTCCGTTCTTCCATCCATCTATCCATCCCTTCATCTTTCCATCCATCCTTCCATCCATCTGTCCATCATATTATATTTTCATCGGATTCACATAGCTGCATCTTTTATTGTTCCATGAGCTCCTGGAGGGCTGACACCCTCTCTTATTCATCTTTATATCCTTGGGCCTGAGTACAGTGCTTAACAAGCAGGTGCTTCATAAATTAGTGTTGAATTAAATTAAAAAGCTTTAAAAAAAATCACACAGCAATTCTTTTCATAAAGGGTTCATAGTGTTTTATAAGCAAGCATTATCCCAGCCTGGATATTGAAAAAATAATATACTTTATATCTTATATCCTGTCAAAGTTCTGGTCAGACATTAATTTCTTAAACACCAGAGAATACATTTTTAAAACAGACTTGTATTTCAAGAGTAAGCTCACAGGTAAAACCTTTCTGTGGGGTAGCAGATGATCAGTAGAAAAGTGTCCATACTCTAAGAGTGAATAGGAATTTGAAATCTTATAATTTCATTATGGGTACAGACCTAGTTTTGTTAAATTCTGGCTACACAAGAGTTCTTGAAAACAAACAAAGGCCCACAGTCAGGGATAAGGGAATGTCCAAGTAGCATTTCTTATTCCAGCTGAAGTTGAGAATAAATTAAAATTAAACGAGCCCTGCACTGCCCTGTATCCCCAGCTAGATCTCCGATTGGCATTACAGAGGGTCTGTGGATGGATCTAGACTAACGTAAACTCAATGCACCAGCTCGGAGTATGCCTGTCTATTTCTGGAATCATTTCGGGTGACAGCAAAACCTAAAGTGGAACTGTTTTAGTTCATTTCAACAAACACCAGTTTGTGGAGTGCTTTGTTGTGCTAGGTACAAATTGTCTGGGACTTTGACTTATAAATGAGGACCCCAGATAGAAGAACACAAAGACTATGGATAGTTCTCCATACCCCTTCCTTTTAGGTTTAATGGTTTAAACATTAATGACTATGTAGGATCAGGCTATCAGAAGAGAATCCAGCCTTTGCAACAATGTTGAAATAGATGAACAAACCCAAAGGGCGAGGTCAAAGAGACCCTCCTCTTAGGGTAAAGAAAGTCCCTTTATGCCTTTGACCCCTGGTTCATGCATTGATGGTCACCAATTGAGAAGTGCAGCTGTGAAGCCACTTAAAGCAAAGTGTTTGTGATTATGTTTGTAACGATCGGCTTTTCGTTCACCAAAGACCTAACTGGGATGAAAGAGTGTGCAGCACACTGCATGTTTTATCACCACCCTCATTATCAACAACCACAATTTGTTTCCTGAGTTTACTTCTCCAGATACTCTAATGCCTTAATGGTAGCTCAACAGCATAAATTCAACTTAGAAAAGTGCAGTTTTGAACTCCACTGTCTAAACTACCATTGAACTACACATTGGATATTTTGGTGGTGGTAGTTGTTTTAAATCTCATTTTAAGGATTTAGGGTCTTAGAAAATTCTGGGTCAACTTGAGTAGGCATCATTTTCATTTTCTACCTTTGTATCACCTTCTTTACATCTATAAATTTCTGTGTGGATTATTATTCTTTAGTTAAACCAGTGTAATATGTCAGTTAAAAAATGCACTTACAACCACATTTTACTGCAAGTTACAGGTTTAAAATGGTTTCTTAGCTTTAAATTATAGTAGTCATAATGCAATACACAATAAAATAATTACTTAACATTCACACCTCTTGAGAAGAAAAACAGTTTACAGTATTAGACAAGAGACTCTCCTAGAATGTTGTGCCATTAATTAAAATTTCAACATTTAGCCAATTTAGTATTTAAAAAGTGAAACTTATGACTTGATAAAAATTGCTAACGGGGACTCTGCTACTACGGTGTCAGAAAGGTTTGTGGACGCTGGACAGATTGTGTCCTGTGAAGAGGCTGTGGCTGAAAGTGATGAGTAAGCACTTATGGTTGACACTGAAGATCATAAAATTCAGCGCATGCCCTACCTTCTTATTTATTTATTTTTTTTACTTCTTGTGAAAGTACAATTTATATGTAGAAAGGTGATCCTAAGAATACTACTTGAAGGATTTTTACAAACTGAACACACCTGTGTGACCACCACTCAGATTAAGAGATGGAATATGACTAGACCCCCAGAAGCTGTCTGGTGCCCCTCCCGGTAACAACCCCACCCACCCAAGGGTGACCACTGTCTTGACTTCTAACAGCAAGTTTATTTTTGCTGATTTTTGTACTTTATGTTATCGGCTTCTTTTGTTTAGCGTTTTGTTTGTGAGATTTATCTGTGTTGTGTGGATTTTAAATTGCTCTTTCTCATGGCACTGGAGTGGTTTTCATTAATTTATCCTTACCTATCACTTTTATTATAATTTTATCATTTCATTAATTTTATTTCTCTGATTTAACTTCGCACCAATTTACCTTTAAAAAGGTCAAATACGATTCCTTTTACTGCATGTGCCATGCAGCCTTTTAAAACATGGGATAAATGAGGCAGCAATAAATTTAGCAAATTTTACGAGTAAAAGAAACACGTAGTACATTTTCATTATTCGGAAGAGGTCATGCCCATGGCAGTCCATTGCAATTCTGAATATGTAGGAAGAAAGTGAATTTGGTAGAATGCCAAAATAATTTAGTTGCAAGATGATGACAGATATATAGTTGTACTTAGGTTTGGACATTGCCTTATACTTTACCATTGACTGGATGATATTTTTAAGGGAATATTTTAAAACAGAAAAGGTAAATTTGGTTTGGTCACCCAGTACAAGATTTCCAGTATGTAAATGCCTCACATCTGTGTATTTGTTTTGCTGCAGACATAACCAGCAAGAGTTTAGTGATGAAATCTGTTCTTAATTACGAGAGCAGCTGTTGGAGTGGTAGCCATTTTTTTTCCTCCTGATGTGAAGTTGCCTGATTTACTCATTTTTGCTTGCATTTTTCAGGGTTGCTAGTGCAGAAAGGGGCCCCTTTGTGAGAGGTTGCAATTTGTTTTCTGTCTGAGAGCCAGTGCAAATGGACTAAATTTACACAGCAGGGTGGTTTTATCTGTCCCCCTCACACACTGCAAGCTGTCCTACCTCTGCTCAGCACCAGAGGCCTATAAAACCACCCAGCAAATGAGGGGGCTGTTAAGTGTCCTGGCAAGACTCTCAGGCAGCAAGCAGTTCCTGTGAATTAACTAGATCCTTCTGATGGGGTTGGGGGGTGGGTGGAGTGGGCAGAATTGGACGATATAGAACTGGAACAGATGGTATTAATACACTATTTTGTTTTTAGGTTTATAGATTTATTAATATGACTTTTTCCATTTCTGTTCAATTATTTTTATATCCATAGAGCTATAGCATATTTATGATCATGTAGGTTACCCAAACAGAGCAAAACACATTTAGATAATCTTTCGGGTTAGTTCTTAAGCAGCCTTAATGCTTGATACAGGCCTCCACCAAAGGGGCTGTATTTATTTTCTCTAGATGTATTTCACAGCATACTAAAACAAAGACTTTGCATGAAATAGAAATAGAAGTTGAGTGAAGATGGTCTCTTTCACTGTTAAAATTTTCTACTCAAGACTGAATTTAAAAGCTTCATGGATTCCTTTTACATAGAGAAGTTGATGAATTGTTTTGTTGGAAGTGATTGATACCTATATATCAATCTTACAAATATTGTGCATTTATTTATTCTCCATATTATTTCAGCTCTAGCCACAATCGCCTTAACACTTGAAGCTTGACATTTTAAATAGTAAGGACAACTTATACTATATTGTAAAATTAAAAAAATAAAAGACTAAAACAAAAATACAAAAGACAAAGCTTATTCTTACAGTCTAGGAGGAAGACACTTCTGTATTTTGTTTTATGTAAAAGAGGAAAGAGCTTTTCTTTTTCATGCTTGAAAACTAGTAAGTGTTTTATAAAAACTTTTTGAAGTGGATTTTTTCTAAATTAAGTGCAATTAAAACTAATGTTATTTAGATTAATTTTTATGCTCTGCTGGCACTTGTTGGAGCTATGTAGTGCTATTGCAAAACTGTAAACCTTCTGAAAACTTCCCTGGCAGCAATATTCTCTTTCTTATTTTAATTAAACTCAGACCAATGCAGAGCAATTATCTGGGTAACTCAGTCCATTAAAGCCTCTTTACATGAAGAATTCAGGGGAAAAGTGAATTTTTCTCACCTGAATTGCCCAGATAATTATTATTTTTTTGCCTTCTGGCCCTTCTGAAGTCGATAGATAAAAGGAGACTGTTTCTATGGCTCTACAGGCTCTCCCCGCAGATGGCAAACAACTCCAGATCCTTGCTGAAGGTCAAATCTCTGCCTGGTTAGCAGAGATTTTATCAAGTACTTGATATTATTCCAGGACATATTAATAACAATGATAGTAGTAATAATAAAGACATGTAAAAATAATTCACAAGTAATCCACAGAAAAAATGAATTGTATCATCTTGGATTAAGGAAAAAAATAGAAGATCAGGGTATATGGGTTTCAGCCTTAATATGAATTATATAAATGTTGTAAACCATTCATAGCAGAATGGAGCAAATGGGCCAGATGAAGAGTAGGCTTCATCCGCTCTGCCTCCTCTACCCCCGTTGGGAGAGTTGGTGACTTGATGGTTTGACTAGGCTGTCCTGTTCAAGGAAAACTGTGTAAATTAATCACACACTTGTACTAGGCTCTTCTGATTAAGCAGGACATAGATTTCATCTAATACGTTTCTAATCTCTTACGGTTGCATTCTAATCAGCCACAGACACATGGATAATTCTTTAAAGGGCTGGGACTTTTGTCTTCATTAAACTATGTGTGGATTATCCTATGTATGCCTGATTTTGTACTTGAAGTATAAATGAGTACTTACACAGTGTGACACAGGTTATATCCTGTCACTCAGGGAGGTTACCCATGTGCGGCAATTACCTGGGTAATTATAGGTGAGTGACCCTAACTCATAAAGCATGGAATATTCTCAGTTTCCTTCACTTGTTAAACCCTCCTGTCTTTAATTTGGAAATTTTTTTCTGTCCTTCTTTGCCATGTCATTTTTGATCTTAGTTCTCTTCTTGATTGTCTGGTTTTAGTTTCATCGTGAGTTAAATGTTCCACATTTAAAGTTTTCTGCAAATTTTTAGTAAATTCAGTATCCTGGGTCCATAGTGTGAGGGAAGTTGGAACATCAGACCTGGAGAGTCGTAAGGAATATTTCCAGTAGTTACCATGCCAGAATGAAACTCAGAAACTCAGTGGGTGTCTGTGGTTGCCTAAGCTGAATTGAATTTTTCTGTTATGTTTATGTTCTTTTGGTTTGGTCACCTTGGGAGTCCAAACTGAATTCCAGAAGGTGGTAGCTCGGTCCCACACTGCCTTTGCTTACTTGTATGTGGCTTCCCCAGGTTGAGGAAGAGCCTTGTGTGGGGATAACAGCTTTGAGGTACTGCCATGGCCTGGCTCTATGAACAGCAAAAAAAGCAATGGAAAGTACTAGCACTTTTTGTCTTTCCATAGCTGACAATTGAAGGCTCTCTTTTTCAAAAGGTTTTAGAAATTAACAGTCAGTGGAGAGGTTCAGAACATAAAATGCATCTGATTATTGTGAATGGAATAATTTCCAGTGTCATCTTGAAGTTTGTATGAGAAATGATACTGATATAAGTTCCTATTTGAGATTTTTTAAACATGATCTCCAATTTAAAGGCAAATGATAAACTGGAAAAAAATCTGCAGTCTATTAATATCCTTAAGACATAAAAGACTCTTAAATAACAATTAGCAAAAGCCCCAGTGCTCTAAAAGAAAAATAGGCAGAGGTCCTGAGTAGATAATTCAAAAAAAGAAGATTCTAGTTGTTTAAAAAACATAGAAAAATGAACATAAAGACATGCAAATGAAAATACCATTGTCATAACGTGTTACCCAGCAAATTGGCAAAAATCAAAAAACTGTGAAGGATGAGGAAGCAGGCATCTCATAATATCCTTCTAAAAAGTGTAAATAGTAGTTAACTTTCTGAAGACCAATTTGAAACAGGAGTGAAGAAGTTTAAATGATTGTGGGTACAGGAATGTGCATCACAGTTTCATTTAACTCATCAAGAAATTAGAAAAAATCTCTATGCCCTATGTCACATTAAAACATGATTTTGAAGAGGAGTTAATGTCATGAGAAAATTTTCATGATATGTTGACTGAAATATTACAGAAAACATACAGAGAATGATCTCAATTTTACAGTACACAGTCTATTACCAGAGATTATCTTGATTGGTGGCATTATGGATTATTAATTTTTTGTACTCTTTCCTCATTTGTTCTTACAAATATTTTGGTTAAATAAAGTACAGTGACTGAAAGACACATATTTTTAATAGAATTGATTTGGATAAAAGAAAATTGATACATATAATAACTTCCCAGGGAGTACTCAATAAGAAGAAAATACCTAGCCCTGTGCTTAAGGCCAACAACCCTGACATTAATGGAATCTGGAAAAGAAAAGCAGTTGTCACAAATCAGATCTCATAGGATGTACGTGTCTGTTATTCCTTTAACATCTAAAAATTGCCACATATTAGGAAAGATAAATCATTACCTTTCTTCACGTCCTACAGTACAGTTGTTTCCGAGATGCGCTGTCTCTAATCGCCACCTTCTGCACACTTGTGCTGAAAGGTCATTATATCTGCAGTTAGCGGAAAGAAAACACGGACTCCTTGACATCATGTCTATGAGGACTTACCTTGTGTCTTCCAACCTGGCACGAGACCCAAGTGTGCCAGACAGCCCTTGAGGCTGAAATGAGATCGCGGAACAGAGGGACAAGGCAAATAACACTTTTATTTCCGTAAGTGATGTTACTACTATGCATATGAAACTCAGAGTCCTTTATTAAGTCAAGCAATAGTTGAGGTCGAATAGCATGCTATAACAAGAATGGTGCTATAAACCCAAGGACATTGGTATGAGTTTTCACATTTTAAAAAATTAGGTAGAAACTTAGATTTAATCAAGGGCACGCAATTATGGTAAGAAGTGTAGTTGAGAACCACAGATAGTGAGAAATACAGACAGCAAGATGCTTAGAATGATGTTTACTTATCTACGTGGCTTGTACCTTATGGAATTCCAGTTCTTAGTGATACTTGCAGTTCAAATAGTGGAGTTACAGTGGGAAAGAAAAAGTTGAATGCAGAGATAGTAGAACTAGGAAGTGATTTTTTTTTTTTTAAAGATAAAGGACAGAATAAGAAAAAGAAACTTAAAAAAAATGAGGGGCATCTGTTTATTTTCCTTTTCACGGACTCTGAGTGGTATAGTACCTTCTCGTGGCTTATGAGACTTCTCCCTGAATCTGAATGTTCTCACCCAGTCTCAGATCCATACTGTTCTGAGCTTGTGATCTGCCCTCCTACTCCTCTTTCACAAAGGCCTGTCTCGCAGGCTGCCTCCTGCTAAAATGAGCTAGTTCTCAGACACTGGCTTTTCCCTTGAATAAATGCAGTCCAATTCAGTATACATGTGTATTGCATACCCACTGTGTACAAGGCACCGCAAGGTCTCTGGGTGATGCAAGGATAATTTAGACCCAGTCCTGATCTTCTGAGGATACTATTGGGGAAGACAAATGTGTCTATTAATAGAATATGCCCTATTTCTACCCTTCCAGATTTTTGACAGATTTAAATACTTTTCGCTCACTGCATTCATCTCTCCAGTCGCAGAGCCCTTGTGCGGTGGGTCCTTATACTGCCCGCCCTTGATCATATTAATTGCTGTCTTTTTCCATTTGGACTGTGGTAACAAAAATACCATAAACTGGGTATGAGTGGTATATAAACAATGAACGTTTCTTTCTCACAGTTCTGGAGAGGCAGGAAATCCAAAATCAAGGCACCAGCAGATTCAGTGTCTGGTGAGGGCTTTCATGCATGGCATTTCTCACTGTATCCTCACATGGTGGAAGGGCAAGGCTGCTCGCTGGGGCCTTGTTTACAAGGACACTAATCCCATCCATGGGGCTGTGTCCTTATGATCTAATCACCTCCCAAAGCCCCCCACCTCTTAGTATCATCACCTTGGGGGGTTAGATTTCAACACATAGGGTCAGGTTTGGGGGGACACAAACATTCATACTATAGAAGTTGTTCATCTCTTCCCTGCCATGTCATGCACACACGTTACCTTGAGTTTGTCTAGGAGGAAAATGATGTTCTCATTATCCCAAAGATGTCCACCTTTTCTGTTTGTCATATTGGCTGCTCGGCCTGTGTTCTAAGTCGCTAATGACTTCTACTTTTCTATTATTCTTACTGATGCTTTGGGTTTTTTATTAACTAATAAGTCATTTTAACATGGCAATGTTAATAAAACCATAACATGAACATTTTCTAAGTATTTTTCCATATTGAACTTATTAGCATCTTTAGGTTTCTGCTGGGTTTTTAGCTTTACAGCTGGCACTCACACACTTATAAACATGTTTATCCTGTTTAGATTTGTAGTGTGTGGGGGTCAGAGTCCTGTGAGCAGTTTTAACTTATAAAGTATATTCAGACATACTTTCCAGATTATTTTGTTTCATAAAAAAGCAGAAATGGCACTAACCTAATAGGAATTCTACTCCTGAACCTCAGAGGTAATGAACAATGCAGCTGTCTTTGAACTTTACTGCCCAGGTCGGTGTTCTCTGCATTTACAGTTTCTTTTTGAGAGTTTTGCAGGCTAGTGTGAAGTGGACATGTATGGGCTTGAGGATGGGGCAGTTTTCAGCTGAGTTATTCCTCTTCTTTAGAGCAGAACAGCTTTGGGATGGCTTGATTGGGGGTGATGAGTTCCTCCTCCCGGAAGGGCTCTGGCAGGAGCTGGGTGATCACTTGTGAGCTATGACTAGGGGTCATGTGTTGCTGATGTTTTGCAAGGTCCCTGAACAACTCAGCATCTCTGAGCCTGTGAGGTAACAACTGGTGGGAGGTCAGGGAAGCTGAGCATCCAGTTTCTTAAGTGTTCCCTGTGTTCCCCTTTAGGATCCACGAAAAGACATTTGAGCCCAATCTGAAGGTACAAGGCTGTAGACATCTCCTCCATTCTAAGTTGGGCTAGGGTTGTCTGGCAAAAAGGAAGGCAAAGACTGGTCCAATCTTATAGGTGTTTGTTTTGGAAGCAGAGCTGGGCTATTACTTTTCCTCAAGAGAAGAAAAAAGGAGTGCTGCAAAGTTAAATCCTGATTTTTTTTTTTTTTTAACAAATTTGGCTTTCACATAATTTCTCCTACCACACACGAGACCTATTTTGTTTTTCTTGGAAACTTAGGATCTCTGAGGGATTGGTGGAGGCTGTGGGGGTTCGATTAGGGAGCATAAATAAATCTCCTCCCTGTTGGAAACCCTTTCCCAGCCTTACGCAAGAGCAGAACTGTGACAGTGAAGGCTAGCTAAGAGCTGGTGAGGCTGTGAGATTTATTGATTGACTGCCATGCCACATTGGAGAGTGGACTCTGACGGCTGGGGCTAGTGTTCTAACTTCTGACATGCCATCTCATACCTGGAGATTTATAGGCCTGAGGGGAACATTGGTGGTTAAGATTCATTCTCCTGACTTCAGACAAAACCACATCCAAGCCATCTCAGGCATTTAAGGATCTATTCTATTTTTGAAGTCTCCAAAAAAGATCCCTCGGTCTTTCAGTTTAATGTTATGAACTCTGTAAGTCAGGAAATTTAGCTTTAGAGCAAGCTCAGCTTCTTCATACTTCAGTTCAAAGATGATTTTCTTTGGCGATCATCCTTTCTCTGAGTACCCTTCATGTATTTGAAAACCAATATTAAATTGGCTTTCAGCTTTCTCTTCTCCCCAGGTGGAATAATTTCAGTTTGAGTCACTTGAATTTGGAAGAAAAAGCTTGCTAGTGAAATTCAAATCAAGTAAATATAAGCCTTTTTTAGGGGGAAAAAAAAACACCAGAAGAGAGAGAGACAGAGAGAGAGAGGAACAAAAAGAAATGGTTTCTCTGCTGACAGCATCCCGTCTGAAGTTCAGCCTACCTGAAATGAAATAAAAAGTTTTATGTTAAATTTTCATCACTTCAGAATTAATCAATTGCTGCCCATTCCCCTTCCGGTGAGAGCTGGAGTTTACTTTTCTTTTTAGGTCTTATGGATTTCCTTTGTGATTTAAAAGCAATTATGTGAGTTGAAGACATTTAGAGGCTATTGAGAGAAACAGGATTCTGTAGTAAGGATTCCTTACTTTTGCCAAAACCTCAGGTTTGTCTGGAACAGAGGTTACTAATCTTTTGGAGGAGTTATAGATCCATTTGAAAATCTGATAAATGCTGAGAACATTTCCCCTAGAAACATGCATATCTATGCCTACAGGAACTGTGCCATACAATCTCATTGAGTCCTTGGCCCTCAGATTTTAATCACCAGACCTAAAATAGGATGCATTCTAATCAGAGGTGAAGATGAAACATTTTGCATAAAACTCTGAATTTATGACCAGAAAGAAAAAAGTGAATTTTTCTTTCTATAAAGGGGTAAAGTAAAACAGATTCCTACTGAAGCAAAGTTCTCTTTGACTTAATTGGAAATTTAATTTAATTTAAATTGAAAATGCCTTTTCATTTCTGAAGTATTCCCACCAGAAATCCTTAATATCTAATAGAATTTAATTTTGAGTAAGAGTCAGAGTTAACCTCCTCCTTGCAGTGCAGTGAGCAGTGCAGGAAACCCTGGGCAGGCACACAGATGATGGGCTCTTCCCTTGACTCTGCCACCAGCTGGTTGTGGGGATCTGGGTACATCTTGGGCCTTCTTATTGGTAAATGCTGCTTTCAGAATCTGTTTCTTGGCTTTGTTTTTGTGTATTTTAATTTTCTATCTCCATGGCTGTGCATTTCCAGAATTTAATGAGATGTTCCTGATGCGGTACTTATAATCTATAATAGTAGGGTGGCTTGGCAATAAAAAAAAAAATGAGTGGAGGGAAGGATGTAATGAGATGTTGGCACAAAGGGCTATGTCCACAGTCACTCATGAAAGCTCATATGTCACTCACTCCATCTCGGCTACTGGGTTCCAGATGTGGTGCAGTAAAGTAGAAATACAAATGTGTCCTGCCTCCCACCTGATGCATACACCTTAAGGAAACAAGATGTGTGAAGATCCAGACTTTCTAAATAATTTTCTTCATTTTACTCTTGCTTAATTGGCAAAATGCCGTAGGAAATGACTTGATTTACCAACAGTGAGTTTACATACCTATTTCCATGATTATACAGAGAACGTTGGCACCCACAGATTTGAAATTGAAAGACTTCCTTTCTGTCATCATTAGCATTTCATGTATATCATATACCCTCTCCAAGTAAAATTGTTCAATCCAGATAGTTGGATAATTTCGATAGATTGTTGGGCTTTCTCTGCTTTGTGTGATACTTCAGAATATCTTATTCTACCCCAATTCATTGGGGTTAAAATGAGACGTCAGTGATTTGGTGGGTCTGAGTAGATTCCAGTTTCAAGCCAGCTGTGTATCGCTCACTGGTGCCTAATGGCTGTCAAGAGAGAAGACCCAAGGAGCTTTGGTGAAACACAAAATCTGGTTGACCTAAGCCTAAAAGCAGGTTAACATGATTGCCGGGCTATGGATGCCTTGGAATTCAGCAGGCTTCTGGGTTGGCCCACATAATCCTGGTTATTTCAAGTGGAAAATCTTAATATTCCCTTAGAGGTTGAGCTGTGCATTTCAGGAAGTCCGTTTATTAAGTACCTCTACCTTGAACTGTAACCTGATGATGTCCCCCAACCTGTCACTACACCACAAGGCTGTGTCATAATACATTTCCAAAACCATGATTTGTTTTTTTAAATTAATTATTTTTTATTTCAGAATATTACAGGGGTACAAATGTTTAGGTTACATATATTGCCTTTGCCCCGCCCGAGTCAGAGCTACAAGCATGTCCATCCCCCACACAGTGTGCACTGCACCCATTCGGTGTGAATATACCCATCCCCCAAAACCATGGTTTGATTTGGTAGAGTTTGTCACATGTGCCATCTTTTGGGAAGACAATGTATCTGTATTTTTCTTGCGTACCAAAGGGTGGATTTGGGAGAAAGGATTCCAATAGATCTCATTAATTAGTCTTTCATTAGGGCCATGTGATGACAAATGTCAGCTTTTGCATTTGTTTTAGACTCAACTGCTGAACTGAATCTACATAGTCGGAAGAGAGACTTCACTATTGTGAGTGCAGTAGTGAAAAAGTCATTTCTGTTTTTCATTGGTCAGAGAGATAAAAGGTTGTCAGATTGGGTAGAGACAGATTTGAGATAAATGCCATAGCGCCCTGGTAGTAAAGGAGAGAGGGTTATCTTTGGATCATGGCAGCGATTACTCATGCTTTTAGTGGTGTGCCTTTCATCACTGCAATTAGCTTCTTGTCTGCGAGTGTTTGGATACAGAATCTGTGGTTGTCATGCAGTCAGTGTCAAAATCGCTCAACACTGTGCTCACTTTTGTGCTTGAGTACACTTATTGATGAGCACACAGGTGTTAAATTAGATTGGTTTCAATCCATTGTATGAAGTCACCAGGCACCAACTAATCCTCCTCTTGCTAAGGTTTCTGAAGTCTAGGTTACAGGAAAATGAGAAATAATCAGATAGTTTTAATCAAATAGGAATTATAAAGATTAACTTAATTAAATTTTTTTGCCATCATATTTCACTTAGGGGGAAAAAATAAAACAAGCTTCGGTAGAAAATAGACATTTAGAGAAGGCATATACATTTTACATGACAATGCGTTTGACTTTCATTTACCTCCGTTGTATTAACATAATTTGTACATATTCAATATCTAAAGTCCCTTACCCCCCAGCTCAGAAAATCACAGGTGAAATTGTTCTTCTTCAGGACTTAGGTTTAAAGGCAAATTAGAAAGGCAGCTTCAGAAATTCATGAGCATTTCTGCTGCTTGGGGTGTCTGGGGTGCTCTGGCTCCTGGCTCAATACTGGGCTCTTATTACCGAGATGGCTCATTAATGCTTGTGTTCCAGAAGAGGAACCCTCTGCAGATACCCTGCCCCAGAGCAGGCCACAACAAAGGGCCAGCTTACAAGCAGACAAACTAATTAAAACAATAGCTGCAGAGATAGAATGCACATAGACGTGTACCTGTAGCAATAATTTTTCATTAAAAGGCTCATTAAAAAAAAAAAAAGACTTTACCTAGAAAGGGGAAAACCTTGAGAATTAGAATTAGGCAATTAGGGCTCATGCAGTATGGTATTGTATACACAAGTTGAAAGGGTGAGGATCATTTCAATGGAACTGAATTTGTGATTTCAATGCTATGCTGCACAGTCTGGCGGGTAGCAAGCATAGGAGAAATTTGGGTCAATTTTAAGTGACTTTCCCCCCTATGTATATAAAGCAGAATAAAATATACCTATCTGTCTTTAGTGTAATGTCTGAATCTATGGGTAAAAATATTTGAGAAGAATTCTGAATTGCTGTAGGTGGCGGGAAAGTGGAACAACTTGCTTATCTGCTCCCTTTTCCCATCTTGCTTAAAACAATTTCAAAAGAATAGAAGTCTTGAGGATCTCTGTGTTCCCTCCTCGTATCAAATCGTAACAAAGAAGCCCTTCTCTGGGGAGCGAGTGGAATGCTTTTTAGCTGCATCTGTGCCGTGATAACATGACACAGGACCGGAGTTAGTGAGAGGTAAGTGCTACTGGAGAATACTAAGAAGAGCAACTTTATCTACAGTGAACACTCAGCATAGAGCAGCTAAGGGTCATGTGAATCTAAGTGTTTGGAAGTTACACAAGGTAAATCAGGAAAAAAAAAATTAAAGGTATCACGTGGTGTTTCTGGGTTTGTTGCTGGTCAGATCACGTATATGTCAAAAAGCCTACTATTCTGCCAAATAAAATCACCAGAAGAGAAAAGCTTGCGTGTCTGTATATTTCTAACCATTCATAGGTGTTGAGGCACTGCTGTGTTATGATGGTGCCAGGATTGATGGAGGAATAAAAAAGCAATGCAGCATTTCTATGGAGCAGAAGTGGCGAGAGAGCCAGAGCCAAAAGGTAGCTCCCACCTCTAGGAGTTGGGTGAGGAGTTTGGAACATATCTTTGTCTCCTTCCTGTGCTTGAAGTCCCTGACCACTCTACAGTCATTCTCCATTCTTCTTAGCCTGTTGTAAATTCTTCACATCACTGAGCACCATCTACAATTGTTAATATCTTATTCATTTGCTGGTTGATTGCCTACTTCCTCAGTCTGTTAAGGACTGTGTCTTTCTTGTTTATTCTGTATCCCTGGTACCTGAAAGCACCTGGTATACCATAAATGCCCAATAACTATGTGTTGAATGAATGAACTAATGAATTCAAATGCTATCCGTGATGAAAAGCAGAGGAATGTGGATATTCCATGAAATTCTGTTCGTGGTCCCTCCTTGTCTTTTTTGAACTTCCCCTTCATCTCCCATAATTCCCTTAAGATTGTCCCTTGCAGTCCAGGCGGGGAAAAGGAGTTGCCTGAGGCTTACCTAAATCAAGAGTTAACTAACTGTAGCATTTCTGAATGTAAATAATTCTCCTGGACTTGCCCCTGTACAAATGTTTTTGCTAGTTGGGTCTTTTGGTCTCTCTGTGGCCTCTAAGATCTGGGGTAGACACATGGATGACTGTGAAGTCAGCCTGTGTCTTCCAAGCCTGGAGAGGTCACTCCTTGTGACTTCTGGATGAGACCATCATTGACACCAGCACCAGGATGGGATATTATTACATTCTGGGCAAGGCCTGGTATTATGGCCCCTGCTTTCAGTGCCCAGTGGATTCTCATGAACCACTAGCCATCTAGCAGATGGTCAGCTGGCCCTACGTGGGGAGATTTCTGTTCCACTGGGAAGGACTCTGGCTTGATATGGATCCAGTTTGAGTTGTTTCATGTGTTAATGGATTTAGGCTTTTTTTGTCTTTAAAACACACAGACATGTGAGATTCTCTTGGTTTCCTGCTCATGATTTAAACAGTGGACATCAATCAAATCTTTGTTTTCTTCCACCATAAAGCTTTGTTAACTGGACCTCAGGATATGTTTCCAGATCAGTCATACTGAGCTGAACCCTCCAACTAATGCGCTGTTTTGTTTTTTTTTTTTGAGACAGAGTCTCACTGTGTTGCCCAGGCTACAGTGCCGTGGCATCATCCTCGCTCACAGCAACCTCAAACTCCTGGGCTCAAGTGATCCTCCTGTCTCAGCCTCCCGAGTAGCTGGGACTACAGGCATGCGCCACCATGCCCGGCTAATTTTTTCTATATATTTTAGTTGTCCAATTAATTTCTTTCTATTTTTAGTAGAGACGGGGTCTCGCTCTTGCTCAGGCTGGTTTCGAATTCCTGAGCTCAAACAATCCGCCTGCCTCGGCCTCCCAGAGAGCTAGGTAATGCGCTGTTTTGTTATTCATTTTTTGGTTTGGCCCTGGACCTGACTTCCCCAATGCAGGGCTAGATGATGAATTATTATTTAAACCAAAATGATCTTCAGATTATATTTTATGATAATAGAATTTCAATACAAGGTGGATCAATTACTACATGCTCAGTCAACAGTAGACTTCAGTGTGAACTACACAAAATATATTTAAGACACACACACACGTGTACATACATATATATATATATATATAGAGAGAGAGAGAGAGAGAGAGAGAGCGCGAGCGCGAGTACACTGTATGGAGCTTTCAACCTTGAGGTGAGATGTGACATTTATATTTAGAAGTTGTAGGTTGTGGCTTTGGATTAGTTGGAGATAATTTTGGCTGGAGAGAGAAGGTTATATTGTGGAGAATTTGAAAGTCAGAAGAGTTGGATATTTTCCTGGGCATAGTAGAGCTATAATCAGTTTAGGGAATGGGAAGAGATGTGGTGGAAATTAAGTTTTAGGAAGATTATTCTGGGGGTAGCAGAATGGATTGAGGAGGGAGACATGGGAAATGTCTGAATTAGGAAACTGCTGCAGGAAGGAGGCACTAGTGAGGGAGACCTGGGCTGACAGAGTGAGGAAAGGAGGGCCTGGCAGGGAAGATCGGGCCTGTCTCAGAGGGAAGCCGTGGGATCTGGAGCTCAGTGACTGGCTGAGGTGAAGGGAGAACACATTGGAGAAGACTTGGGTCCTGCGACTTAGAAAGAGCTGTTTAGGGTTGTGGGGTGGCAGGAGAATTGATATGACAATACCTTATGTGTCTATAGCATTCTGTAGGTTAAAAACTATTCAATCATTACAACAACCCTGCAGACCAGGCAGGAAAGATACTTTGACTCTCTTGTTATAGATGTGGATGCTTAGGAAGTGCTGGGCACATGGCTAGGGAAAGTGGAGGAGCTGGGTTGATGGTAGAAAATCCAAGTGGAATCCTGAGGACACACTGGAGACAGAAAGTAGGTGCTAGAGACAGAAGTCCTCGTTATGGTCATTGAATCAGTGCAACACTGATTGGATCACTGCTGGAAGGAAGTTTAGAGAAGGAAGAATAGGAGGCTGAGAACTCTGCCTTAGAGCCCCAGCATCGTTGGGGCAACAGCAGACCCCAGCAGGGAACAGCCCCAAGAGCGGGAGTAAAAGGATGGGTTGTGTCTTAGAGGTGAAGGAAGGGGGGGCATGTTGGGAAGGAGAGGGGTGGGGCCAACCCTGTCCAATGTCTCGAGAGGCTATGAGGAGGGCTCATTTCTGTGGCAAAAAGAAGACCACTGTTGACTTTAATGAAAGCAGTAAAAATACTTTAGTAAGAATCTGAGCCAGGTCGTGAATGATGTCAAAGGGAGTGGGTGGGTAATGATAAAATAGAGATTTTGATTCCAAACCAAGTTTATAATGAGGAAAAGGAAAAGAGAAGAGAGCAAGGATAGGGGAAGGAGGAGAGGGGAGGAGGATGGAAGGGAGGAAGGAGAAAGGGGGAGAAAGGGAAGAGAGAGGAGGAGATGGTTTGTAGTCGTAGGTGGAAATGTAAATTAGTAGAACCTCTATGGAAAACAGTGTGGAGATTCCTCAGAGAACTAAAAGTAGACCTGCCATTCAATCCAGCAATCCCACTACTGGGTATCCACACAATGGAAAAGAAGTTATTTTGTAAAAAAGACATCTGCACCCAAATGTTTATCAGAGCACAATTCACAGTCACAAAGATA
Source organism: Propithecus coquereli (assembly GCF_000956105.1). Taxonomy (NCBI): domain Eukaryota; kingdom Metazoa; phylum Chordata; class Mammalia; order Primates; family Indriidae; genus Propithecus; species Propithecus coquereli. Next base: position 3,587,248 of record NW_012141747.1, read on the forward strand.
TGGAGCCAACCTGTGTGCCCATCAACTGATGAGTGGAAAAAGAAAATGTGTGTGTGTGTGTGTAGTCATTAAATATGAAATATTGGGTTTCAAATCAAAAGTTTAGTTTATTATATCTCAAACAAGAAGCAATACAATTAATCAAAGTATGGGCCTAAACTATCGATACGGTTTTGCCATCTTAATGGTAGCTTGTTTATGTGAGCAGCTAAGAAGCATGGAGAATGAGTGGTGATGAAATCACTAAAGGCGTTTTCCACAGCTTGCTGAGAATTGAATATTTTTCCTTGCACAAAGTGGTCCAAAGCCTGGAAGAAGTGGTAGTATGTTGGTGCAAGTTACGGTGAATATGGTGGATGACAGAGAATTTCCAAATCCAGCTTCTGTAGTTTGAGCAGAGTTGTTTGTGTGACATGTGGTCTTGCAAGAGGATTGGCCTGTCTCTATTGACCAATGTTGGCTGCTTAATCACAAGCATCCTCAACATGTCATCCAATTGGTTACAGCAGACATCCGTTGTAGTCGACTGACCAGGTTTCATGAACCTGTAATGGGTAATACCAGTGCTGAACCACCAAACAGACACCATTAGCTTTTTCTGATGAATATTTGGTTTTGGACTATGTTTCAGCACTTCATTGTTATCCAACCATTGTGCCAAACGCAATTGTCAAAAAGAATCCATTTTTCATCACACATAACAATATACTGTAGAAATGGTTGACCTTTATGTTGTGACAGCAAAGAAAGGCAAGTTTCAAGACGATTTTTCTTCTGATGTTCATTTAATTCATGTCGTACCCATCTATCCAGCGACTTTATCTTGCCCAGTTGTTTCAAATGGTCCAATATTGTTGGAATAGTAAGGTTGAACCTTGCTGCTAATTCACGCATAGGTTGAGATGGATTCGCTTCTGCTACAGCTACTATCCTGAGTGAAGTATCTTAGGAATGGAAAAACACCGCATATTCTCACTTATAAGCAGGAGCTAAACAATGGGTACATATGGTCATAAAGTGGTATAATGGACATTAGAAACTAAGAAGGGGGGGAAGGATAAAAATGTACGTATCTGGTATATGTATATACTATTCTGGTGATGAGTACACTGGAAGCCCTGACTTCAGCATTATACCATTCATCCATGTAACAGAAACACTTGTACCCCCTAAATCTATTGAAATTAAAAAAAAAAAAAAAAAGCAACAGGATCCCTCAGTGGATTTTCAAGCTGTGCAAGGTCTGTAGTTGTTTGAAAGGGGACTGGAAGGAAGTGTGGTCAGAGCAGGGAGTCAAGATGATGAACAGCAAAGAGAAGGGACATGTCTGGCTCTCAGGTGTACGGTTATTCTGCAGAGGATGGGGTGACTCTTCCTTCAGGAATCTAGGAGGACAACCCTAGTTTATGATCAGCTTTAGAGTAAATGCCCTAAAGAAAAACTAGGAAGCACATCTTTTCATGTCTGTGCATCTTGCCATTTTTTTCTTTTATCCCTTACCAGAAAATTTCTTTACCTCTCACAGAGCACATGCACCCTTTGTACCCTATTATGCAATATTATGTTTTTTCTCATGCATCGTTCAAAGAGCAGCACACACAAAGAGAAATGTTATGAGACTGAGATATACAATACTTGTAAATATTTTGTATTTCTTAGGAGGAAGATGTTATAAATGTGTGACACTCTTGTGATAATTCTGAGTAAAACTTCAAAGGTCCTAATTATAAAAGATTATGATGAATAGATATTCAGACTTAGAGATATTAAAATTATTTGTATTGATAGGTGTTTGTTAATTTTAAAATGTGTGTGTAGATGATCTGGTAGATATGGTGTAGATTGTCAGGTGAATAACTTTCCATGAATAAGAAATAATCTGTCTTCATAGACAAGGGAGTTTAAGCTGCCCCATGTGCAAGAGAAGTTGTCCAAACATGGATCTTCCCACCCCTTAGTACATTTTGTTCAAGGTGAACCGAGGTCACGAGTGACCAAAAGAGAAGATGAATGTGGGTGTTGTATCCAAAGATGTACATGGAGCGACTGTGTGGCCTGCCACCCATGGGGGGTCCTGAGCAGGAGAGGCTGCATGCATGCCGGAGGGGTGCACCTCAGCCACCATTCACCTTTATACCTGAGCAACAGGAAAAACAGAAACCAGAAAACTATTCCCATACTCCATTGCCTCTTCTTGGACCTTGCGAAGACAGCAAGAGCGTAGGGCAGAAATCAGTTTTCTCCATTTAACTCCAGAGCCTGCTGTGCTCTTTCTAAGGTTACACTCTGTTTTATTTCTTTTTCATCTCATCTCACTATGAATCTTGGAGTCCATGGTTCTCTTCCTTTGCAATGGCACGTTGCTAAATTTCATCATATCACTAAGAAAGTATCACTTCAGCTGCTTTAGGAGTGGGGAGCAAAGAGGGAGAGGGAAGTAAAGGTTGAACAGGGAAGAGCAGTAGGAAGAGTACAAACCCTGCTTCTGGCTGGAAGCTGCCATGGCTGCCCATAGGTATTTTATGACAAACCAAACTTCCTCTAGACCACTTATCTCCTTATGGCTCACTATGCATTCTACCCGTCATTCATGTATGTTGACGGCATTCCTGTTCCTTGTTTCTTGATGTTACTATATGCTAAATTATTCCAGGGCAGTGAAAGCTGTCTCAACTCCAAGTTCTACCAAAGCAGAAATGTCAACTAAATTATCTTTAATGAAATCATTTTCTTTTTTAATCATAGAGTCAACTGGGAGGGGAGGGGGAGATTTGCTTTAATTGCAGGCACTTGGAACACCCAGCCTGGGGTTAAGTATCCTTTCATCTAGCATGATTATGACAGACAGAGTAGGCATTCTTAACTCTGTAAATGTGTATGGTTTGGGGAAAATTAAAATTGGGTTAGGGAACCAAAATGAAGAAAATACATGGTTGAAAGGAAAATAGAATCCACTTTAAGGGCAAAAGCAGATTTTAAAAACTGTTGGAAATGAAGTCGATCACTTGCCAAGTTGGGCACGTGTGAGACACAGAAGCATAAGACCAGAAGAACACAATCGTGATGCAGACAAAGGTTGTGTAGGCACAGAGGGAGGACTCGTTCATTCTTACTGGGGGGATCAGGAAAGGGGCTTCTCAGCTGAGTGGGCCTTGAGAGGAGGATGAGGGTAAAGACATTTGACGTTAAGGGAACTTAAGGGACACGGTACAGATGGGTGTGTGTAGGTGCATGTTTTTGCACACATAATCTCCTGTAGCTGAAAAGATTTTGGACTTCACTCCTTAGGAAATGGTGAGAAATTAAAACAAAATGGTATGTTCCAAGCTATATTTAAAGGGAGAGAATCCTGTGGCTATGTGAGGGATGGATTGCGTAGCAAAAGATGGAAGGTGGGGTGACGAGTCAGGAAACTGTTGCAGTAGTCTAGGCACACATGGGATGGCTTGAACTAAGGCAGTGTCGTTGAACCTGGAAAGAAAGTGGAACATGAGAGACATTTCAGAAGTAGAATACAAATAACTTGATAATTTGTTGAAAGCGAAGGGTCAGGGTTGGCGAGGTGCCAGAGGTCACTCCAAGTTTCCATGCAGTTTAACCTAAGGATGTGGTGGTCTCTGGGCCGTGGTGCACTTTTTACTCTGAGGAAAAAAAGGCTCTGCCTTGTCATGTTTGCCAATCTTCATCGTGTAAATACTCTCACCAAAGCCCGTTCCCGCCTACCACCAGGATGGCGCCACTGTATGTGGAGTTGGAAAGAGATGCACACAGCTCACAGACTGGTTCCGCAGGCTCCAGCACACCACTGCGTCCATGGGTTGTGGAGGTAGATATTAGGTTGAGGTTTGAATGGTTTGAATTTGTTGTATCAGTGGAACATCAATGTAAAAAGAGTCTAACGGGCATTGAAAACTTAGAGCGGGCACTCAGGAGGGAGGATGGGGCAAGAGCTGAAGGTAGACGCCATCAGCACTGAAGAGGGAGGAGGGAGGAGAGACAAAGAAGTTGGGAAAGGGAGGGAGGGAGAAATTATAGAAGTGGGCTGAGAGTGGCACCTTCGGGAATACCTGTGTAGACAGGTGAGATGTGGAAGACAGAAGTAAAGGACTGGAGAAGAGAAAGCAGTGGAAGAGCAGAGTGAGAACTGGAAGACAGCAGGATCGTGGTATCTAAGACAGCATAAGAGTCCAGGAAACACAATGATGTCATCAGGACTATAGGATGCTTTGACTCTCACTTTCTGAATACAAACATTTTAATCAGAATTGGCCCAGCATGAATTAATTTTCATGAAGTTCCTGAGGGAACATCATTAAGCCAATTTAATTCCTTCCCATAATCAATTTTCCATAGAGTGCTATTAATCAAGTTCTAATTTTTTCCCCATTTTATATGGGGGAAGTTATCTTAATGAAATTATTTAAGTCAGGATCAATTATTTTCCTCATAAATATCATGAAAAAGATTTTATTTATCAATAACTTTAAAAAAAAAATCTCTATTGAGTTTTACTGATTCTGTCCTCCTGCCATTCCTCATTTTCTTTTGAGGCCATCATTTCTGGGTCCAGTTTCCCTGGGCCATGTTTTTGCTATAAACAACAGATAACCCTTCAGGCAGCATTTCATCTGTATAAATTTTAATATTAATATGTGGCCATTGTAACCAAGTTAAGTTTTACTTTATCTTTAAATGCAAACCTATTAAGTCCATTTAAGTGAGTCGCTTTTTCCTGACAGTTCACTTGAGCATTCGGCGTTAGGAGACTAGGCTAGGAGTCTAATGGAGAAAGATGGAAGTGGTTTGGAAAGGTCTTTCATATCATAAATTCAGTATAAGTTTATTAGTAAAAGTCCTAATCATAGTCTGGTATTGGAAGAAAATAATTTCATTGTCTCTATTAAAATAATAATTTAAAAATCTTAGATTTTCATAGTGCTTTGAAGTAAACAAAAATACTAAATCATTTCATTTGCTAGTCAAAACAATAATAAATCTCATGTATATTTCTACTCATTATGTGGTAATTGTGTTAATATAGGAAAAGAACAAAGCACCATTTTGAATTTGGTGGTTTTGGCAGAGGAATGACTGGTAGGTTCGAAAAGATCACACTGGACCACAAGAAAACAAAAGGAACATCCATCTCCTTGAGAGCCAGCCCAGCTTCTAAGAGGCCACTTGTGGTTGGTGCCGTGTCAGGGGTGAATTTGCCACAGCTCACAGGCAGCGCCATGGGCTCAGCAGGCTAGTTTTGTCACCAAACTCTTAAGAAGGCACTCATATAAACTGAACTAACAAAACTAATATGTGAAACCAGAATGTGAGTTTATTCATTTAAGCAGAAAAAGGACTAAGTTTAGCAAAGAATATAGAATTGCAGTCTGGCTGGCTTAGAGGAGAAAAACAAAGGCAGATACGTGTGCAACAATAACTTTCAGCTAGTTGTCCTCAGTTTCCTCATGCAGTTTACATCGATGAATTTCTAAATATTTTTATTTATCTACCATGCACCCCACTAGGGAGAGCAGGACTAGAATAAGTGAAATCCAGTGAGTACAGTTCTGTGCTTCCATCTCAGTGATGCAAATACCTTACTAATAGAGTATTAGTGATAGATTTGGCTAGGGCTTCTTCTTCCCTGGAAAGAGCTGGGATAAATACTGTGCTCTTCTCTCTCTCTCTCTGCCTCCCCCCGACCCGCCTCTCTCTCCTCCACCTGCCCCATACTAGCATGGTTGCTTCAACCCACCCTCTGAACCACATGTCCTTTCCTTACCTAGGTAGTTTCTGTCAGGTTATAATCTAGTTTTATATGTCTAGCAATCATAGTGATTTTTTGAAAATCAATTTTTGTATTTCATCTTCCAACTTTGTGTTGTTCTTAAAGTTGAAATCTCAGAGAACAATCTCAGACCTTAGTTTTGGGGAGTCTTACCCCTAAATACTAATAACCATGACACTTTTAGTCTTTCATAACTTAATATCACTTAAAGATTGATTGTTGAGTTGAATTACACTTAGCATCCACAGGCATTTTAATTAAACTTTTTATTTTGAAATCATTGTAGATTCACATACATTTGTAAGAAACAACACATAGAGATCCTAGGTACACTCCATCCATTTTCCTCCACCTTGCAGCACTGTAGTAGTACAACACCACAGCCAGGATGTTGACATTAACACAGTCGAGACGCAGCAGAGTTTCATCACCACAAAGATCCTTTGTGTTGCCCTTGCATCCCAGGAATAAATCCCAAATAAATCATGATGCATAATTCTCTTTTTACATTGCTAGATTTGATTGGATAATATTTTATTGAGACTTTTTCATCTAATACTTCCTTTTCCTATAATGTAGGCATTTTAGTACTATAAATTTCTCAGTGCTACTTTAGCTGCATGCTGCATATTTTGATATGTTATATTTTCATATTTATTCTTATATCCTTTTGAGATTTTTTTTCTTTGAACCATGGATTATTTAGAAGTATGTGATGTAATTTTCAAGTGTCTGGAGATTGTCCTGTTGTCTTTGTGGTATTTATTTCTAGTTTGATTCCTTTATGGTCTAGAGACATACCCTGTATGATTTCAATTCTTTCAAGTTTGTAGAAGTTTGTTTTATGGCACAGAATGTGCTCTATCTTGATGAATGTTCCGTGAACACTTGAAAAAAACTGTGTGCTGTTGTTGAGTGGAATTTTTTTAATATATGTCAATTATAATTTGTTTGATGATTGTGGGTTTCATTTATTCTATGTCCTTGCTGATTTTCTGTCTAGTAGTTCTAACTATTGCTGAAAGGGGTATTTAAAGCCCTAGCTATAATTGTAGACTCATCTGTTTCTCGTTTCACCTCTATCAGTTTTTGCTTCATGTATTTTGAGGCTCTATTGTTCGGTGCATATACTTTTAGGATTGTTATGCCTTCCCAGTCAATCGATTGTTTTATAATTATGTCACATACCTCTTTGCTTCTAGTACTTTTTGCTCTTAGGTTTACTTTATCTGATATTAACATAGCCACATATGCCTTTCTTAATTGATGTTTGCATGGTATATTTTTTCCATCCTTTTATTTTCAACCTTCCTATGGTATTGTATGTGAAATCATTTTCTTGTAGATAACATTTTGGATCATGTTATTTTATCTACTCTGACAATCTCTTGTCTTTTATTTTGGTTTATTTAGACCATTTTCCATTTAAGGTTATTATTGATATGTTTGGGGTTAAGTCTTTCATTTCATTATTTTCTGACAGTCTCTCCTTTCTGTTTCTCTTTTCTTACTTTTCTGTGAACTATTTGGAAATTTTTAAAATGATACTGTCTTGATTTATTTATAGTGATTTTTGTATTTTCTTTTTGTTTTTTATGTTTGCTTTTTTTAAAAAAGTATATCTATTACAAATAGTTTCCTTAGTGGTATCTCTAGATATGACAATGCATATATGTAACTTACCACAGTCTACTAATATCAGTGTTTTACCACTTTGAGTGAAATGTAGAAACATTACTGTCATTTGGGTATCTTTACCCTTTCCTATCTTTAAATATAATTGTCTTAAGTATTTCCTCTATATGCATATGTGTCACATTGGATAGTGCAATAATTTTTGCTTCAACCATCAGTTTTACCCACTCTGATATTCTTATTTTCCTGAAATTTCAAATTTACTTCTGTTGTTTCCTTTTCTGTTTAGAGAACTTCCATTAGCCATTCTTTAAGGGTAGGTTTGCTAGCACAAATTTTCTTTTCCTTCATTTGAGAATGTCTTTATTTCCCCCCTCATTTCTAAAGGATATTGTTACCAAATATAGAAATCACTGTTGGCAGTATGTGAAAGATGTCATACCACTTCCTCCTGGCCACTATGATTTCAGATGAGAAATCTACTTTCATATGAATTGTTACTCCCCTACAAGTAATGCACCTTTTCTCTTTGGGTGCTTCCAAGGATTTTTCTTTGCCTTTTGTTTTTAGAAGTTTAATTATGATGTGTCATGGTTGTGAATTTCTTTGGGTTCATCCTACTTGGATTTTTTCAATCTGTCGATTTATGTCTTTTGTTAAATTTGAGACATTTTCAGCCATTGTAATTACTATTATTTGAATAGTCTTTCATCCATATTCTCCTCTCCCAGGGAAGGGAGGTACTCTGATGACTAAAAAAAATTACATCTTTTGTTACTGTCCCACAGGTCCCTGAGGCTCTGTTCTTTTTTTTTTCCAGTCTATTTTCTCTCTGTTGTTTAGATTGAGTAAATTCTATTGATATGTCTTCAAGTTCATTGATTCTATCCTCTGTGTTCTCCACTTTACTATTGAGCTTTTATATCCAGTGAGTTTTTATGTCTGTTATAATATTTTTAATTATACAACTTCATTTTTGTTCATTTTTATAACTTCTGTTTTTTTTTTTTTTCAGGGATTTCCTGTTTTTCGTTTGTTTGAAGAGATTTTATCATTTCTTGTTGCATTTTTTTGATCATGGCTTAGAAGTTCTTGTCTGATCATTTCCACATCTGGTCATCTCAGTGTTGACATCAGTTGATTGCCTTTTTTCATTCAAGTTGTGATTTTCCTGGTTCTTGGTATGAGGGGTGGTTTTTTATTGTATCCTGACAATCTGGCTATTATTTTAAGAGTCTCTCTTCTGACATTTAGCACCCAGGCTACTTTGGCAGGCTTTGGTTGCAGTGGCAGTTTAACATTCAGAACCTTTTAGTGCTACTTTGGTTTTCTTGGTGTATCTTGTGCTGCTGGTGCTGCTGCTTGAGGAGGAGGAAGGAGTTTCCCCAGCGTGGTCCCCTGTCACCTCTCAGTCGGGGAAGGAAGTATCTGGCTTGTGGAAATGACATAAATGAAGACTGCTTCCTGGCTGGGTACCTGCCGGGGTGCAGTTCCCCTTCCTGGTGAGCCTGGCTGCTGCATGGTGTCTCAGGCCTGGTAGGGAAGGAAAGCCCTCCCTGGTCTGAGCAATCCCCCTTGCATGATGTCTCTGAGTTGAGGAGGAGAATCTTAGGCCTGGAGAGGTAGGAGCATGCTTTGGCCAATTTTTGTCAGTGGGTGATTAACTATCCCCTTTGCTAGATGGGCCTTGCCTGGTGGTGTTGGCAGGACTCTATTTTACTTTGCAGAAGGAATGAACCTACCTGGGCTGCCTTATGTTTTGGGTTGGGAACTGCCAGGTCGGGGCTGCCTTCTTCTGTTGGCAGCATAAGATGCCCTGTCTCTTTTTTGCTTCCCAGTCCCAGGGTCCCTAACCAGTACACCTTGCTCTTTCTGCCTTTCAGACATAACCTTTGGCTGCCCCTTGCATTATTTCCAGGGTTTATCATTGTGCTTAGCAGGAGGAGCAGGAAGAATCAAGTCTATACCATTTTGTCTAGACTAGAAGTCCACAAGTCAGTCCAAAAATGTTTTTGAGACTTAGTTTGTATAGGTCTGTGGAAAACTCAGAGACAAATAATCTATAAAACCTGTGTGCGTCAAGTGGACTGACCAATTGGGAACAAAGAGCTGAAGAAAATGGCAAAAGTGAAACCACAGATGTCTGAAGGCAAAATGTGATTAATTGCCAAGTGAGTGATACGGGCAAGAAGCACGGGGGACTCAGAAAAACGGAAGATCAATACAACTCCCAGCCTGACTCGAGCAATTAATAACCACAGTTTGTCAGTGGTTGTGCCGCCCATAGGACACGGTCTTCAGATGAAAGAGACCTCTGGCTGGTAGAATGGAACTGAAAGCTAGAAATTAACCTCTTAAAACAAGACACCTTCCCCAAGTCATCTTGTCCCCGCTTCACCTTATGCTGGGGGAGTGGGAGGCAGGGCGGAGAGATGTTAGTGGGAGACGACAGTGGGGAAGACTTTGGGAGAATGAACGGCTTTCAAAATGCCTGCATATGGTGACTAAAATCCCACAGGCGGTGGCTGAAAAGCTAAAAAGGTATCCGGCTGGCTCAGCGTGATTTCCAGTTTTGAGAAAACAGGTAGCAAGTCCACCCCGTGGAGAGGCACTGACTGTGGGAAGCCAAGAGCACAGGGCTGTGTGAAAGTAGGTCACAGGTTTGGCAGCTACATCAGGACAGCTCAGAAGGAAACAGCACAGCGTGATGGCGACTGGCAGAGGTGGAGGCCAGATCCTGATGGGCATATCAGAGCGCTCGGAGGGGACCTGGGCAGCCCTCTCCTCCTCGATGTGTGCTGCGCCCGCCCCCCTGTCACTCCACGTGGGAACCTGCTAGGGTCTCTTCTCCCTGGGTCTATTTGGAGGGTTCCTGTCCTAGGCAGCATGTAAGCACAACGGAGAGAGGAGCGCAGGAGGTGAAGATGAAAGATAAGAGGACAGAGAGGGCAAGCTCGACTTTTTAATAAAAGGTTGTAGTACAAAGCACAGCACTTGAGAGAAGGGAAGTGTTTGGGTTTATTATAAGGAAAGTAGCATTTAGCATATTGTTGATAAAACGCAACATCCTGGCAGGATATCTATAAGTTAGTCCATATGGTGCTAGTGGTTTTCTCAGGAAACATAAAAAATAATTGTAAACAGTAATATTGAATGAAGCATCAGAAAGATTGCAGTACTTTCATTTTAACAGTTAAGAACATTTGACGTTAGGTATGACCAGAAAGTTCAGGTTGAATCTAAAAATCGTAATAGGGACCAACCTGTATTATTATTATTATTATTACTTAAACACAATTAAAAATTTAAAGATGAGTGTTGGGGAGTGATTGCTAAAATGTTAACACTAGTGCCTATCAAAGAAAGAAAAGAGCTTTTTCTTAAGCATACATATTCACATTTAATTTACTGTAAAATCTTGATTGTGCTACTCTATTAGTATCATGGATAATCTTCAGTAGCAGATAAACAAATAACCGAAATACGTAATTTTATTTTGGCTTATTCTGCGTAAGTTAAAAAATCTGTTTACTTTGTTCAACAGCAAAATATTTATTGATCAACACACTCTGTGCCAGGTACTGTTTTAGACACTGAGAATATAGCCTTAAACAAAACACAAAAATCCCTGTCCTGGTTTATTCTGTTTAGGATACTTTTGCTATATCTGTAGTCTTTTACTTGGGCATGGATGTGATCGGGTGAGGTAAGGAGAAGCCATAAATTGTTCTAGGTGTCGAGAGGAAGCTATTATAATAATTGAGTTAAAACAGGAAACATATTGTGAATGTGCATTTAGCTGGAGTAGACTGTATTTACAAGCAGATAGAAAGAGGAAAGATACGTGACTGATTTTTTTGGGGGGGAAGGGGGGAGAAAAGCCAATAATCTCATATATATATTTTTGCTACACACTGTTTTTAAAAATGTAAGTTCATTTTGTTCCATTGTTATTGAGCACTTGCCATGTGCTGGACTTAAAAGTATTTATTAGTTGGAACAGAGAGGATGTGAGGATATTTTTTTGTGTGCTTCATTCTCCTAATTATGTAATGAGAACATTATATTAATGTGAAAAAAATTTTTAAGTACAAAATACACCTCAGAAATATGTGTCAAACATACTAATCTTTCATTGCATTCCTTGTCATGCTCTGTTTTTCTAGGCATGTACTAGACTTTTCTTGATATTTCTCGTGCCCCGTACATTTTATTTTCTAACTCTTTGTCCTATTCTTTATGATGCTCTTATTTCTTACTCTCCTCTCAAAAAAACCTCTGACTATCAAAGCCCTATGCTTCTCTCGAAAAGGGCCTCCAGTGAAACATGGTCTGTTTTACCCCCAAGTCCCGGCTGTGCTTCATGCTTCTTTGTCCTGCTTTGGGTTAATTATGTTCATATATTTTCATCCTCCTCGTCCTCCCTTTAGATTGCAAACTCTCTAAGGGTAGGGACTGTTTCTTATCAGTCTGTGCATATCCCTCCAGGGTGCTTAGCATAGGATTGTCCAGTGGATGTTGCTCAGTAAATACTGAATGGAATTGAATTGTATCATGACGTTCACATTTTTTGAGGATAGCTATTCAGTTCCACCAACTTTTCCAGGCTTTATATCTATAGTTTCTCTTGAGATTGTCAACATTTTCAAAGCCTTTGCCTTTCTGTTTGCTCTTGTTTGGGCAGTGTCCCTCTTGCAGTCTGTCTAAAACTTGAAACAGTGTTCTTACTGGGGCAGACTACAGCACAACGACCAATTTCCTCTTTCTGGGGTAAAAACTACCCGCCAGTCTGAGAGTCATCATGTTCCAATTATTGTGGCCAAGTAGAGCCAACAAAGAACTCAGCGAGCACCTGAGAAGCGTGAGTCAATGCTGTTGGGCCTCGTGGCCCAGGCAGCGCAGCTACTGGCTGTGACTCGGCCACACTGCTGCCTGCTTCCTAAGTCCAGGTCTGCCTTCCGCAGACTCACGCCTCCCTGCCTCAGACAGAGCAGCAACAACCTTGTGATTCCACACACTGAGTGGACTTCCCTCTGAAAAAGATTTAATGTGCAGACTTTTATCTTCTGCAAATCTTGACAGCCTGACAGTTGGCTTCTTTATTGTCTGCTACATACTGGTTTAGCTGAAAGCTCTTTCTAACTAGGATAGGCCAGTTGGTCCTTTCGAAACTTCACACCATCTTTGGAGACTGTGATTCCTTGTGAACACTCTGTGGAGGCCGACACCAGAAAGCTGGTGTTTCTGTGACTGCGCCATATCTTTTTCCTTCTGTAAAGAACTACAGACTCCCTTCTGTGTTCTCCCTTCTCACGCTTCAATAGCTCACGCACACACATACACGACTTTTCTAATTTGACAGGCTATGGAGGTAAATTTAAGTGAAATCCCACACCGGATTATGATCTTTTGTTTTTAATCAGTTTCTGCATGCAACCCTAAGGTGTTCAGCTTTACTTCTTCCCAGTAAAGGAGTGATAAATTGTTTTAAAATAGCAGGGGAATACCCTACCATATTTTTAAGGGTCTACATTGAATTAAGTGAAATATCTAATTGGTCTCTACCAATGATGCTCATGCCCCCCCCCGCCACACCCCCACACAGCCTGTGGCTGTGAGGGTGCCTTTGCAGTTCATGCGGTAGAGACCCCCTTTCAGATTTCACAGGCAGTGGAATACATATCATCTCTAGAGCCAAAGGCTTTAGCACGGGGCCTGGTGTTTATTTACTGTTCAGCTTTCTGCTGAATCGTACATAAATTGTAATTTTTGTGGGTAGGCGCTTATTTTGTTTTATACTTAACCTATTTTACATTGTGATTCTTATGGCATAGAGCTCACATTTCCTCTTCAGTCAAAGGCAACAGTGGTGAATTTTCATATAATATCCATGGGTTCTTTATTTCCTATTCCATTTCCTGTTCTTCTCTCAGAAACTCCTTGCCAAAATTGCCTAACACCATATCCAAGTATAATATATTGCCTCTTGCTCAGTGTTGCTGACATGTTCTGTCGTGAATAGACAGGGATGATGAGCACATGTGCCTTGAGTTTCTTTAGTGCTGTAATTCTTGAGCTGTCAAAATCTGGCATATTTAAGGAATGTTGCCAAATCATTTAAATTTCTTTTAATGTAAAAACAAGGCTTTGCAGGTGAGGGATAATTTTTGTAGTTACTTAAAATCATGTCTTTAAACCATAACTTGCTCATAAACAGTAGATGTGAGGCTCTGTGTCAGTCAGCTTATGCTAAGTTATGCTACAGTAACAAACAGCCCCCATTCAGTAGCTTTTGATATCATAGTTTACATTGCATGTTCATCACAGTTCCATGTCAGCTCTGCTGCAGGAAATACTCATTCTAGAACTCAGGCTTTTCCCCCCATGAATAAAGGAGGGGCACAGTGCTCGCTAACAGTGTCTTCCTCCTTTGTTCCTAGTCTCTTATCCTTCAGCTCTTCTCTAATAGACACACATCAGTTGATTCTTTAATTTAATGTCCTTGTAGTATTATCTTCGCTTGTGATGAGGATATCTTTGGACTAAAACAATATATTTTTGAAGCATCTTTTGCAGACAAAATAAAAAAGTAAATGAGGAGGAAAAATTAAAATTCAATTGGGTTTTTCAAGACTGTTCACACACACACAGAGTTCTCAAATTTACTGCTTTTATTTTGTTTGTTGCTATGCTCGTACATGCTGATTTTAAGTTAAAGCCATCTTTATTTTCTGGTGTTTAAAACATTTTCCAGTATAAAAATATTTGATACCTTAGCCTCTCCCCATCCCCAGCAACAGTGTAGAGAAGTTTATGTTTACAACTGCCTATATATAGAGAATTCTCTGGATTCTCTGAATATGCTATAAAAAGACCAAAAGGAAAGATTTTATACCCTTTTAAAAACTTAATGCTTCCCATAAAGACACTGGAATGATTTTATGGAATGGTGTCCTGCTTAAATGATGAAGAAACAAACTGGTGTAAAAATTTGGCATAATAATTATGAGTAAAAATATATTCCACTAGTCTTTCTGCAGATTATTATTTTTGTATTAAGGTTAAATTTTTCTTTAATACTAAACTGTGCTCAGATGTGGCTATAGGAGAATTAGACATTTCTAACTGGAGCAATAGTGAATCCTGTGGGCACCAGAAATAAGTCAAGTGCAACAGAGTCCTAAATATGTTAACATTCTTTTTGTTGTTGTTGTTTATAACACACGTATTTGAGATTATGGCAACACTTCCTGTTAAGATGTTAAGCACTCATAAGAATTTTTTGGAGGCAATTCTCAGTCAAAATGTCTTGAGTTCACAGTAGTAAAGCGTCACAGAAGAAACTTAACAGTTTTCTATAAATTTAATTGCTGCCTTGGAATAATTATGTCTAGAGGATAGAATACTCTATATATATTTTATTATCCATCAGTTTCTTTTTTAATAGGAGTGCTGTGCTTTGTACAAGTCAATTATTTTTGATAGTTTCTGTAATTAATGTTTAATTATATTTTATTATCCTCGTTTTACTACATCACCTTGGTGATAATTGAAAGATTTCTAAACACTGTACTTCCCTGCAGTGTTTTGTATGTTATATTGTTACCTTGTTAACATTTCCACAAAGTTTCAGGGTTTTTGTATATCGAAGTCACCATTTATTGCAAAAAATATGTGAAATCCATCTTCTCTATATTTACAAGTCAGAATAGCCCTAAAATGTGACTGAAGTTAGAAAAACCTAAGCAATGCCTTCTGTGTATAATTATCAAAATGGGAAATTATTATTTAAGTGGGGTTTCTTTTCTACCACAGTATTTTAATTCCCCTGCATTTATATAATGCTAAACATCTACAAAAACACATCACTGACCCTCTGTTTGTAGGACTTATTCTTTGAGGTTTTTGGTTTGTGTCCACTAGTGGTAAAGGATCTATCACTCCATTTACAAACATTCACAGAAAATCCCTGGTATAAGTATACAAGGTAGTTCAGGCCAAGCAATCAAACCCGCAAGATGCAGACTCTCTGTGCTTACTGAGTGTTAGCTACACCTCCCTATGACCCAGTTAGTTGCACAGGTGAGAGCTGCGTCTCCCTCACTGTGGACCATTACCAAAGGAACGCACAGAGAAGCCCAGGGTTTTGAGATTTTGGGAGCGGAAGCCCAGTTTCCCACATGGGTTCTTCCCGCAGCCTTTCTCACTCTCTCCCGTGTTTGTGGCCACCATGTTGGTTCTACAGTTCTTGCCGTCCTTCGCTTTGTCTCTCATTTTCACAGAATTCCCCTACCTATTTTTACCAATGGTATTTTTTCCTCCTCTTCTATACAACACACAGCCCCTAAAAAGGATATTACAGTATAACTTTCCTAATTCCTTGTTTAGTCACTTTAGTATAGGATAAAATAATAAATTTTGATGAATTTGAGAAGTCACAGCTATTACCTGTCCTCAATCTTTTAAGGCTCATAGTTCAGACATAGAAGGATTTAACATTAATCAGAGAACACTTTTATTTAAATGGAACAATTTCTAGCTATTTGCAAATTGAATTTATGGTCATTTTTCCAAAGAAAGGAAAGGAAATGAGCATTTCTGATTCTCAGTAGATACTTTTCCAAAGGTGTCTTATATTCTGTAATCATTCAGAGAGCTTGGGAATTAGGGAGTATTGTCTCCATGTTCTACAGTGGAAGAAAGTCTAAAGACATTAGATATCCAACCTAGAATAATACAGCCGCCAAGAGACACAAGTGGCATTGAATGTCTGTCCCAGTACCCCCACCCCCAAGTCACATAGCCTGTGAATGTGAGGGCACCTTTGCAGTTCTTAAATCGTATACCCCTTTTCAGGCATGGGACATGCATACGATCTCCATACCCCTAGACTTTAGCACAGGACCTGATATTTTACTGAGCTCCATTTGGTTTGAAGTTCCTGGTAAAGGTTAAAATGTAGTTGGTGCTTGCCTGGCACCTTTAAGCGCTTGACATGTGTTATCTCACTACTTATTCCTCTTACTGACTCCGTGGAGTTCGTAAGCACTGTTATTGCCCTCGTTTTACAGGTGAGGAAACTGGAGCCCAAGATGGTTAAACAACTCACCTGTGGCCACATAGTAAGTTAGAAAGGCAGGATTTGCCTCCAGGCCACCTGCCCTCCACACCCATGTTCTTTGCCACAGGGCAGTGCGAGTGCCTTGCCTTAGTGGGTCAGTGCTTTGATTCTAGCCTGGTAAAGGAAAATGTGTCAGATGAGAGGCCTTCTGCAGTCTCACTCTTTCCCATAGTAAATAGTATAGTTAGATGGGCTTTTTATATTATTTGTTTATATTTTTGTAGATCTCTCTTTTAAATAAAGCTTAGAAATAATAATGCACAGGACTGGAAATCATGGAAAGAGGAAAAGCAAGCCATGGGAGGGCAGCCAAGGTAAGGCACTTTCACGGCGGGGGCGGTGGGGCAGAGGAACCAAGAAAGAGTTCAGGAGCTTGGGAAGCAAAGGCTTTTCTGAAATGCAGGAAGGGAAACTGAGCCTGTACCTCTTGCTCTCTAAACAAGGCAACTTAGCACTATGTCTTATGTCCTCCAAGACAAGCAGTCACTCCCAGAGAAGTCAGTTTCTGGGTTTCAGAGAAAAACCAAAAGTCATTATAGTATGACAGTATTTACTAATGAACTGATTTATTTGTAGGAATTCCTATTCAAACTTTCCTCCTTCCCTAAACTTACATCTCTTGTTCCTATTCATCCTGTTTATCTTTCAGTAATAGGTGATTGTAAACGTCTTACAATAAATTGGAAATACAAAGCAATTTGGAAATGTCAAGTGCAAATCTTACAAAAATATGGGATTTCATGATATCAGTGAAAGTGCTGTTGGGGAACTGCTCACCTCATAGGCAGAGCCATTGGCAAAGAAATATTGGGCGGAGTTAGACAAGTTAGTAATTAAAGGGAAAATTAAGCGGATGATAGCATGGTAAGAATTTTATTTTATTTTATTACCGAGTCACATATTTAATTTGTATAAGTTTATGGGTACAAGTGTAATTTTGTTACATGGATATATATAGCATAGTGTTGAAGTCAGGGCTCTTAGTGCATCTCTCACTGGAGTAATGTACATTCTCCAGTTAAGTAATTTCTTATCATCCACCCCCTTCCACCCCCACCCCGAGTCTCCACTGTCCATCATTCCACACTCTAGTTTCACGTGTACACATTATCTAACTCCCACCTACAGGTGATGACACAGCATGGTAGGAATTTTAAAAAGAAGAGAAGGTCTTGGAAGAGTTATGGAAATCCCCAATTATTTTTGAAAAAATGATCCTCTTTATGGATCAAAAATCAGAAAGATTTTCTTAAGGAAAACCATACAGTTTTGTCAAAAAATTATTTTGAAAAATAATTATGACTTGATTCATTCTTTGCTTAAGGGTAAGTGTATTGTTACAATTAGAACATAAAAAATGTTAGGCTATAAAACGAATACTTTTTTGTTAGTTTCTAGACTAAATAAAAGCTTATTTCACTATTTAGTGTGGAATCTTGGCCTCTGTTTTCAGTGGATTCATTTTACATAGCCCCTTTTGGGCACCAGATATGGGACACATGAATCTGTGTCCACATAGGCACATGTGTTTGCATGTAGACATATATATATTCTTATTATCTAATTTTTTGAACATTAGTTTTTTAAGATTAGATTTTATTTCCTAGAGACAGAAAGTATGTTTTAAACTTCCCAAGAATTTGCTGTAGTACTGGTGGGGCAAGGAACATAAATAGTACATAATTTTAAATTAACATATTGATATATGAGCCTGATTCTCCTGTTGCAATTATGCATAGTAGGTGTTTAAAAAATATCTGCTAAATAGATGGATAAATTTTGAATCTATGAATTCGGAATGGCTAAATCTACCCTTCTTTTCTTCAGATTGTAAGATAAAATGATTTCATGGGCATGACAATTTATGAAAATGAAGAAAAATCCGACTAAATTTTTTGTTCAGCATATTATTTTAATTATTATTGTAGTAATGTATTATTGTGATCATTTATTCAAAAACAAACATTTAATTGTCTCCTACGACCCAGGTGCTGGCATGTAGAATACAGTGGTTTTATGTGCTTTTTTACCAAAGAATATTCAGATTCAATACGTATTTTCATTCTGCATCTCCTGGAACTTCTGTCACACGTCCACCCACTTACTCATTCTTCTTTAACTCGTTCCCCCCTAATTTTTTGACAGGTTAAAATACAACAAAGCAACACTAGAAACCCAACCACAAATGCAGAAATACTTGGCTAAGGAAGGCATATAGAAATAATCTATTTAATCTCACTGTTATTTTACATTTAATGTTTCTGCATGATTAATCGTGTAATTATTTGTCCAAACTAAATTGATACATTTGCACCTGTAATTAAGATTTAGCTAAAGTCACTTTGTTAGTAATGTGTTGTTGTCTGTCTGTCTCTTATTATCAAATTGCTAATGGTAGAGATTTGATTTTTTAAAATTTCTTTGTTGTGGCCAGGGAAAATAGAAGGGTGGAAGTGATTTAAGTACCCAGGAAAATATCATTTTGTGATTATTGTGTGATCACGTGAAAAGACCTTTTATTCCATTATTTGATGTTTGAAATATTTCTAAGAATTGTAGAAGGCATATAGAAATGCTTAGGAATGTTTAGAATATTCATACACCAAATAGAGTTCACATATTTCCCCAAAGTTTACCTTTTCTCCTGTCTTTAGGGGAACTAAAAGGAAACAAATATTTTACTTAAGGAGATGGAGATAGTTAATTAAATAAAACAGTTTAGATATAAGAATGTTGGCAATAAAATATCCTAAATTGATGTGTTAAGTACTTTTATATGCAAATATTTCACTTAAGTCTCGACAGACCTATTAGTGTGGTACTGTTATTTTCCCATTCTACAGATGAGAAATCAGAAACCTGAGTTACTTGCTCATGGTTACCCTTGAAAGCGGGCAGACCCAGGGTTGAAATCTCGAGTTGCCCCCTGCCCCAGCATGGCCTCCTAACTAAAATAAAAACTGGAACAAATAGGAACTTACCGGAAAATATTATTGGCAGCCTAAACAAAGGCCCTCTGTTCTGTCTCTACTTCTATTTTTTCCAACTAAAATTTTATTTTGGAGGAATTAAATTGAGGATACTTCCAGAGGTTTCCACCCATTTCTTTCCCAGTATTGCTCTAATTGGGAAGAATGGACGTTGTCGTCAGCTCGTTGTGGTACAGAAGGCAGAGGTTTTGTTTTTTTGTTTTTTGTTTTTTGTCTGTGTTTTGACACAGTGGTTTTCATTCTACATGGACCACTGGTTTGGGATGAGAGGAGGCTGCACATGCTGCTAGCTCTGCTCTGGACTTCCTGGGGTTCTTTCTGGAGGACTTTTGTTCTTTCTCAGAATTAGGTAAGGAGGTCCGTTTTGGGAGAGCAAGAGAATCTCAAAGAAGCTAATTTAGGGTAGAAGGAAGAATGTGTCCTTATTTCAAGGCACTTGCTGTCTACTCTTTGATTCGTCATCTTTCCTCCTTGGAGTTTTTCTGTTCGAAATGAAATACAATAGAATAAAACATCAAAGAAAATTATTCATGTTATTTGCATATAAAGCCAAAGCAGGACTCTCAGACTATGTGCAGAAACCAAAACGTGTACCAGGGCAGAAAGATAGAACCTGGGGCACTATGGTTTGTTAAGGGTAAGATTCTTCAAACCCTGGAGAGGGGTGAGTTATGAAGGAACTGAGCACAGCAGGTGGAGAGCAGTCAGGCTGTCCTCAAGGAAGGAGGTGGGCACAGGTAGTCACACAAGTGTCCAACCTCATCACAGGGCATAGAGCTCTGAGCTGCACCCCAGACTGGCCTGTACAGTGAAGTCTCATTAATGCAGACTAGCACTGGGGAGGGAAGTCAACCAACCCAGAGGAGGCTTCCCTAAGTTATAGAGGACTAGAAAAGTAATTTGGCTTTATTTCGCTTAAACGCAATTGTTATGACCTCCCTGGCTTAAAACCAGTGACTCATTGTGGACTCTCCAATCTAGACACCTGATCTTGGCTGAAGGGTGCTCCATGCTAAATCTGCATTCTTTCTTCTGATTTGTCCTCCACCAGCCCTTCATGTATTCCATGCACTGAAAAAAAACAAATATTTCAGTGTTCTGTGTGGACCTCGTGCCATGCTTTCCACCCTTCCCGAGCTGGTCTCTAGGCCTCCTATCCCCACACACCCATTCATCCCCCACACTGATCCCAACACCTCCCTCTGATCTCTTTGATAAGAGGCCACCTCCACTTCTTGTGACATCTTCACTCAGTGTGTCTGCATATGTCCACTTTCTGACTTTATATCTCTTATATTTGTTCAGATGTGTTATTTACCTTCACATTCTGTTACAGCAACTAATGCAGAGCTTTGTGCGTAATATATATTGAATAAATATTACTCAATGAATTACTGAATCAACTAATATATTCCCTTGCAGAGACAAACAACATGTTGCCAAATAGAAGTCCCCTATAAGTGACATATTTTAATAAGGATCATTTTTTCTAGAATGCAGGGCAAGGCCCTTTGGGTGACATACAAATGAAAGACATAGTCACTGCTTTAATGGTTTGCAATTAGTTAATTAGTTATTTGTATATAATTGGGGATTCAGAGGTGCCTGAAATATTTCAGTCTTCTTAGGTTAATTATGACCCACCCACATGTCAACTCTTGGGACTGTTATTTACTCAAACAAACCATTTTACATACTTAGTGAAAATATAAACTTTGGCCTAATTCCTATTTGTCTATTATTGATTTCAAATTAGAGTGGCCCAAATTAATTTGCTTTCCTTTACTCTTGATAACTGTCAGTCTGCAAGGGAAGCTCCATGACTGAGTTTGGGGAATGTTACGGAGAAATTCCGAAGACCAAGGGGCATCCTGAACCCCCCCCCCCCAGCAGAAAGTCAGAACCTCCCCCAGGATGACTATCCACTGCCGCTGCCTGGGTGGTCTATCTCACTGACAGCTGCCTCTTCATGGTAGAGGCTGTGTTCAGTGGAACCTAGGGAGGACACATGTTTGTGGAATTGAATTTTCTATGAAACATTTAGAAAATCATGAAAACAGAATTTCTGTTTTTCAAAATTTGGTTAACTGGCTTTGCACATACATAGTCCATTTGTGTTAATTATTCAACAAGTTCATTTTGAACATCATCCAGATTCCTGCTGGTGTGTGGCCGACCCCTCTGTCACACCCTTTGTGGTTTTTCTGATAAGTGCCAAGTGGTTGGGAAGGTTTTTGTTGGCAGCCTCTGTTTTCTAACCCCAAGCATCTTCCACATGCATGGCTTACTTTTGGGGAGTATGGCTCCTATAACAATTATTCATGCCAGAGTTTAGAGCCGAACTGTCTATAAAAATACCAGTAGACTAGCTTATAAAGTCAGCAAGAAGCTATTTGAAGGAAGAGCCGTTTGAATAACCTGGATCACATACAGTTTCTCCAGTGAGGGTGAGGCGGATGGCGAGTTCCTCATTTTTCCCTCCCTGCTGGATAGGAGGAGATGAACACTGGGCAAGTAGAAAAACAGAAACTGTGTCCAGCTGCCTTCTTGTTCATCGCCTTCATGAAAAGGAGAAAAGGGGCCTGACCCATTGACCCCCAGGGCAGGGGCCACAAGGATGTCTGGGTTGGGCAGTCTGACTTCACAGGTGAGGAAGTGTAATGGGATTGGGAAGACCTCAGCTCTTCACCCCATCAGTGGACTTAGACAGAAGGTCCAAGTTTGCCTTGAGGCTTCAAGGAAAGCTTACAAGCTTTTACTTCATAGTTCCATTGGACTAGTGGCTTTACCAGGTCAAAGATCTCATTTTGCTGCTTGTTTTGCTAATTAGACATGTAGAGATTTGAGCCTCCGTATCTTTTGCATACATATACTAACATAGTCTTCTGAGAACCAGCTAAAGGCTATTCTTTGATTTTTTTTTTTTCCCCCCTAAGGACAGGATCTCACTCTATTGCCCAGGCTGGAGTGCAGTGGCATCAGCATAGCTCACTGCAACCTCAAACTCCTGGGCTCAAGCCATCCTCCTACCTCATCCTCCCAAGTAGCTGGGACTACAGGCATGTACAACCAGACACAGCTAATTTTTCTATTTTTGTAGAGATGGGGCCTCGATATGTTGCTCAGACTGGTCTTGACCTCTAGCCTCAAGCGGTATTCCAGGCTCAGCCTCCCAAAGTGCTAGGATTACAGGTATGAGCTACCGGGCCTGGCCTACCAGGCTATTCTTTGATGGCTTGTTCCTGTGTGCTTGGTTCATATCGCTACATAGCCTTTATCATTCTGCATTTTCCATTATCTGTGTGGATTCACTCATTTCTAAGGGTAGGGTCTCCTCAAGAGCTGGGATCCTGTCTTGCCTTTGTTATTCCAGCATTCACACAGTGCTTACATACAGTAGGTGTCCAATAAATGGGGTTGGGTAAATTCCAGTCAAAGATTCACCTGAGGGGCTGGATGCAGTGACTCACACTTTGAGAGGCCAAGGCAGGAGGATTGCTTGAGGCCAGGAGTTCAAGATGAGCCTGAGCAAAATAGTGAGACCTGTTTCTACAAAAATACAAAAATTATCAAAAATTCCAAAAACAATAGATGCTGGCATGGATGCAAAGAGAAAGGAATGCTTATATACAACTGTTGGTGAGACTGCAAATTAGTACAATGTCTATGGAAAACAGTATGGAGATTCCTCAAAGAACTAAAAGTAGACCTACCATTTAACCCAGCAATCCAACCACTGTATATTAACCCAGAAGAAAAGAAGTCATTTTACCAAAAAGACACCTGCACTCTAATGTTTATTGCAGCACAACTCAGTTACAAAAATAATGGAATCAACCCAAGTGCCCATCATTCATGAGTGGATTAACAAAATGTGGCATATACGCACCATGGAGTACTACTCAGCCATAAAAAGGATAAATTAGTGTCATTGGATATAACAATTGGATGGCCCTGGAGACCATTATCCTAAGTGAAGTAGGTAAAGAATGGAAGAACAAACACCGCATACACTTGCTATGAAATTAGAACTAACTGATGAGCACGCATGGGCACAGAGGGAAGAAAAACTCAGTGGAAATCAAGCAGGTGGGAGGGAAGATGAGTAGATAAGTGAAAATCTACCTACCAGGTACATTTCACCTTTCTACCAGGTACAATGAATACTATTTGGATGGTGGGCAACTTACAGTTGTGACTAAAGTATTACAAAAGTGACCCATGTAACCAAAAACATTTGTACCCCCTTAATATTTTGGGAAAAAAAAACATTAGCCAGAGATAGTAGGATATGCCTATAGTCCCAGCTGCTCAGGAGTCTGAGGCGGGAGGATTGCTTGAGGCCTGGAGCTTGAGGCTGCAGTGAGCTGTGATCACACCACTGTACTCCAGCCTAGGTGAACAGAGTGAGACCCTTTCTCAAAAAAAAAAAAACAAAACTCACGTGGACTACTTGTGATTCCATTTTCTCTAAGTCTGTTTTTTACAAAAATTCTATAGTTAGCTTCTTAAGGTTTATGTCTTTTCTTAAATTAAGTGTAAAATAATACATGTTTTAGATTTTGATGATTACGTTTTAGCTAGAAAAAGAAAGTTCTTTCTGGGTGTAGGTCCTGTGGGTCCTGGACTGTATGTCGCCTTGGCTGGAGAGGAGTCCTTGGCTGGTCTGTCACCCACTGCCTTATCTTGTCCTTTGTACCCCCAGGCCAAACCTGGTTCATAGTTCGTAAGTGCTGAAGAATTAAAAAGCAAAAGGTAGTAGAGCATGTTGACTCTTCTTTATAAAGTCAACTTCTTGACCTGCAACGAAAGGAGAGGCTGACCCTTGCCATGTTCCCTTCAATGCTGGAGCCGCTGGCGGGTGGTATGAATTTAATGGAATGGGAAGCTTTGACCAACCTCTTTGTTTCTGAAGAACTGACAGTTTTTGTCTCATTGACAAAACTTTACTTATTAGGACATTCCTAGACATGGATGTTATGGCTGAGAGGGGAACAGATAATCATTTAAATAGCTTTAATTTTACAGTGAGGCATATTCACAGTGTGACAATATGGAAAGAATATAACCAACTCCAACCCAAGGTAATCAACTGCAATCCCAATTCTGGCAGTTAGAACAGAAAATCAGTACACGTTGGCTGACTGTAAACACAGAGAACTCGTGGAAGACAGAGTGGGCTAGGTGGACGGCCCACGCTCAGTCTGATCTACATGAACATCCAGACAAAAAACTGGAATAGAGACTTCAATGGGAAAAATTATCCACTAGTCCCAATTTTCAGTGAAGCACTCATCTGCGAGGAACATACAGGAGGAAGAGTACTAGAAGATTCCACCAGCCTATGTTCAGCTTCATTGTGAGATGGGAGACAGAACAGTGAGTGGAGAGAGGGGTCATAGGAAACCCATGAGAAATGAGGATTCCCCATTTGACTTCTTTTTATACCAAGATGAAATAATTAGATCATCAGGTAATAATTTGACAATTATTGAGTACAATAAATCCATGAAAGGAAAGAAATGGTCTTTGTAAAAATAAGTAAAAAACATTTTCACTTGATAAAGTCATTATTTTCAGAGGAAAAGAGCTCTTTCTCTTTGGGAGGAAGGCAGAGTCACATTTTCTTTTACTGATCAAAGAATCACTGTCCGTGTAATAACATCATCGTTCACTGAAAATTAGATATATCACCTCTAAAGTCTTCTGAAGTTGGTCTTGTGGCTAGCGTGTTTCTTCATTTCCTGATGGTTAAATAACGTTGACTAAACAAAAAGATTAGGAATGTCGTCTTTCTGGTGTTTGTCATGAATGTACTCAGGTCTAGCGTGCTCATGCATGTTCATGGACCCTCATGTGGGACCAGCAGTCACACTATCATATCACCCTTATTTTCTGAAATTGTCTTGTTCCTTAATTTTCTTCTTTATCGTTTTTGTTTTCCACCCTACAACCTGGTCTCCCATATGCCATCTAGAGTATAAATTTATTCTTGTTCCCCTAGGAAAGTATCTACCCCTTAGTAGATGCTTAATAATAGACATCTATTAAATAGATGAATAACATGTATCTTGCTATAAATACAATATGTACTTCACTACTTACCTGAATGTTTCTCCCTACCAGCTTCTTGAGGATATGATCTGTGTCTCATCTATCTTCGTATCTTCAGCACTTGGCACCTCGTAAGTGCTGAATGCTTTACTAGAGAGAGGAATGACAGCAGCTGCCTGGGAGATTGATTATGGGAAACTTTCAAAGATTGGTTGATTGCTCTCAACAGACTATTTAAATTTTGTGTATGTGTGCGTGTGTGTGTGTTCAGTGTATATTCATTCAGTTAGGAATTGCAATTGGCAGTGAATGACCTGAAAATAAGTGGTTTTAACAAAATGATATTTGTGTTTTCTTTCACATGCCATGAAGTATAGAGGTAGGCAGCGCAGGGGTGGAACAAAGGCCCCATAATGTCAGCAGTAGCCCAGGTTCATTCTTTTTTGTTATCATCCTTAGTGTATGACTTATAGCCTCACAGTTGCTTCATTGTCACAAGATAGTTGATGCAGCTCCAGCCATCATGTCTCTGTTTCTGATAGGAAGGAGAACGAATGGGGAAGGACAGAAGGAAGACTGCTGAGTAAATCCCCACTTAAGAAGCTTTATCAGAAGCCCCAAAAGATAGCTTTTTCTTTATATCACTGAACAGAATTTAGTTACATATGTCGTCATGGTGGAAATTGGGAAATGTAGTTTTAAAGCTGGGTACATGGCCTCATTCAACAAAAATCAGGTGCTGTTAGTAAAGAAGAAGGGGAGAATGGATGGTGATATGCAGCCAGCAGTCTCTGCTACCATCCATATACAATTAAGATTGTGTAAAAGTCCAGTAGATTTAGTTCTGGTAGGTGTGCTAGGCTGCTCTAACAAGCATAATAAATAACAACAGCATAATAAATCATGACACTGCCCATAAGACTTTTACATCTTTCAGGTGAAGCCTTTCTTCTGACTATTCTAAGGAATCCTTGCAGTTCCTGTGAGTTGAGAGCGGTACTGGGTGCTGAGGCAGTTTCTTTTTCTCTGTTTGCCAGAGAAACTCCCCTTGTAGTCACTGTCCATACCCTGATGACTGGCCCTCGGTAGGAGCCTCCTTCTTGCAGGGCTGTTCCTGGTGTGTTGTCAGTGGCAGCAGAAGCTTGTTTTCCCCATTCAGGGCTTCAGAAAGAAGCACATCCTGTGCTGCCTGGGAATGTACCTTCTCCACCAGTG
Source organism: Propithecus coquereli (assembly GCF_000956105.1). Lineage (NCBI taxonomy): Eukaryota > Metazoa > Chordata > Mammalia > Primates > Indriidae > Propithecus > Propithecus coquereli. The sequence goes on from NW_012141747.1 coordinate 3,614,048, forward strand.
TCTTCAGCCTCTGTAAGCCTTTTCCAGTTTTCTTTATGATGTTCCCAGGGCACAGGAGCTGGGGGTGAGAGGGGGTCAGGAAACATAAAGAAGAGGGAATACGACAGACAGAAAACATAACAAACTGGGCTGGGTGCAGTGGCTCATGCCTATAATCCCAGCACTTTGGGAGGCTAAGGTGAGAGGATCACTTGAGGCCAGGAGTTAGGAGTTGGAGACCAGCCTGGGCAACAAAACGAGACCACATCTGTACAAAAAAATTTTTACAAGTTAGCCAGGCACAGTGGCTCACACCCATAGTCCCAACTACTCAGGAGGCTCAGCCAGGAGGATTGCTTGAGCCCAGGACTTTGAGGTTGCAGTGAGCTATGATCTGGCCACTGCACTCTAGCCCAAGCAACAGAGCAAGACCCTGTCTTAAAACAAAACAAAACAAAGCAAAAAACCGTAACAAACTGGAATTGCCTCCAGGTTCTAGTTCTAGTTTTGGTTTTTGACGCTGCGAAGATAATTTGGAAAACTGGAAAATTCTATCCATTTCAGAGGGATATTATTTATTCTAAATACTGAATTTGTGTAAAATAATTTATAATCACGGAAGCCCATTTAGCAGATGGAATGTAACAACATAGACATAGCTGATGCACACTCACACACAAACATGCACAGAAACCCTGGGGCACCCAGGTTTCCTGATTTAAGATTATAGTATGAGTCATTTGCCACATCAGGCATATACAATTGGGGGTAAAAGTTATTGAAGAATCCAAGATCTTAGTATTTGTTGAGGGGTACTTTTTCCCAAAATTGTCTTTTAAATCAATACAGTGTAACAAATCTAACTATAATCTTAGTACTATAGGCCCCACCAGAATAATACAATCATCATTTAGAGCAAGACTTAAATATAAAGCTTTTATACACTCTTAAAACTTTAAAATTATCCCAATAGAAAACTGACAATAGAGAAAAGTGGTTCTTCTTAGTGCCATAAACAGATAATGAGAGAAATACAGATTTCATTTTTTACATTTGAAGTGTTGCATTAATCCAGCAGAACTAGTCGGAATATCAAATGGCTCAGAAAGCTTAATTTTAACAAATAGCTGTGTGTATTCCTGTGTGGAGTTCAGAGAAATTAAAGACAACTGGAAGTTTCTACTTTAATATATCACAGCCTTTCTGCATCTGCACGTAGAAGTTGGATTTTTCATCTTGGGTGATTCATTTCAACTTGTTGTAAATATTTAGATGTTCCTTAAATACAGTGTTAATCTAAATCGAAATGAATTATTCCGTAGGAAAGGAGCATCAGTGTTCTTTAACAGAGTGAAGAGGAGAACTAACAGAGGCCCTTTTCTCTCCTAAATCACAGAACTGGGTTAGGTTTATGTGATTATCTGAGTTAAGTGTAAAGAACTTTTCCCCATGGTGTTACATGAAAGGTTAAATGTTACTTAAGTTTATCTTAATTAAAAATTTGTATTTATTTTCTAATAGAATAGAAATAACCAGGTATGCATTAAGTAACTTCTCTTGACATTCTGCCAGTGCTCACGGAACCAGGCTCAAACACGGCTGTCCTTACAGGGCCACTCAGAAAAAGTTGATCAAGATGAAATCTGGTTTGTGATTTTGATTTCTTGCATTTCTCCTCTTAGCCATAAAATAATGATAAAACAACATAAAATAATAAGGTATATTAGATCAACAGGATATGTGTTTGTATATATGTATATATATATATACACACAAACACACATATATATATGGCAGAGAGAGAAAGACACTTACTGGCTCACATGATTGTGGGGGCTAGTAAGTCTGAAATCTACAGGACAGGCTGGCAGGCTGGACTCCCAGGGGAGAGGTGATGTTGCAGTCTTTGAGTCCAGAGCCCATGCACTGGCAGAATTTCTCCTTCCTTGGAGAGACCGTCTTTTTCTTCAACTGATTGGAGGAGGCCCACCCACATTATGGAGGGTCATCTGCTTTACTCAGAGTCTACTGATTTAGATGTTAATCTCATCTAAAAAATAGCTTCACAGAAATGTCTAAACTAGAATTTGACCAAATAATTTGGTACTGGGAACTAGCCAACTTGACAGATAAAATTAACAAAAACATCAGCAGCATCATTATTTACTGTGTGTCAAGTAGTGTGTTTAGCACTTGACATGTATCAATACATTGGCTCCTCACCACAACCATATCAGGTACTTACTCTTACTATATCCATTTTACAGATGACAGATTTGTAGTTAGGCCAAATAACATACCTGCAGTTCCGTAGCTAACCAAGTCTAACTTGGCTGTGCACATGTCTGTCTTGCCTATAGATTTTCCTTGAAGAGATGGCTGATGTTACTCTCCTTTTGTAGGTGCTCAGTAACTGTTCACTGAATGAGTGATAGTTACTGTTTGTTGAGCAGTTACTGTGTGTCAGGACTGGGGTAAGCACTGTAACCTTCAGAATCACCTAAGGGGTAGGTATTTTAGCTGATGGAAAGCTGAGAAGTTACTAAGCTGAGCAAGGTCGTGGAGCTCTGAGTGATGGAGCCAGGATCCACTTTCATCTCTTGGTGATTCCGAAATGTCTGTTATAACTTACAAGGTGTTGAAAGAATCAAGACGATATTAAAGTATAGCTGACTCTGGAAATTCATAAATGACTCATTACTTGCTTTTTGTAATCTTTTCCATAAAATCCAGGGATCATGTATTCTGGGTGTTCTAGGATAGTCTCTCTGATTACAACCTCCCTCCCATTAACACTCTCATGTTTGTTAGACCAATTGTCCACTACACGTGTGATCCTTAAACAAAGTCTATTACTGTTATCAAATCTGTTCTGCTAAAAACCATTTAATGCATTTAAATTCTGTGGCCTTTATACATGCGGCTCCTCTCTGTACTCCTACAGACCTTTGGGAATTGCCTTTTTCCTTTCTCTCTTGCCTTTCAAACCAGGACATCACTGGCTTTTATACAGGTTGAGCATCCCAAATTTGAAAATCTGAAATTTGAAATGCTCTAAAATTTGAAACTTCCTGGGTGCTGACATGACGCTCAAAGAGAATGCTCATAGGAGCATTTTGGATTTCAGATTTGTGGGTTTAGGATGTTCAACTGGTATTATAGAATGCGAATATTCCAAAATCCAGAAACCTCTGAGATCCAAAACACTTCTGGTCCCAAGCATTTCAGAGAAGGGATACTCAACCTGTACCTGTCCATCAAGAAATATGTTATATCTTTTTCCTCTTTTCCTTCCTGAATGTAAATCATTATAGAATGTTTATGTTCTGGCTTTTTGGACTCATGAAAGAAACACAGATGTCCTTGGATTATACCGGAGTGTCTGAGGGCTATGCTTACTGAGGTGTCCTGAGTTGACATTTTTCATAAACAGTGCCATAGTTAAATCCAACTTGGGCCAGCATCAGAGCTGAGGGGAAAAAAAAGCATGACAATTACTGAAGGAAGAAACCTTTTCTTAATGAGGTCATTAGTACTTTAAAGTGAGTTTGCCTTTCTAACAAGTGTGGTTACCCTTCATAAGTCCAATAATTTCTCCCCATGAGCCAGTCTCCAAGCAAAGAGAATGCACCCTAATTCCTTTCTCCTTCCTGGGGTCTTCTGAGTTTGAAGTTGGACTTCGTTCCTTTAGTATTGTGTAATTTCTCCTAAAAAATTAGACGGTGAAGTTACAGCCTATAAACTGCATAAGTACACAGCTCCAAAAGGCATTTCCTCTTGTCTGTGTTGGCATGTTATGTGGATTTGACAGATAACAAGAATACCTTTATTTTCTAATCCTCCTGGTTGCTTCTTGGACATCTCTCTGAAACTCAGCTGGCTTCCTTGTCCCTTTAGTTTCTGGGTGGTCCTATTAGAGTAAAAGCCATCATCAAAGCAGGCCAGGTGCTGATCCTCAGCACATGGAGCTGCCAGGAAATGATCCTCCAGATTTCCTGGGGGTTCCTGCCCACACAGCACCCCCAGGCTGTGCCGGCTCCCGGTGCCTCAGACAGGGGATTAGCTGAGCACCGTGTGGCTAGTGATTGCTAATCTTTCCACACCAGCCAACTTACATCCTCTAATGAATACCCGGCTAATAAATACCCAAATCTGTTTCTCCAAAGGCTGTAGTCCCTGAGGGACAGAAAGGAAGAAGCAGAAGGAAAAACAAAACAGAGCAAAACATGAGAGTGTCTGGTTATACTCTCCCTGCTTGTCAGCATTTTCTTGGAGACTTCTCTCTACCTCTTTCCATTGATCTTTTCGAGTTCTTTCTGTCTGTGTAGTCTCCAAGATTAGCCAGTTAGAATGGGTGTTTTTCCCTTCTGATTTTAGAGTATAAATAATGAAGGTTTTTTTTTTGCTTCTGTTTGAATTCTTATTCTTACTTCTCACCTCCTTTCATTTCTTCCTTTTGCTTTTAATCAGTGATTTATCATGCAACTCCTGTGATTGAGGGTGAGTAACTGGGTTACTTACCAGGAAGACCTTTTATTTAAAGTTACATTATTTCAAGTAGATGTTCTCAATTCCTTCCTCCACGTTGTTGAGAAATCTGATACCTTATTCTCCCAACACCTTTAAGTGAAATGGAAAAAATCAGAGTGTATTCAAATTGTGAGTCCATTCAAAATCGAAAAGTGGTAGTAGAGTCTTTGGACAGACCAGAGCCCTTTTGATACTGTTCGTTTGTGAGGCTCTAGAAACACCCATGGTGGGGCTAAGGTCTCAGAAAGTTCTTGGCCATCATTTGAAACATAAGATTGTCACATTCCTTCATCAGGGGATGGCCTGCCATCTCTGGAGACATTGGAGTTTTTCAGTCCTTTTTTTCCTAAATTGTACCCACTACTACAGTGAGAATATTTCTTCTCAGAATGGTTTATAGTATTTTATTCTTAGTACTTTGTTATTTCAGAGAAGATTCTTAAGGAAAATACTTCTCTCTCCCCCATGAGAGTTATAAACTGCTCATTAAATATTTATAGAATGAACAAATGAGAATAATGACCATAGATGACTTGTTTGGCTACGTATAGTAAGAAGGAGTTCTTCAGAAAGTAACACATCCAGCGTCCAATATGCAGAGGTCAGCCACAACAAAGAGTGGTATTACATGTTGCAATGGTAGTTTATTGGTGGTGGCTTCCCCGCCATGAACGCCATGTTGGAGAGGGATTCTGAGAGATGTTCGTGGCTTGGAAGGAGAGAATACCACATATGCTGGAGGTAGCAGTAGACACTGGCCATCCCTGTGCTATTGCTAAGCATTGGGTGACCCTCCTTTTTCAAATATAAAGCTCTTGGGGATTTAGGAGGCTCATAAACACATCCCTTCTCTTCCCTTCCTGAATTCAAAACTAATCAAGAAGTGAAACATATGTGACCGTCAGAATAAGTCAGAATCTCAGCTGAGAAAGCAGATTAGAGAAGGTCACCTTCATTCTGTGTTTCTTCTCCCCAGAACTAAATATTCCAATCCCACTGGTCTCAGGTAATGCTGGACAACCACAGCTTCTCCTGAGGGCACGTTCTGCCCGGCTGAGTTTCCTGTGTTGCTCTTCTCCTTGGGAGATCCAGAAGGACCAGGCTGAACCAGGTGCACCCCATCCTTCTCCCTGACAGAGGCACTAATGGAACCTCCTGCCCAGGGGCACTGTGGTGAGGGGCTGAGTGAGGCTAGAAGTGCTCCTTCCTTCTTGGCTTTGGAGGAATGGAGTACAAGGTTCTTCCCCTCTGGGTAGAGTGAGAAGAGGGGAATTCCAACACAGCAACCAGTGTGTATAGATATCTATTCTAATACAAGTGGTCTAGAGGGTCGACTTCAATCTATTCTCTCGTTCTCTCCAGGCCCGATGCAGCCCAACCTGTTGTTAAGCTCTGCAGCATCCCTTTGCCCCATCCTGTAGAAGGAGGTTTTGTAGGATAGTCTTCCTGTTTCCTTACCCTGCTCCTTTGCTGCCTAAGAGGTGATTTGCTCTACTTGTCATTAGCTCCCTGTGAGACACTGAAGGACGTATGTGCAGCACGATGAAGGACCTTGAGGTATGTCTGTTGCCTTGGGAAATTGCCTTTGTAGCTCTGGGTATGCTGGGTCACAGAGGGGTCTTCTGTTCCGAAACTATTCCAGCAGAACTTTATGAAAGTTCAAAACTTTAAAAAAACTCACAAAACATATTCACTCACCTTCCAGAGCTGAAAATGCCCAGTTGACTGGTCAGTGTCAAATGTCAAACCACAGAACCAACAAGGTCAAACCATAGGTCTGAAAGAGACATCACACTTGCTCTGAACATCATTACTGAAAGCCTGTCCCCTCCAGTCATGTGGCAGAAAGAAGCATCAGGAGTCTGAGGCCAAGCCCAGCTTCTGATGGGGAGACTTTGAACAAGACTTTCTGCTCCTCACTTGCTGTGTTGTATTTAAGGACCCTTTCAATTCCTTGTGCTGTCATTCTAAACCATTCCAGAGAAATGACTGGCTACCCTAGAGATGTTGAAGCCTTAATGCACAGTGGACATCATGCAGAGGTAACCACAGGGACCTGGGGACGATCATGATGCTCAGTTGGAGTTGACATTAGAGTTGAAGTTTGTCTTCTCTCCTTCCTCCTAGTCTTAAATACCTCCAGAAACCTTTAGTTATTCTACCAGCTGTCAAATCTCATATTTAGGAGTCTTTCAAATGCTTATTCTAAATAACATGCCTCTGGTTTAAGCCTGTTGATTTCTTGATAAGTCCTCAAAGAAACTTTCTCCAAGTAATCCCCAAGTCCTTAATTTTCAGAATGTTGCATTTGTCTGAAAGCGATCTCAGGTGAAATTCATCAATAGTAGTATAGGGCTCAGAAATTCTACACCATTTTTTCATTCCATTATGCTCCTTTTTGGAGATATAAAGCTGTTTTAATTATGAACATACATATTTATTATCTGACAAGCAAATCCAGTTTGCCTTCCTGTGAAATCACTTCATTGCAGTGCAGCTTTTAGGAGCATATTTAACATCAATAATAAAAAAAATCACATCATTGAGACTGTACATTATGATCAGGAGTAGAATAAGATCTATGTAGCACAATGGAAAAGTTAATTGGAAACTGTGATTAACTGAGAAGTCTACAGGGTCACATGGAAATTGTTTACTGCCTCTGTGTGTAGCCTTTTAAACTCTTGAAAATGTATTTTCTTATTCTGAGAGAGTGAAACTAGCACTGAGGAGCCTTTTTTATGTGCCAGACACAGATAAGTTCAAGACACAGTCCCTCCCCTCCAGGTTCTTACAATTTAGCTGGGCAGACAGAGATGAATAGAATTGCAATGGAGTGTGTAAGGTGGTGTAGTGTGCCAGGTCCGGTACTGTCCCCAAGCAAGGAAAGTCAGCACTCCCTCACGGAGTTTGCTGGTGGTGGGGTGGTGGATGTAGTGTGAGGAAAGACTGTTAACACAGCTGACACCTGTGGAGTAGAACATTCTCTTGGCTGTGGCTGTTACCCCAAATAACTGGAGGATGCTCTGTTTCCAAATCTTGTTTTCTTTAATCAGCATAAAATCTGGAATGAGGGGAAATATCTTCTGAAACACTCTTTCTCCAAGAGAAACATGAGCGGCATAAGCCATACCATCTACACACTGATTGTGGTGCTAAATTAAGGAAGAGACATGCACCTGACCCTTCCAGTTAGAAGAGCTGTGCTGTTAGCATCTTGTTCTTTAGGGTCCCATGGACGGATGGGGGCACAGAACAAACCTTATGATGCAAAGTACTTACACTTTTCGTGTGCTTATGTAAGTCAAATATCAGCAAAAGTATCACAGTTATCTCTGAACAGTCCCCTATAAATAACTGTTGTCTTAAGTACTCAGTGAAATTTTAAAATAAAAAAAAAAATCCATCAGCGTTCTTCCAACACCTCAACTAGCCCTCAAAGCACGGTCCTTCCAGGTTTATAGCCAGAAAACTCCAGTCTTTTTCTGGCCACACAGATCAATACTTTCTCCCTTAAAAAAGGAGCTATATGCCTTGACTTCACTATGGTGGCCAGAGACTGAGAGCTCCGTGAGGGCAGAATGTGCAGCTTACTTTTCGTGACATTCTCCAGGGAGTCATGTGAGCTCAATAACTATTCAATGAATGATGGCTCTTAAGTCCTGACTCATCACACCCAGGGCATAAGCCAACCAAAGTAATGAGATGGGAAGGATGCCCTTATGTTTATTTCATCATTCTGCTGATTTTATTGTAAAGCAAACTGATTCTAGGGTCATGATAACCCATTTATTTAATGTCTTAAAACTGCGAACCATCTACAGGATTGTGAAGTCTAAAAAAGCAAAGACTCATTCTGTGAATTTAAGTCTTCTTTCGTATGAATTTCAATTCTAAATCTTAAACTGGTGGTGGTTGGAACTTTAGTATGTAAGTGCTTAGGCAAGTTACTAAATTGCTCCCGGATATGCTGTGAGAGCCACTGTAAATGTGAGCTTAAGAAAAAGTGCATCTCTCAGATCTCTTTAGAGCCTCACAGACATGGAACATGTCCTTGAAAATAATGGATCGCAAAATACATACATTTGAGCTTGTGTCTGGGGGCTAGCTTCCTGGGTCCCAGTGGTAAAGTTAGCCCATTAATGGCTGATGCTTTAAAGAAATGTAAAAGCCCCTAAGCTAGTCTCTCCCCCATCTACATAGCAGGTACAAACATTAATCAAAGCTTTTGAACCCAAGCCTCAGATTACCTTTGATCAGAAGCCTGGTTTGTCCCAGAGTGCAGAAATGTAGGAGTTGTATGAAAGAGAGAGAAAGAGGGAGGGAAGGAGAGGGGGGTGAAGAGAAAGACAAGGGTAGGAGGGGTGGGGGGGAGAGAGAAGCCTGGGTTACCTACCAGAGAATTTTCTTCTTCTTCTCAAAACAAGTTCCTGATACGTTCAGATGACCACATGGCGTACGTGGCTGGCGTCAGGGCTCAGTCTGGACTCCAAGACTTCAGTCTTCAGGAGCCGCATTGAAGATGCTCGCTACTGACAGTGCAGGTTTAGATGGTGCAGGCATTTCAGGGCCACCTTGTCCTTGGAATCCACATTTCTCTGAGCACTGCAAAGCCCTTTCTAGGGGACCAGCTGTTTGTTCAGCTCTGCCTATCTGTTTTGTGAACAGATTGCAATCCTTGGGAAAAGAAGTATGACTTTTTGTTTTCATTCTACAGCTATGAAGCCTTCTGTTATCATTTCTTGGCTGGAAGGCACAGAGTTTGGGTAAACTGAGTTTATCCTGTAGACCTCACCTGTGCATTGAACACTCTCTTAGCCTGGATGTCAGCATTTTCTTTAAGTTTAGAGAGATGTTAACGTATAGGACTGTGGCAATCTCTATCTAATCCTGAAAATACTTTATCTGTTTTAATATCCCAAGACTGTCTGCTTTCCTGAGTTTGAAACACATAAAGAAGTCAGGCACTCATTTACAAAAGTAAAAATTTTAAATGCGTGATAGTGCATTTACCCATGATTTTCTTTCACTGAACACATCAAAACTATATTTTAACATCACGCTCATTCTCAGATATTTGCTGGCATTCCAGCCTCTTGAGTTGTTTAGAAGGGCCATTTTGAAGCAATTTTGATTGTAAAATGTTGTACCTGAAACATGTTTACTTTAAAATTTCTGAATTGCTTTGTATTTTTTTGCACTATGAACTCGAGTCTAAATCAATTGAAAACAAGGCAGTGTGATGTCAGAGTATACTGTGTACTAAGAGGGCATTTTTCTGTAAAAAGATACTTGTCAAATAAGGTTATTTTTTGGGGGGGGTGAATAATATTACTATAAGTCCAGGGGAACAAGAAACTAGATTCATTAAAAATAAATAAGTAAATAACCAAGGTCAACATAAAATTAAAAGGAAGAAGGTAAACAGTCAGCCTTAATGATAACATGAAGGACGATATCCTTTCTTCTTCTTTTTTTTTTTTTTTTTGAGACAGAGTCTCACTGTGTTGCCCGGGCTAGAGTGCCGTGGCATCAGCCTAGCTCACAGCAACCTCAAACTCCTGGGCTCAAGCGATCCTCCTGCCTCAGCCTCCCGAGTAGCTGGGACTACAGGCATGCGCCACCATGCCCGGCTAATTTTTTCTATATATTTTTAGTTGTCCAATTAATTTCTTTCTAATTTTAGTAGAGATGGGGTCTCGCTCTTGCTCAGGCTGGTTTCGAACTCCTGAGCTCAAACAATCTGCCCGCCTCGGCCTCCCAGAGTGCTAGGATTACAGGCGTGAGCCACCGCGCCCGGCCGATATCGTTTCTTCTTGAACTGAGTTGTTTCATAGGTTTAATTAATTTTGATTAAGTAGTATAACAAGTTGTGAGTTTTTTCAGCCTTACTGAGTTGTTACTTTCATTTACCCATGCTACTTCTTAGATCATAGTCCAAAGTGTATTAAATGGATCTAAATTATTTTTTTCTACTTTTTAAAAAAGTGGCTTTAATCTATAATATTTCATCCAAGACATGAAAGTTTGGTTCCTGCAGTGTTTATCTGATTTATATATCATGCACTGCTGTGGAGTGTTTTGTGTGATCCGAGTTCTTCTAGTCAAAGGCTGTTGTAACTCAAGGAGAGTTGGTCTGAGTTTACCCCGGACTAATTTGACAGGTCCCTTAGAGTTGAGAGGATAAAATTCTTCACTCGAGTGAACTGAGGTTGGGGCCATCTCAAGCCACAACTTTACCAGCTAATCAGGGAGGCCTGTCTGAGGAGCTGTATCTTGCTTATGTTTCCTTTCTGTGTTTCTTATCTATGAATGAGCTGACTGGCCTTATTTACTAAAGTGATAGGGTAAAAAGAGTAACCTAACTTAGTTTATACAGGTACAGTTACTGAGCTTGAAGGAAGATTCTTTCTTCAGTAGCAGCTTTCAAGTTCCACCTGATACTGGAAAACAAAGTCCGGCTTGTTCCAGTTATATGAATATAATTAGGTAAGTATGTGCTGTGAAGATGACCCATAAATATCAGCCTTTCCCTTGGAAGTATCTATGACGACAAAGAGCTTTAGGAGACTTATACTCAAGGAAGAATCCCTGGCTTCATGTTGGGCATATTAAAAAAATTACATAATGCTATTTACCTACCATGTTGAGGTTTTCATGAACTTACTTAGTCTTACATTTTAATTTCCTTTCCTCTGTTAGTACATCTGCCCCACAATAGCCATATGAACTTGACACATGAAACAGCCTCCCTTGTGCTCTGTGATGTCTCAGCATATATGTTCATGGTTCTCTGATTAGGACACTTAGTATTTTTAAGGTTTAGCGCCCTGGAGAGGCTTTGTGGCTGGATGATTTCCAACTCATTTGGAAACCTTTGGAAAATTATTCAATGGCTTTTAGCTTTTGACTTCTAAGCAAGCCTTGGCTTGCATAAGTAGAGGCATGACGAGAAGTAGGGACATGTTTTCCTTCGAGGCAGCAGTCCATGCTCCCGAGAGTTCCAGGACCACCCTGCGTGTTAGCTTATGGCGGAGCGTGTGTGAGATCACAGGACCCAGTAGGAGATGCAGTAGAAATTGACCAGGATTGGCATCACTTGGCTATGATGCTGCTGTTTGGATTTTTTGGAGATTTACATTTGCGGGCAAAATCCTGATTGTATTTGACCTCGGAAATTGTATTTCTTTTTAAACTGTTTAATCTGTTAACATAAGCAGAGGAAAGAAATTAGGTTTCCAGAAAGAGATCGATGGAAGCATTGTTAAGTGTGTATGATGTTTTTGAAGAGATTGTTGAATAAGGACAATACTGACTATCCTTAATCCTCGGCAACCCTGCAGGCCGGCCAGGCTTGCCCCTGCATGTGTGTCCTGTGCATCTGAAGCACTTGGCACGTTCCATGAAGCCATGAAGCCATTAGATTCAAAGTCGGTGTGTGAGGCAAAAATCACAGGTAGTCAAAACTGTCCTCGAGATGCCTTAAATCTTCCCCTAAAAAACAGCTTATGCATGCTCTCACTTAGCCAATCCTGTATGTGTATGTATGTATAAATTAATTATGTGCGAAGTAAGTGGTTTGGGTTTGCAGGCTTTATCGTGTGAAAAATTTATGCCTTTAAGCAGTAGACTCCTTCTCAGTACAGAGAAACGTGAAGCATAGAGAACATGTGCCTGACTGTGGGGACGGCAGGTCCCGGGCTCCCGCTCCAGACCCACCTGGGTGTGCGTGCTTATTGTGGAGAGTGGCAGGTGGAAGCAGCGGTGCTGTCTGAATTACTTTTGTGCTCTTGTGTTCCTGTATTTATTTGCACTTTCCTCTTCCACTCTCACCAGCCCTTTCTGTTTCTTTTCCAGGATTTTTGGATTCTGGTATTGTACCTATTAGTTTATGTTACATCTGTGACCCCCTGCCTGAGATTTCCATGAGAACTAAAGACTGTGAATTATTTATTTTTGTATCCTCAACTCCTCCCACAGTTGAATCGGGGCCCAATCCATGTTTTCTATATACGTGAATGACCATTTCAGTATCCTCTGAGCAGCCTTTGAGATATTAATCAGAACGTCTGCCAGGGCTGCACAGTGGCCTGTAGCATACAAGGGGCATCAGTTTCCATCCCAGCATGATTGGTTCCTGATGCTTGCTTGTGAGACCTTGGTTTATTTCCTGATAGTATAGCAACTCCATGGGAATGGCAGCTCAGCTTGCCAGCTTTAGAGCAACAGAAACGGTTTAATTGCATACTTACTTACCAAGTGTCTCCTCTGTGCTGAGCCGATGTCAGGGCTGGGGCTTCAATTAAGTTTTGTGTGTGCAGTTTTGTGACCCTGCACCTGTGCTTGATTTCTGAATTGTGTGCTCCACCTGGATCGCCTCAGTGATGGCAGGGACTTGACCCCTGGGGAAGCATGGAAAGACAGCTTTCCATGATAGGGGAAGGCTGAGAGTTCAGCATACTGTCATCCTTCTTCAGTTTTGAGATGTCCTTTCATTTCCCCAAGACCAATTGTGCGGGACTCATTCCACAGACTTTCATTGAGTATTTGCTATGTGCCAGGCACTACGCTGTATGCTAAGAAAGCAAAGTTTTTTTTTGTTTGTTTGTTTTGTTTTGAGACAGGGCCTTGCTCTGTCACCTGGGCTAGAGGACAGTGGCATCATCACAGCTCACTGTAACCTCAAACTCCTGGGCTCAAGCAATCCTCCTGCCTCAGCTCCCAAGTAGCTGGGACTATGGGTGTGCACCACCATGCCCAGCTAATTTATTAAATTGTTTTTATAGAGACAGGGTCTCACTGTGTTGCTCATGCTGGTCTCGAACTCCTGGGCTCAAGCAATCCTCCCACGTCAGCCTCCCAAGGTGCTAGGATTATAGGGATGAACCACCGTGCCTGGCCACGTTAACATGTGGTCCTTGACCTCAGAGAGCTCAGAAGTAATTAACAGAAATTCCTAGATCATGCTCTGTGGCGATGATGATGAGAATAATTCTTTAGAAAGGCTTGCACTCTCAACATATAAAAATATTTATAAACATATTTCGTAGGAAAAATATCATTAGTAAACTTAAAAAAATAGGGATTGATCACCCACGTCAAGCCTGACATACATTTTAATGAATCGATATGAGCAAATAAAAAATATCTGTAATAATAATAAAGTAAAACCTTAGTCATTTACATGTGATGTTGTAGTTTTAAAATAGAAATTCCCTTTGAAGTGTGTGGACACAGGAAAATAATGTTGATGCAGTAGCATTTATGTGTCATTGTAATAGTTTCTAAATCTGAAACGGTATGTGATAGACAGATTGACCTTGTGATGTTGCTGTTTTTCTGGATCAATGTTGAATTTATCACAATAAGCAAAGGTAAAAGAAGTTTGAGTTTGTAAGTAGTGTGGCAGACCAAAGAATGGTGCTGATGACTAAAAGCAGGATTTCTGCTCCTTCCTCCTCCTCGTAATGACAGCCCGCTGCCATACTCCAGATTAAATGAAAAGGTCAGGAGCTCAACTATTCTTTAGTGAGCACTAACTGCATGCAGGGCGCTGTGCTAAGCACTGTGGGAAGAATTCAAAGCGGACTAGAGAGAGGGACTTAGAGCATACTACATACATTGCAGACATAAACCATAAATAAGAGCTATAATAAAGATGCAAATTGTGATAGGACTAGCAGGGTCAGTTTCTTTGGGGACTCTAGGAAAGCAACTTAAAGAAGTTGACATATAAGTGGAACCTTGAAATATGTACAAAATTTGTGTTGGGAAATACATTGTTGTCTTTATATGTATGTTTTTGTTTGTTTGCAGAGGAATTTAAACCCCTGCAAGAGGGACCATGTCTTTTGAGAAATTCCCTCAATCCCCCAGTCCAGTGGGGAGCATTGGACCACTGAAGGGTGTCAGTGGTACTTGTTGGGAAGGGCAGGGCAGGCGAGGTCAAAGGAGGAATGTTACAACAAACTTAAGAAGAATTAGCTTGAATTGGATAAATGTCCAATGCCTCTTTAGAGAGTCACGTCTAGCAGGTTGATTCATAGGTAGCTTCACGCCCAGTAGACCTACATCAAGTCATCTGCTCAAATTCTCTCTTGCCCATTCCGTAGTCAGAAAGCAAGATGTTTCTTAAAGTGTGACTTTCCTGTCCTTTATATGTAGTTGATATTGATTTTATTCTTTACCTTGGTTTAATTTTAATTGTAATAATCAGAACATTAAAAGTGAATTCTTCGAGGTGACTATCTGAATGCAACACACATTTAATATGTTCAGTGCATACATACTGGGGTAGGATGTATAGCACACTCTTTTCTTCTTTTTCTTTTTGTTCTATAAATATCAGAAGATAAGGATGCACAAAGTTTCGACTTTGGGAATATTTTTTTCCCAAAGCAAAATTGAATTTTTACTGCAAAAAACCTATATGTTCATGTGCCATTTTGAATAACCAGTCACTTTGTGTTTTATCTCTTTTGAATGAATTCGTTGGACCTCACTCTCCACTCAGCTAGAATTCAGAAGATCCTCATCATCTTTAATTGTTCCTTTTGCAATAATACAAATTAACTTTTAAGGTTATAGAACCTGTAATTGCAGCTCTTGAGAACACTTGGGTAGAATGTGAAATAAAGTACTTGCTGATTCTTTAGCCCAAAGCATATTTCTTCCCAGCGACTCTGTATGCTCTCCAGCGTTGAAAGCTTCTGTCTGGAAATTGACAATCTGCACTGTGATAAACATCACGAAGGTGGTTCCAACCAAAGTCCTTATCAGCACTCTGTGCACACAATCCAGTTGCTCTCTAAGGAGCCATTTAGCTTTGAACAACGTGGCATTTGGTCTGAAGAGATGGCAATCGTGAGAAGATCCTGGTGGATCAAGGTTAAGCAGAACCACTGTTCTGTCGTATCTTCAGATTTCCTCTGTGTTTATTTTATCTACACTGGAACTGGAGCTCAGTTACTGCCGTGCTTCCTGTGGGGTGAGGAGCAGAATTTGCTTAAAACATACCGGATTTGGCATGGTAGTTTTAAACTCTTCCTAAGGTGAATCGCTGATCTTTATTTTAAAGTTTGTAAAATGCGAAACATTTATGATGTTGATTATGATGTTGATGCTCTGAATGGTGCACTGGGAATAAATGGCACGTGCATGAACATAGTACACCATGTTTGGGAAGCATTCCAGGGACACGTGGCAGAGCAATAGCCTGCCCCGGCCGAGAGCTCCAAAAGGCTGGATAAAAAAATATACGTATACTACCATTCCCAGAAGAGTGGCCAAACGACTGGAACTGCAAGGTTTATTTCGGCCCCAGAGGTAGGAAAGAGTCTAGGCTGGAAGGAAAAAACACGTTAACTTAAGAAGATCTTATAATGATTCTTAGTTTCTAGAAACAGTATCACCATCTTCTGGAGGTGAAATGTTCAGTTATCAAATGTACCTTTCATTCTGTTGTGATCAATGCATAGCAAGATACAGAACATACCCATCACCCCGAAAGCTTCCCTGTGCCTCTTTCCAATCAGTGCGCTGGCCTCCAGAAGCAGGCTCTGGTCCGATTTCTGTCACCATGGGTTGGCTTTACTTAGCTTTAGAATTTCATCAGAATGAGATCATGCAGTATGTACTTTCTGTTTCTAGCTTCTTTTTATTCTGCATAATAGTTTTGCGATTCATCCATATTGTTGTCTGCATCAGTAGTTCCTTTTTTCCATTGCTGAGTAGTAATCCTCTGTATAATATTCCATTGTCGGTTGATGACTTGATCTAAATCCAAGCTGTTTCTAGTTTTGAATTATTATGAGTAAAATGAATGTGGACATTATAGTACAGGGATTTTTGTAGACATATAGTTCGATTTCTTTGGTACAAATCCCTAGGATAGAATTGGTGGGTTGTAAAGTAGATGTGTGTTGAACTTTTTAAGAAACTGCCAAAGAGTTTTCCAAAGTGATCGTACCGCCTTATGACTAACTAGCAATACATAAGAGTTTTGGTTTCTCCACATCCTCGTCAATGATTGATGTTGTCAATCTTTTTCATTTAATCATTCTAGTGGGTATTTGGTATCTCATTGTGGTTTTAATTTGTATTTCCCAGATGGAAATGATGTTGAACACTTTTTCGTGTGCTTGTTGGCCATTTGTTTATCTTCATTTGTGAAGTGCCTCTTTAAGTCTTTTGCCTATATTTTATTGTGGTGTTGTTGTTTTTTTGTTATTGAGTATCAGAGTACTTTTATATTCTGGAGACCAGTCATTTGAGATACGTGTATTGTGAATATTTTCTCTCATTCTGTGGCTCGCCTGTATATTCTTTTGATGGTACTTTTGATGAACAGACATTTTTAATTAGGATAACATACAAGTTATCAATTTCTTTTATGTTTCTTCCTTTCTGTGTTCTCTCTAAAAAATCTACTCTTTGTTCTAATAAAATTTTTTAGATCTTTTTATTTTGAAATAATTTTAGAATTATAGAAAAATTACAAAGATAGTACATCGAGTGCCTGTGTACACTTCACCCAGCTTCCCCAATGTTAACATCTTACATGACCATGGTATTATATAATTATAAAAACTAAGAAAATGTCATTTGTACAGTGTATTAAGTGAACTACAGACTTTGTTTGGATTTCACCCATTTTCCTGATGATGTCCTATTCCATTCCAGGCTCTAATCTAGGATAGCATGTTGCATTTAGTTGCCGTGACTCCTTAGTTTTCTCCAATCTGTGATAGTTCCTCAGTCTTTCCTTGTCTTTTATAACCTTGACACCTTGGAAGACTACTCCAGGAACTTTTAGAATAACCCTCAAAATGTGTTTATCTGAAATTTTCCTTATGATTAGACTGTGGTTATGGATTACTGGGAAGAGTGAATGCTGCAGAGGTGATGTACTCTTCTCATTATTTCTAATAACTTTTTTATAGCTTTTATGTTTAGGTCTGTGACTGTCTCAAGTTGTATTTTTGTTCATTTTGTTTTGAGAAGAGCCTGCTGGGATTTTGACTGGGATCGTATTGACTATTTAGATCAGTTGGGGGGAGAATTGACATCTTAATACTATTGAGTCTTCCAATTCATGCATGCATGGTATCTCTCTCCATTTATTTAGGTCTTCTTAGTCACGAAATACTGTTCTAGAGTTTTTAGTATAAAGAGCTCACATGTCTTTTGTTAAATTTATTTTGTAAAAAGTATTTTTAGCAATTTTTATTGCTCATAGATTCACTTCATTTCCTGAAACATTGCTAAATTCATTTATTAGATCTGGTAGTTTTCTTGTAGATTTATTCATATGTTGTAGGTTCACATGCCATCAATAAATAAGACAGTTTTGCTTTTTCCCCCCAGTCTTTTATTTCTCTTGCTTGTCTGATTACACTGAGTGAGACCTCCATTACAATGTTGACTAGAGATGGTGAGAGCAGATATTTTTTATCTCATTCCTGACCTTAGGAATGAACCATTTAATATTTCACTGTTAGGTGCTGTTATGTGTAGATTTTTTGTAGATGCCCATTATAGGGTAAGGAATTTCTTTTCTGTTCCCAGTTTGCTGAAAGTTTTTAGCATAAATTGGTGTTGTAACACAAATGGGTTAGGTATTTAACATAAATTGATATGTCAAATGCTTTCTCTGCATCTACTGAAATGATCATGAGTTTTCCCACTTAATCTGTTAATATAGTGAACTACATTAATTTCCTGCCTTTAATATCTGGAATAAACTCTACCTGATTATAATATATTATCTTCTTTTTATATTCTAGGTGATTTGATAATATTTGGTTAAAGATTTTTACATTTATGTTCATGAGGGATTTACATCTGTAATTTTCTTTTTTTACAATATCTTTGCTTTTGGTACTAGGATTATAGTGACTCTATGAGTTAGGAAGTGTTCTCTGTGTTATTTTCTAAAGCAGTGTGTGGAATTGGTATTATTTATTTTATGAATTTTTGGAAGAATTTATTGTTGGAAACATTTAGTCCAGGAGTGTTCTTTTGGGAAATTGTTTAATTACAAATTCAATTTCTTTAACAGACATAGAGTTCTTTAGATTTTCTATTTCCTCTTGTGTCAGTTTGGTAAATTGTTATCTTTCAATGAATTTATTTTATCTAAGTTGTTGAATATATTGGTACAATGCTGTTCACAACATTCCCTCACTATGCTTTTAATTTTTGTATAATCTGTAGTGATGTTACACTGTTTTATTCTTGATATCAGTAACTTCTGTTTTCTTTCTTTTTAAAAAATCTTCCTCAGTATTGCTAGATGGTTATCAATTCTATTAGGCTTTCTGTACAACCAACTTCTGGCTTTGTTGACTTTTATTTGATTGATTTCCTGTTAGTTTTATTATTTTCTTCTACCTACTTTAGGTTTAATTTGGGGACTTGTATTACTTTTAACTTTTGCCTTAAAAGAACTACTAGTTGTTTAGTAAGGGGGGGGAAAAGAGATTAATTAGTATGAATCGGTTTTTAAATAAGAAATCATTTTTTTAATAAAAAATGTTGTAGGTATGTTGAACTTAATATCAGTTTTCTAAATATGAACACAATTCACCTATTAGACCTAAAATAGTCTGAACAGGCATGGCCAGTCTCAATGGCAGCTGCCTAGAGGATTGGATTAGCTCATACAAGGAACCATCCCATATTCCACAACCCATTCTAGAATTGGCGAAGCAATACCTTCAGAAGTATATATACAAGAGGGCATAAAACAGATCATCTTCACACAATTAAATTCATTTGAAACGTGAAAATTACACATCTAGTTTTAATTGATGTGTTCAGCCGTGGGCATTGATGTGGGAAATGTGGTAATTATACTTAAGAGATAAACATTAATAGTTTCATGCTCATGGATCATCCATAAAAGAAGAATTAGGTGCCCCAAATGTTTTTCATCCATGTCCTTTATGAGGGAGAACATTACAGTGGAGGGAAATGATTCTTTCCTACTACTGGGGGGAATTAATTATTATTGTCTGTATTCATAAAGATGAGACAGTAACCTAAGATGTACCATGAAACAATAATAATAATGATTAAGATTGATATTACCTCCTGCTTTCCAAACTTGAAAGCCAGACATTTCATGCCCCAGATGAAAATCACCTTTTCTGTGGGGCCGTGGCGGGGGGTGGGTAGGATATAGTGGTTTTGCGCAGAAGTGGTTTTAGATGACAAAGAATTTAAGATATCCAAATTTAATCTTCATACTAAACTTTTCCCACTGAATTTGATATTTTTGTTAATGCTGTTCTTTTTTATAATAACTTTTGAAAATGAGATTAAATTGAGATTAAAACACATGGAGGGTTTGCTATTGGAGGCTGCTTCTATTAGTTTTTGGTTTCAAGTAACTACTTGTACTCACCCCTCCTACTACAATGAAATACCATTTTTGTGACGTAGCCTTTAGGTTAGCACTTACTATGACAGTCATTGAATACTTGTTTGTGTTATGTCTGTCCATCTCACCTCATAAATATTTGTTGTTACAATGAATGAATAAATGAAAGCAACAACCAAAAGTTGTTAATGAATTAGAGGTTGGACCAATTAATACCGCAGACACTGATGATAGAACAGATGCTCTGAGAGTAGCACCATCTTTAGGGAAGACAGAATCTGAACATTGTGTCTGGTGACTTGATCTGTTATTCTGCCCTCTGGAGTACTAAAGAACTAGGAATTGGGTAATGGACGTGTTTATTAGTAGAGTTTTTAAGAACATAGAAAGTGCTATAGCAGTAGTGTAATTTAAATTATTTTGAATGGTCCAGGATATACCCAGGATATTTCAAACTTTGATTTCCCTTTCCGTATTATTTCTAAAGCAGGGTGGTGTTTTGAAAAACTTTTCTTTATGACTTCTGAGTTATCATTCTCATAATCAGAAGATACACAAGGATGTAGAGGGTGAGGCAGGAAAAATAATGCACTGTATTTTGTTTTGTAACTGCAACCAGAATATATTTTTTAAATAATAGGAGAGAATTGCTTGGTTGATGGAATAGTAAATTATTTATTCCCCTTAGTAAACTACACTGAAAGAAAAAAAGCATGTTTTTTTCTTTGCCCCTATTTTGTATCAGAATTGATTGTGCACAAACGTGTTACCATTCAGTCCTAAAAGAATTTATTAGGGTTTTTTTTCTCTTCCTAGGATTTTTATTTCTGTAATATTTTCATATAATAGCCAAGTAATAAATACCCAACAGAATTTTTTGTGTACTTTTTGTGGGGCAGATAATGCAGTTTCCTTGTCAAATAGCAAACTACTTTCCATCATTTACTTCTCTTACTGGTGAATGCCGTGTCTTGTGCAGAAATGTAAATTAGTTGGTATAGAATTCTGGCTACTATTAATGAGATAGATACTCATTGCTATCACATATAATCAGAATATTGTAAATTCCGATACTTTTCGGCTCTTTTTAATATTGGAACATCTGACAGCCTGTTTAGTAATCTATCGTATAATCACTCAATTATTCTTATTCTATTGCTATGATATATGATTATATAAGCTCTTTAGGGGATGGCGGCTTCTGAAGAGCTTAGAGTCTACCTGAGACAAGGCGAGCACACAGGAAACAAGTGTAGAACTCACATGAGAGAGCATATGTGATTCTGTACTCCTTGTTATAAGTGATTCAAGCAGGGAAGGCTTATTGTGGGTGTGCGGGGTGGCTTCTGCTCCCAGATCCGCTCCCCCCTCCACAGTGCCAGGAAGTCCCCTGTGAGATCTGCGTCATGCTCTCCTGCCCTCTGGCTTGTGGGTGAGTTAGCCACGGAGGAGGGGCACTATCAAGGGACCAGAGGGAGGGAGAAGAGGGAGGCCTCCTTCAGGCCAGAGGGTGGTCACTGCCCCTTCTGGGCCTAACCTCAGGCAGAGTCCTCCCCTATCCCTGTAGTGGGGCAGGCAAATAGTCCCTTTATTAAACTCTTATCTGCCAGGACCCTGACTGGTACAGTTATGGCAGGTTTATTAAGGGAAACTTGAGTCTGGCCTTGGAGGTTGTGGGGCTGGGATGGTTCTAAAAAACAGGGAACAGCATGAGCAAGAGCAGAGACACAGAGCAAGTCCAAATCTTCTAGAGATCTCAGCAATTCTAGCCTTACCTAGGAGGTGCCAGGGAATCCCTGGCCTTAAGTGTTAGGCCTTCACCTTTGCAGGTATCATTGCCTTGCAGCCTCAAGAGGATGGGATTCTCTCAGAGTCTTCCTCTGAAATGAAGACTTGAGGCAGCCAGAATTGATGAGCCGGGGAGGTTTCTTGTGCAGCTGAAGAGGTAGCTCCCAATTCTGCTGCGGAGTGTTGCCATGGTGCATTTGCTCAGGGCATGGCTAGAGACAGATTTTCTAGCACCAGGTGCCTCTGCCTTCCTCCACGGCTGCGGTTGTACTGCATGTGTGTGCTGCAGGCTGCTGGAGAATCTTGCTCTGACCTTCTTCCAAAAGGATGGATACTTTTACATCTCTCACCACCGTTACCAGTCTTTCTCTCTCAGTCTCTGCCTCTCATTCTAAGTTCATTTCTTCAACAAACATTAGGGGCTTGCAGTGTGCCAAGTCCTGTTGTAGGTGCTGGGGATTCGGCAGGGGAGAAAGCATATAGAGTCCCTAACTAACCAGGGCTCATGTTCTAGTGGAGGAGGATATAGTACACATACCTACATGCATAAGTGAGGGCATTTCAGAGCGTAGTAAATGCGGTGCTAAAAATAAAGCAGGTGAGAGGGTGGAGGGATGGGCTAGGAAGGAAGGGAAGGATTGTAGATGGGGGAGGGGGGCATCGAAGAAAACTTCTGAAGCGTAATGTTTCTGAGAGAAGTAAATGCAAAGAATTCAGACACAGGAAGAGCATCCCAGGCAGACAACTTTTCTTTTAACTAAACTCTAGTATAGAGCTACTCAACTTTGAAATGCTGAATATTGGGTTGTTGTTGTTGTTGTTTTTTCTTTTCTCCCTGTTTTATCACCACAGGCTGTATTAACATCCCAAGGTGAACTTGAGAAAAGATCCTTTTTAATTTGAAAAAAAAAATTTTTTTAAATACCAAAAAGTATACAGACTAATACTATAGTAAACACCTGGGCATGTTCTATCCAGAAATAACAACTTCATTTCGGTTATTTTTTATGAAACAAATAAAATGTTGTAAATAGAACTGGCTACATAATTTATGGGGCCTAATGCAAAATGAAAATGTGGGGCCCCATGTTAAAAAAGAATATTAAGAATTTCAAGACAGCAGGCAGAGCATTAAACCAAGCTCGTGGCCCCATGTGACCGTCCATGTGCACACACATGCATGGAGCCGGCCCTGGCTATAAATAAATTTGAACTCCTCTCCCTGGCTTTTTCTTTTTACTTACATTGTCATTTCCTTCTTTCCCACCCCAGAGATCACTGTATGATGAAATTGGTAGGTATCCAGGCCGGGTTTGCATAACTTTTATTACATTTGCGTGTGTGTGTTTATTTATGTATAAAACATATAATGATGTTTCATGCATGTGTTTTAAATTACATAAATGGTACTGTACTGTCCATGACGTTGCCTAAATGCCTTTTCACTCACAGTGTGCTCAGCTTGTGTCTCTACTGAATCATGTGGACTGCTGTTAGATAATATATTAATACAATTTTTAATCAGTCTGTTCCATTATTGAATGCCTATTTTTAATCTTTCCATCTCAATATAATTGACATTTATTCTCAATAAATAAGACATTTATTCTGAAAAAATTTACGTACTTAAAAGTTGCAAGAAGATTCAAAGAATTCCCTTACAACTTTCATTAGGATACCCCAGACATTAACACTTCACCACATTGTTTTTGCTCTATTCCTCTCTCCCTTCCCCTCCCTGCCCTTCCCTTTTCTGTATACGTACGTATAATATAAAATATATGTATTAGCATGTGTACATTTTTTTCTAAACCATTTGAGAGTAAGTTGCAGATGTGATATTTACTTACTTCCAAGTACTTCAATGTGCATGTCCTAAAAAGCAAGAATATCATTCTCTTAATCACCACAATACAGTGATCCAAATCAGGATGTTAACAGAATACAATGCTGTAATCTACACACCTTATATTAATTTCTCACATTTTCCTAATGATGTCTCTTTTCTCTTCCTGGCCCAGGATCTATTCTGAGATCAGATGTTGCGTTTAGTTCACATGTCTCTTTAGGCTACTTTAATCCGTGTCAGTTCCTCAGGCTGTCTTTGTCTTTCATGACCTTTACATTTTTGAAGACTAAAAGCCAGCATTCCAGACTCTTCATCAGTTCAGGTTTGTTTAATATTTTCTCAAGATTGGATTCAAGTTTTGCATATTTGGCAGGAATACCCAGGAGAGATGCTGGTCCTTCTTATGCATCATGTCCAGAAGCAAGTGATATCGATATGTCCCATTACTGGTGATATGCATCATCAATTAGTTAAGAGGGTATCTGCCAGATTTCTCCAATGAAGTTATTAATAAGTAGTAATAAGTATCTTTGAGACTGTGTAGACATCTTATTTCTCTTTTTTTTGAAACAGAGTCTGGCTCTGTTGCCCAGGCTAGAGTGCCGTGGGGTCAGCCTAGCTCACAGCAACCTCAAACTCTTGGGCTCAAGCGATCCTCCTGCCTCAGCCTCCCGAGTAGCTGGGACTACAGGCATGTGCCACCATGCATGGCTAATTTTTTCTATATATATTTTTAGTTGTCCAGATAATTTCTTTCCACTTTTAGTAGAGATGGGGTCTCTCTCTTGCTCAGGCTGGTCTTGAACTCCTGACCTTGAGCGATCCACCTGCCTCGGCCTCCCAGTGTGCTAGGATTAGAGGCGTGAGTCACCCGCCCGGCGGACATCTTATTTCTTATCACAATTTCACTCCCTAGTTTTAGCATACCTTGATAATACTGACCTGAATCAGTTAATACAGTGGTGCTTGCCAAATGGTGTTTTTCTAATTCCATCATTGCTTCTACACTATTAGTTGGCATTCTTCTGTCAGGAAGACCTTTCCCTTCTACCTTATGTATATATTTAATCATTATGAACTCATGGATTTTTATTTTATTCAATAAGTTATACTTGATTATTCATATTATTTTTTGTTCAAATTATCTCGGATTTTGTCAGTGGGATTCCCATCAAGTTGGCTTGTTTCCATTTGACATATCCCCATTATTTCTCATTATTCCTTTTTCTGGCACATCAAGATGTTCTAGAATCATTATGTATAATAATTACACAATGCTGACTTGGAATCAGCAATTTCTTAAGGGAGCGCTGGTTCCTTTTATTGCAAAAATAGTACTTAGAAACCAAGATGTGGGTACTGTGTGTGCTCGTTAATACTTGAGTGCCATTGCTTCTTGTCCCTTTCATTGGACAGAGCTAGATTGTATGTATATTTCACGTGCACGTTACATAAATGTATCTGTATCTACTTCAGTATCTATCATCTATACTCTGTCTACTAATCTATCTAACAAAAACCAGGATTCATACTGACATCTCCAATTCCAATCCAATTCAATAGAGTTCATTCTAGTCTTCCCTCTTTCTGTATTTATAGCTCCTTTTTCAGACAGTGAGAAACCTTGTTCCCTTTATCTACAATGTATTTACTTAATTGCTCAGTATTAAAATATACAAAAAAGTACATTCAAAATTGCTAACACAACTGTGAAAATCAAACCTACTATCCCTTGAATTCAATATCTAATATAAATTTTATATAAAGTTCCTGCTATATATAGGCACAGTAGTGGTTATAGCTGAATAAGACACCATCCTTGTCACTAGAGTACTTCAACTCTTCCTCTTTCTTTCCGCCTCTGAACTGAAGGGGTGAAGTAGAACTGGTTTTGTCCCAGTGTTTATCAGAACACAGTAAAGGGCTAGTGAGTCCAGGCTATGGTGGGTGTGGGGTTAGTGGGGGGATAGGGTGTTGGGGTGCGGATGGAGGTCTTCTGTCTCTTCCTTGTTTTGATGCTACCTTAGCACTTGTCTCTGCAAAGAGGAGAATCTCTCACGTTTCTTTGTACTCTCCTTATAGGGTGTGTCTGTGTTAGCTGTTGCTGCATAACAAAACACTTCAAAACTTAGTGGCTGAAAATAACCATAATATTTCAGTTATTTTGCTCATGGATATGCAATTTTGGCAGGGCAAAAACCAATCCTTGATACAAAAATGGGAAACTAAGAATTTGTTTCCCTATGTTAATCATTTGGGGAGGTTTGACCCTGTGAGATTTTGCCTCTCGTTAAATTTATGGGTTCTTGATTGAATATGTAGCTTTATGTCTCTTTCATTCCCACAAGATTTCTGAACTCACGGGCTCATTTGGTGAGAAATACAACTATGTTTATTTGGGTTAAAAATACGACCTTTTGAGGGCTCTATATGATGGGAAGATACCCTAATGAAGAAAAATCTTCATAATCAGAGGTGCAGAGAAGTTATTTATTGGGTCTTAATGGGGGCATACAGTGTGGTTATAAATTTGAGGACATGTTGTAACAAGTTATGTGGTATTTGGAAGCACATATGCCCCAAGTGTGGCTCTTGGCTAATAATTTTTACTGATGCAAATTACCATGTGGCATTTATGGACTGTGTTTGTCATCAAGCATAAAACTTTACCTAAATGTAGAACTATTGATCATTAGTTTCATGGGCAAATATTTTCCCATGAGTCACAGTGGATTTTGCCCAAAGCTTCTTATAATGCTAGGTTCTTATGTTAATAAGTAGAGCAGTCTTCCTTTTATAGGCTAATCTCTTGGAGAAATCAGGACTCACTATTCCTCAGTAATGTGAATGCAGCCTTGTTCTCCTTTGGGCTAAAGAGCAATATATTACTCCCATTGACCTCTGAATTACTTCCACATGCCAGGAATCCTGTTTTTGAGGCTTGGGTTCTGGCTGTAGATGGATTGTGTTCTTCTCTTTCATTTGAGCACTTTCTCCTGCCAGCTATTATTTTGTGCTTGTAAATTCTGCCACTCTTAACAAGACAGTCCTGATGAATTACCAGAGAAGTTAACCTTTACCATTTAGAGCTTTTAAAATGTTAAATTGCTTTCAAATACCCGGTACTTCTTGGAATTTTGAATCACAGCATAACAACATGGGGTTCTTCAACACCTGGCACAGGTAGTGTGTTTTGTCTCTGTGGTGCACATGTTTTTGGTACAAGTCTTTCCTTCCAGCTCCTTGCCTGCCTTGAGTCAGTTCACCCCACTTGGTTACCACTGAGCATCCTTGCAGACAGAGGATGGCAGCAGCTGCCAGGGACAGCAGCTTATTTTTTTAAAGGAGCATTTTGCAAATAATACCTGACATGTGCATTTACGGTCTGCTTTTATATACAGTTCAAGTGTTGATTAGCAAAATTCAGTATGAATCCCGGGCACAGGAAACGCGTAATGACTACTGAACCTTCCTACTTGGAACTTTGCCATTTCAGAAGGGTCAGTATTTGCTGTAGCAGCCAGATCCACACGTCCTTTGCCCTGCCTATCTGTCAGCATAAAAAGTGCACATTTTTAAATGGGCACAAAGTTTTAAAAAAACCAGTTGGACCTATTGAGGCAGCTAGTCCATAATTTTCAGTTGTTTGCACTGAGTTTTTGAGAGGAATCTTTTTCTTATAAAAATCTTCTATTTGTACTAAAACTTGGTACATGCTCAGTCTTATAAAAAAATAGCACGTAGAAATAATAGATCAAACAATGGCTGAAAGAGATGTGATAGCCACACACAAAATCATGTAGACCCTTAATGCTAAACCTCCTATAAAACAGGTCAATCTGCTGTCAAAAGCAAAGCGTTGGACAGCTGGCAGAATAGATAGACTAATATGCTCCACCCCAGGAAGCCCACGCCCTGGCAGGTCTGACTCAGACACTGCGCTGTGTTATTATACTGTGCGCACAAATCAAAAGCATTTTTGTGCCTTCTTTAGCATTTATGTAAAAGCTTTGTTTAAGATTCTTCAGTTAAACTTCACCAATCTTCAGAGTGACCTTGGATAGGAAGGAGGGAGTTGTAAAGTCCCTAATTCTGTATTTGGAGAAGTGTGTGATGTTAGCTCTAATTAAGTGATTTGTCCAGCCAAACAGCAAAACAGTCAGAGCTCCGGAAAGGACCATATTTAACTTAGTCTTCCAAACCACAATGCTACTCATATGTTCTTCCTCCGAAAAGAATGTAAGGTGACATAGCAAAATTTATGCAGTTGTTACATAATAAGTAGAAGTAGCTTGTAAGTGGGCTCTGAGCTTCCTAGCAGCTAAAGTGAAAGGGAAAACTTGAAGGGCTTTGAGAGTCATGTTGTCCTTAAATATAAACTTACCAGCAACTTAGAGAAGCAAAGATTTTTCTCACACTGGGTCCAAGAGGCGTTATTCCTGTATGTGCTATTAGATAGTGATGTGGAAGGCAAGATTGTTTGTGACATCCTTTCAATAACTAGGCATTTTCATCCAGAAGTCCTTGTTGCATCCCTTTGTGCATGCAGTGATCAAAATGTATTACAACGGTAGACGTGGAGGAAGAACACATTTTTAGCTCCTATCTAGATCTTTCTTTAATGTTTTAATATAATATCCACGTGCTACTGTATAATATAGTGTATTAAATTATTAATCAAGTCTAGTTTTGAAAAATCTGCTTGAGAGTGAAAAAAATGAGAAATAAAAATGTTAACTACCAGTCTTTAGTGAACAAATAGTGGAGAATAGTTTTCTATCATTGCCTGAACCAGGAGTATGTCTATTCTAAAATCAGGTGTTAAGCGTGCTTTTCTCCTGAATGGTCATTTTAATGCAATTAATATTTAGTGAGTAATCTTTTAGGCAGGGTATATAGCATTGTGGTTATGCTATTTTCAGTCCAGATTGGTACATTTTGTATTTCAAAGTTCATCCCAGATTGAACATATTGCTGCCATACATAAAAAGGTCATTTTTACACATCTTTTGATCAGTGACATGAGTGAAGGGTTGAAAACTATGTACAGTGGCACGTGACTGATAGATTATTAGTTTTAGACCAATTGGCAGGAGGTAACATAGCCAACATAGAGTAAAAATTATTGTGGGAAATGGGAGAAAATGGGCAAGCATAAATCACCTGAATAGAAACAAGTATCATGTAGACAATTTTGTTAAAGACCAGGTAAGTTGTAGGCATCACATGGTCATAGGGCCAGTTTTCATTCATTTGAATCAAGATTGATAGTGAAGATTTCCTCTGCTTGGAATGGGAGAATAAGAAGGTGGACTGTAGTGGTGTAAATGAACCCAAGACTGAATATGATTGGTGAACATAAAATTTGTTTTATGTTAAGAGCAGCATTCCTCAACAATTCAGAATCTTTTATTAGAAGACGCAATCCAATGTTAGCTACTTTGGATGAGAACAAGTGAATAGTAAAAGCTCCAGTTAGGCAGGGGAAGTCTGGGTGCATGATTCATGGTGAAGCAGGAAGGGAGCGTGGGTTATTTAACCTGAAGAGAAGAATAGACTTTTCTAAACTAGTGTCTAAGGAATAATATTTTGGTAATACTTGAAATGCTTCACTTTAATCTTGCACATAGAATGACTGAGTTTTGCATGAACTTGTTAATTATGTAAGATAGTAAAATTACACACAATGCAACAGAATTGGGCTGGTGTTAGGCAGCTTATACAGATTTTTACATAATTTTAATGTATTTTTATCAATGACATGATAAACATGTAAGCGACTTCAAATGGATGAGGAAGAAGGTTGTTTTCCACCTCATTAAGGATAAAAGGAAGCCTGAATTACAAAAGGTGAAATAGTTCTGCATGTTACTAGAATTAAATTGCTTGTCATTAAGTGGTTGAGGGAAGTTGAAAGAATATGGCTTATCTAGTAATTACTTGGCATGTGGTATATGCATAGACTTGCAGTACATTAACAGGTGAGAGTACATAGCATGATACTGGTACATGATAGCTCTTCAATCATCAATACAGTTATTCAGTGGTGTATCAGTGAGGGTTCCAACAGGGGAATGGAAATAGTAGGACATATATGGATGTATACATAGATGTGTGTGTGTGTGTGTGTGTGTGTGTGTGTGTGTGTGTAATACGGATGGATGGATGGACAGATAGATGGGTAGATAGATAGATAGCAAGGAGTTGGCTTTATGATTGTGGGGGTTGGCTACGCAAGTCCAAAATCTGCAGGACAAGTCAACTCTTAGGAGCTGATGCTGAAGTCCACTGGTGGAATTTCTTCTTCTTCAGAGAAGCCTCAGTTCTGCCCTTAGGGCTTTTTAACTGATCGAATCAGGCTGACCCAGATTGTCAATAATGCTCTTCCTTGAAGTAAACTAATTATAGATTTTTAGTTCTATCTATAAAATACCTTCACAGCAACACCTAGATTGAATAACATTTCTGTTTGATTGAATAACTGGGGGCTGTAGCCTCACCAAGTTGAAATGTATGACTGACCGGCCCAGACAGGCAGGGCTGAAACAAAGATCGTAAAGCACCCGCTTGGTAGCTGGGAAGTCCTGAATCTGGAGCCCAGCTCTGCCTATCTAGTTCTGTTGCTGAGCATGTTTCTTGGCCCCTTTGCTTCAGTTTCCTCATACATAAAATGGGGTTCATAAATGCTAACTTTGTGGGGTTCTTAGGACAGTGAAGTGAATATCTGCCATGATAAAAGTATACGATTAATGGTAGTTATCATGGTTTGGTACATTTTAAGATTTAAGAGTCAATTAGGGAATTTTATCTCCCCATTTTTCAGAATGGCATCCAGAAATGTAAGAATGACCAAAAATGAGCTGTCTGGAGTAGTAGGGAAGAGGTCAGAGTATTTTGGTGTTGGGACCTGTGAAAGTTTCTTTTCTCATAGGTTTCCAGCCACGCATTAGTAGGCCTAGTTTTAATATTCTTTCACTGTGCAAAACAAAGATTATCTGCTTATTTATCAAACACAGGGAATAAAAAACATTGAGAGGGGATGATTCTCCGATGGCAGTGGAGGGCATGATACATGATAACATCTGTATGAATACCAAATGGAGTCGTTAGGCTCTGCGCCGCTGGTGTGAGTACCAACTGAATTCCTAATGACGGGACTCTTAAAGTAATGTATTACTTAGGATGTGAGGAAGTGGAGCGCTTAATTTTTCAATTGGTTTATTGCAGCCCTTAACAAGCGTGGCTGCTAGTAAGCAGACAGTTAAATTAAACTCATGAATATCCGTTACAGTTTTTAAAATGTAAAATTGAAACAAAAGCCTTATATTGCTGTTTGTACCAATGCACTGAAATGCAGAAAGCTAGAAATAAACACAGGAGAGCAAAGGGAACAAATACACAAACAATAAACCGGTGTGATTCCTCCTTGGCCTTTTACAACAACCGGCATCCACAGTGATAGGGAAAGAACCTGTAACTGATGAAACAATCTTGATTTCTGAGCGAGTTGTTGGGGAGGGCAGGGGGAAGGCAAAGAAGCATTTGGACAGAGGATCCGAGGCATGTGCATGGGTGACTGTCCTTGGCCTCACATGTGGGTGATCACCCCATGACCGAGAGGGCTGTTATGTAAGTTTTCATCAGAAGTTTTTCCCCAAACAGGCAGGATGAGGCCAGCAGGGACCTGAGCAGGCACCTTCAGGGCAGCTCCGTGAAGACTTGGGCTCCTGCAGAGAGGAAGAGCGGGCAGAGACCTCCTGGGTGACATGTGTCATTAGATTCTCACAAAGCATAGTCCCCTCCCTTGATGCGGCCTTAGGGTCCTGTTGTTTCTGGACTGTCCCAGTGTGCAGCAAAGGCGGTAGAGAGAGTGGAGGAGGAAAAATAGGGGAGTGACAGCTGCAGACAAAAAGACCAAGAAGTCTGGGGAGGGGAGGAAGAAACCAGCAGTGGGAGTGGCAGAGGGAATGTCGGAAGAAAGAGGGTACAGAATTATGGGAGCATCGGGCACCTGGGTATCATCCCGGGGCAGCACGGGTGGAAGGGACACAGGCACTGGCCACATGGGAAGAGCTGGACCCGTAGACGTTGGAGGCACCTGGACCTGACAGATCATGAGAGCGTTGCAGAGAGAGTCTTGAAGGAGACAGGCTTGCAGAACCGGCCATGCTCATTTGGGATCTTTCCCTCTCCAAAAAGGAGAGAGGCCAAACTACTAATACTGCTCTCACTGAAAAATGTATCAATAAAAAGAAAGTTCTCTTTTACTTAACAACCACACAAGACAACTAAATCAGAGCATTAAAGTTTCAAATTTTAGGGCCTGATATTGTGTATCAGCTGGTGTTTGTCTCACAAGATACTGAGAGGAAAGGGTGTAACATAAATTAATTCAAAATCAGATGAAAAGGGCCCCAAACCAGAGTGTATTTTTGGATAGGACTTTTTTTCCCCCTGCACTCTAAATTTAACTAAGTAGAATTCACTTATAAGTACTGTCCTATTCAACCTTTAGAAATGAAGGATTTACCATTTCACGGGAGATGTGCATTTTATTTTAAAGCTAGAACACAATGTCCTTGCATAGCTGTTCTCCAGGGGGCCCGACCCTGGTTTGCATTGCGTAGGGAGCGCAGAGGAGACACAGATCGATCTCATACCGGACAGACCCAGCATTCGTACATGGAGATCAAGGCTTGAGGAAGTTGCAGCTTCCCTTCCCCATAGAGTGTCAGATGGTAAAGCCATCAGAAATGACATAACCAGTTTCCAGTCCCACACTCATGAGCCCAGGAATGCAGAACAAGTGAGGAAGAAAAGGGAAGAGCTTTCAGATGAAGGATAAAATTAGTAAAGATGTGTAAGATTTAGAAAATTTAAGCAAAGAAAGAGATGTTATTGAATTTCTTCTTCGTTTAGAAAAGTGCTCTTAAAAGGGTGTCAGAGAAGATAAATAGAATAGAGAAGATAAGTAGAATAGAGGTCCTGTAATATATGTAGAAAGAAGATTTGTAATCGGCGGCATCAGCAGGTTGTTAGCAGTTGTCAAACAGGGCATTTTTCCATTCAAATAGATGTCATTCTAGACATAAGCCCACAGGGCGTTTGTCCCATCCAGTTAAAATACCCCAGAACTGCATGATAAGTCTGATATAAGAGCTTAAAGTAAAACTTGGAGACAAATATATTGCAAATTGTATCAGAAATCATTTTAAAATGTAGTTTTAGTTATCAGCCCTTTTATCCACACCTAACAGATGCAGTGTGTACTGTGTGGGGGATGGGCATGCTTGTCAGGCAATGCAAAGGCAATTTATGTAACCAAATCGTTGGTACCCCTGTAATACTCTGAATTAAAAAGTAAAAAAGACACATTAAAAAATAAAATAAATATAATTAAAAGTAAAATAAAATGTAGTTGTAAAAGATCTCATTAAATTTATGTCTAATTTTATGTCCTAAACTTGATAATTGTCTATTTCATGGAAGTCTGTAAAGAGGTTATTATTATTTGTATTCCAATTTCCTGAACTCTAATTTTAAAGAAGAGATAATCTGATATGTAAAGCAACTACTACTTTTAAAAATTTTTGATCAGGGCCCACCATTTTTGTAATTGTCCTAAATGCAAGATATTTATACATTTCATATGCTTCAAATATTCACTTATTTTTTCATGCATTCAACAAATATTTATAGAGTGTTTACTGTTGCCAAGCACAGTTCCAAATGTTGGGGATAAAACAGAAAAGAGTCTGTTACAGTATATCATAGATTTCAAGAGGTACATTTTCTTACATTTCAACATCTCTAAAATTAGAATGTGTCTTACAATCTATTACATGTCATAATTTGATTGGTGGAAGTTTTTTCTTTATAAATTACACACAACATTGAGTTGCATTATACTGGTAGCATCTAAGAATGAAATAGGGTCTATGTAGTAGCATAGTTATAATTATATACCTATATGCTGGTGTACCTAATCAACTATTTATTTATTCATATTTATTTAGGAAATTGAGGTTCTTCTTCCAAGAAACTCATGTTTGTGCCTCTGGGGGAAAAAATGGCTCCAATATATTAATAGAATGCTCTGTGTGTCCTTGGTAGTTGTAAATTGAGTAAAAGAAAGAAAGAAAGAAATTTGAGTTAGTAGATAAAGTGGGATTCAGGAGAATATAGATATTAAACTTTTCTGTATTTCTTCCCTTTATTATGCATGAGATGTTTCTCAGGCAGCTTAATCATCTTAGTGTTTGTATTATGTAGGATGTTGGCAGTGTGTAATGTGTATGTACATATCTTATATCATTGTTTTTTCTTTGTGTTTTATTCCGTGACTAAAATCAATTACATTTATAATATTGCTTTAAATCCAATTATGAAACTCTGGATTATTCAAGAAAGTTAAATTTGGAGGTGAATCTTCTCTTTGAATATAGAATTACTGTAGAATATGGTGTACGTATACCACATTTCATTAATCCACTCATGTATTGATGGGCACTTGGGTTGTTTCCACATCTTTGTAATTGTGAATTGTGCTGCTATAAACCTTCTAGTGCAGATGTCTTTTTTATAGAGTGTCTTTTTTTCCTTCAGGTAGATACCCAGTAATGGGATTGCTGGATCAAATAGTAGTTCTACTTTTAGCTCTTGGAGGTATCTACAAATTGCTTTCCACAGAAGTTGTACTAGTTTACAGTCCCACTAGCAGTGTATGAGTGTTCCTGTCTCTCCGCATCCACACCAACATTTATTGTTTTGGGACTTTTTGATAAAAGCCATTCTCAGTGGAGTTAAGTGATATCTCATTGTGGTTTTGATTTGCATTTTCCTGATGGTTAGAGATGTTGAACATTTTTTCATATGTTTGTTGGCCATTAGTCTATCTTCCTTTGAAAAGTTTCTGTTCATGTCCTTTGCCCACTTTTTGATCGGGTTGTTTGATTTTTTTCTTGCTGATTTTCCTGAGTTCTGTATAGATTCTAGTTATCAGCCCTTCATCTGATATGTAACATGCAAATATTTTCTCCCATTCTGTACACTGTCTGTTTGTTCTCGTGATACTTTCCTTGGCTGTGCAGAAGCTTTTCAATTTGATCAGGTCCCATGTATTTATTTTTGTTGTTGCTGTCATTTCCTTTGGAAATGACATAAATTCTTTGCCTAAGCCAATGTCTATAAGAGTTTTTCCAACATTTTCTTCTAGAATTCTTATACTTTCATTGCCTTAGATTTAAGTTTGTTATCCATTGTGAGAGGATCATGGAACTCATCTTGTTTTAGTCTTCTACATGTGGCTATCCAATTTTCTCAGCACCATTTATTGAATAAGGATTCTTTTTCCCATTATGTTTTTGTCTGTTTTGTCAAAGATTAGATGGCTATATGAGGATGATTTTATATCTTGGTTCTCAGTTCTGTTCCATTTGTGTATGTCTCTGTTTTTGTGCCAGTACCGTGATGTTTTAGTTACTATAGCTTTGTAGCATAGCTTGAAGTCCGGTAAATCGAGGCCTCCCAATTTGTTCTTTTTGCTTAAGATTGCTTTTGCTATACGGGGTCTTCTCTGGTTCCATACAAAGTGTAGAATTATTTTTTCTAGATCTGTGAAAAATGATGTTGGTATTTTAATAGGGATTGCATTGAATCTGTAGATCACTTTGGTAGTATAGACATTTTAACAATGTTGATTCTGCCGACCCATGGTTTTCCACCTGGTTACATCCTCTGCAGTTTCCCTCCTCAGTGTTTAGTAGCTCTCCCTGAAGAGGTCTTTCACCCCCTTAGTTAAATATATTCCTAGGTATTTTATTTTCTTTGTTGCTATTGTGAAGGGTATTGAGTCTTTGATTTGGTTCTCGTTTGACTGTTGTTGGCATATGGGCATGCTGCTGATTTGTGTACGTTGATTTTGTAACCTGAGACTTTGCTGAATTTATCAATTCCAGTAGTCTTGTGGCAGAATCTTTGGGGTTTTCCAGATATAAGATCATATTATCCACAAAGAGCAATAGTTTGACTTCTTCTGCCTCCATTTGGATGTCCTTGGTTTCCTTTTCTTGCATGATTGGTCTGGCTAGGAATTCCAGCCCTAAGTTGAATAGAAGCAGTGATAGAGGGCAACCTTGTCTGGTTCTAGTTCTAAGTGGGAATGCTTTCAATTTTTTCCAGTTTAGTATGGATGTTGGCTGTGGGTTTATCATATGTGGCTTTTGTCATTGTTAGGTAAGTCCCATCTATGCCTATTTTGTTAAGCATTCTTATCATGAAAGGGTGCTGAACTTTGTCGAATGCTTTTTCGCTTCTATTGAGAGGATCGTATGGTCTTTGTTTTTGCTTGTATTTATGTGGTGAATTACATTTATAGATTTGCGTATGTTGAACCATCCCTGCATCTCTGGGATGAAGCCCACTTGGTCGTGATGGATTATTTTTTTAGTAAGCACTTATATTCGGTTTGCTAGGATTTTGTTGAGAATTTTTACATCGATATTCATAAGGGATATTGGTCTGTAGTTTTCTTTTTTGTTACGTCCTTTCCTGGTTTTGGTATCAAGGTGACGTTGGCTTCATAAAATATGTCGGAGAGGATTCCTTCCTTCTCAGGGTTGTGGAATAATTTCTGCAGGACAGGCACCGGTCTTCTTTATGGGTCTGGTAAAATTGAGGTGTGAAACCATCTCATCCAGGACTTCTCTTTTTAGGAAGGTTTTTTATTGCTGCTTCAATTTTGGTACTTGATATTGGTCTGTTCAGGAATCCTGTTTTTTCCTGATTGAGCCTATGAAGGATGTGTGTTTCTAAGAATTTGTCCATTTCCTCCATGTTTTCAAGTTTATGTGCATAGAGGTTTTTATAGTATTCATAGATGATATTTTGTATTTCTCTGGTATCAGTTGTAATTTCTCCTTTTTCATTCCGGATTGAGCTTATTAGAGTCCATTCTTTTCTGGTTCTCATTAATCTAGCAAGAGGAGTGTCAATTTTGTTTATTTTTTCAAAGAATCAACATTTTGTTTTATTAATCTTCCGTGTAATTTTTTTTGTTATCAATTTCATTTAGTTCTGCTCTGATCTTTGTTATTTCTTTTCTTCTGCTGAGTTTGGAGTTGCTTTGCTCATCCTTTTCCAATTCTTTGAGATGATTCATTAGATTGTTGATTTGTGATCTTTCAGTCTTTTGGATGTAGACATTTACAGATATAAATTTTCCTTTCAGGACTGCTTTAGGTGTGTCCCACTGATTTTCATAACCTGTGTCTCCTTTATCATTTAGTTCAAAGAATCTTTTGATTTCCATCTTAATTTCCTCCTTAACCCAATAATTGTTCAGCAGAAGGTTGTTCAGTTTCCATGACTTCATGTAGACATGAGAGTTTCTGTTGGAGTTGATTTCTAATTCTATTCCACTGTGGTCTGAGAAGATGCATGGTATAATTTCTGTTTTCTTAAATTTATCGAGACATGCTTTGTGGCCTAGGATATGGTCAGTCTTAGAGTATGTCCCATGAGCTGATGAGAAAAACGTGTATTCAGTGGGTTTTGGGTAGAATGTTCTGTAAATGTCAGTCAGGCCCATTTGTTCTAGAGTTCTAAGTCCATTGTTTCTTTGAATATTTTCTGTTTGGAGGATGGTCCTGTTCTGTCAGAGGGTTGTTAAAGTCCCCAGCTATTATGGTACTGCTGTTTCTCATTTTGTTTAGATCAGATAGGATTTGCTTTATGAATCTGGGTGCACCTGAGTTAGGTGCATAAATATTTAGAATTGTTATGTCTTCTTGTTGAATTGTACTGTTCTCCATTACATAGTGACCCTATTTGTCTTGCATTACTTTTGTTGATTTGAAGACTAAGTTATCTGAAATCAAAACTGCTATACCTGCTTTCTTTTGGCTTCCATTTGCATGGAATATTGTTTTTCATCCCTTCACCTTGAGTCTGAATGCATCCTTGTTGGATTAGATGTGTTTCCTGAAGACAGCAGATACTTGGCTTGTATATATTTATCCATTCGGCCAGTCTGTGTCTCTCTAGTGGAAAGTTCAAGCCGTTCGCATTTATTCAAAGAATTGATTAGTGCGGCAGATTTCTGTTCATCCTGTTGAGTTGAACTTAGTTGCTTTGTTTTCTTTCTTGAGTCATTGCAGTATCTGGCCTTTGACTTTTAGTTTTTGGATGATTTTACACTGGTGAGTATCTATTGTGTTGATCTGTGTATAATGCTGTTCTGAGTACTTCTAGAAGGCAGGTCTTGTCTTAATGAATTCTCTCAGTCTTTGTTTGCCTGAGAAGGTCTTTATTTCTTCTTCATATAAGAAA
This sequence comes from Propithecus coquereli, assembly GCF_000956105.1. Classification (NCBI taxonomy): domain Eukaryota; kingdom Metazoa; phylum Chordata; class Mammalia; order Primates; family Indriidae; genus Propithecus; species Propithecus coquereli. The sequence continues at coordinate 3,651,904 of NW_012141747.1, forward strand.
CTTAGTTTTGCGTGATACAAGATTCTAGGCTGGTCATTATTCTGTTTGAGAAGAGTGAGAATGGGGCCCCAGTCTCCTGTGGCTTGTAAGGTCTCAGCTGAGAAGTCTATAGTTACTCTGATGGGTTTTCCTTTGTTGGTTACCTGTTTCTTTTGCCTTACAGCTCGTAGGAGGGCTGCTTTTGTGTTTATTTTGGCCAGTCTGATGACTATATGTCATGGTGTCTTCCTGTTTGCAGGGAATCTCCCAGGAGTATTTTGAGCTTCTTGTACCTGGATATCTAGATTTCTTGCAAGACCAAGGAAATTGTCCTCCATTATATCCTCAAATAGTTTATCTGACCCTGTGTGTTTTCTTCTTCACCCTCAAGAATGCCTATAATTCTCATGTTCGGTCTCTTCACGTAATCCCACATTTGTTGTCAGCTTTGCTCTTTTATTTCTCTGCTCTATCTCTGTGACTGACTTATTTAATTGAAAGGTGTTATCTTCAGTCCCTGAGATTCTTTATTCTGTTTGATCTACCCTATTCTTGAGGCTTTCTACTGTGGTTTGTAATTCCTTGAAAAAATTCTTCATTTCTAGAAGTTCTGTTTGATTTTTCTTTAATATTTTAATTTCTTTAGTGAATTTTTCTTCCAAGTCCTGGATTTTTTCTGTGGTTTCTTTGTGTTAGGTATCCATTTTCTCTTGCATATCATTGAGTTTTCTTTCAATCCATGTTTTAAATTCTTCTGTCATTTTAGAGTTCTGAATTTGGTTGCTATTCATTGCTAGAGAGCTGGTGTTCCCCTTTGGCGGTGTCCTTCCAGTTTGATTCTCCATACTTTCAGAGTATGATTTTTCATACTTTTGCTGATTCCTGCCCATCTGGAGTAGGTGTTTCTTGTTACCTTTGGATTTTCCTTTAGATAATTTCACATCTAGTTTAGTCTCTGAGCCAGTACGCGGTGCTTGTGGATGAGATTCCACCACGTCCTGTGCCATGCATCAGTAGATGCAGTAAAAGGGTGTGCAAATTGACCTACCTGTCAGTAGGTGACACTTGCTAGGAGGTGCAAGCTGCAGCGTTGTTTTTGGGTCCTGTAACCAGCTCTCCTTCCTCTGGGGAGGCATTCTAGTTGCTCAGGTGGTGGGTGGGGCCCTGGGACTTCCAAGTGTGTCCTTATTTTCCACCTCAGTGGGGACAGGTAGGGGAGTGAGGCTGGGCAGGGCTCGGTTGGGTAGGCCTGCTCTCAAGCTCCACAAATGCTGTTAGCAGGGGTTAAAGGTCTGTTCTCTGCTTCTGGGAAAAGCTATCAGGGAGGGGCTGAAATGGCCCCACTCAGCCAAAAAGTCTGCATGTGGAGGTGGGGCTATCTGAGACCCACAGTCTGGCAGTCTGGAGCAGGCCTCGCTCCTTTCCACCCTCCCCTATAACACGGTTTTTCCCTGGCCTCTGCCAGCAGGCAGGACCTCAAGGCAGAGAATCTCCCTGACTGTGATGTGAGCTGGGAGGTTCCCTGCCCAAGAACACAGCCTGAGCTGGGAGGGCAGTCCTCCCGTGGGAGGAGGGTTGTGCCTCGAGCATACTATAGCTAGAACTCCCTCTGATCTGTCCCTGAAGGCACACACACCTCAGTACACTAGTTCACAAATATCCCTTCTGTGCCCCTGGGCAATGAGATCAAGACCTCGGTGTACGGGTTCTGGCCTGCAGGCCTGTCCCCTGGGGATCAATCTGCGACCCTGCCAGGGAGAAGAATGCTGGTCTCAAGTCACCCACAGGGTTCCCAAGCTGGATCAATGTCTCTCTGTCTTGGGGTTTTCCCCGCTCTGCTTGAGTCACCAGGCAAGCTGCACCAGGGAGGGCTGGCGGGTAGGGAGCTTACAGTCTGAGTACCCCTAGTCTGCTGCAGGGCCCCAAAAGAAAAGGTCCTGTTTCCTGTGGATGCCTCCGGGTGGTGGCTAAATTGTCTCTCTTAGCAGCCCCAGGGAGGGGAGGGGAGGGGAAGGGGAGAATGAAGCAATATGACACCTGCCAATGAGCTGGGGTCTGTGGGGTGGGATGTGCCTTGTTGGAGCTGGGAGCCTGGTTCCCTGGCTGGAAGTGTTTCTTGTCCACTGTCTTCCAAATGGAACATTTAAAATCAACTTTGATTCATAAAAATCCAGTTTGCATGCATTTTTATGAGATATACCTGCATGGATGAGGTTCACCTGCATTGTTGAGCTGAGTCAACAATTGAATTCAGCTGAATACACACAAACACATACTAAGCTGTGTGTATATCTATTTATGCATTTAAAACATTATTCGAAAGAGTCACACACTGGGAATTAGAGTTTATCACTCATTGGTTTTAAACAAGTGTTCAATTTTTCTGTCCATAAAAGAGAAATGGTATTTCCTTCATTGTGTATATATAACAAGTCAATTCTAATTGTAGCATGTGACTTCCAGATTTTAAGAATTTACAGGGCTATAAATTATTTATACTGCTTATTAAAGTTTGTACTTTTTTTAGTACACGAGCTTACAGTTTAAACAGTCATAAGAAAATGTACTTCCAAATATATCTGAAAGCTGTATTTGATGAACAGTATTCACCACTGCCAACTGCAGGGTTCTATAGGAGCACCTGGGGGGACCTCTGTTTCAGAGTGAGGAGAGAGCCACATGTAAGCAGAGAAGTAAAGAGGTATGGATTGAGAAACGTTTGCAAAACCTAGAAGTGCACATGAGAATGGAAAGGGGCTGAAACGTGGATGACTCTGGGCCTACTCGTGAAATGCCTTCTTAGCTGTGATAGAAGTTGGCCTTTCGTGTTTTAGAGACATAGCCCCTAGAATGTCTCAAGCAGGGAGTGACATGAACCAGTTGGTGTCCTAGGAAGATCACTGTGGCTGCAGCCAGAGAATCCACTGGAGAAGGACCCGATGCAGGGAGACGTGTTGAGAGAGGAAGCCTGAGCTAGACCCGAGGTTGACACTGCAGGAATGGAGACGAGTCTCCAAAAAGATAGGTCTTTGGAAAGACTTGACAATGAGCTGGATGTGGGGTGAAGCCAGGGTGGAGGAGAGGCTGGCCCCAGTCTCCCAGCTTGGCCAGCTGGAAGGGTGTGGTGCCAGCCATTCTCTGAAATAGTGAACAGGTGAAGAAAAGCAGATTGGGGTTGAGATCGTGACTTCACTCCAAGGGGACTTGTCCTTTGCTGTGGGGAGAGAGGGAAGGGCAAGGGTTTAGTAGACCCAGCAGGGTCGGCAGAACTATTGGAGCGTGGGAGAAAACTGAATGGAGAAACACAGATTGCCGCACAGCCAAGCCCCCAGATGAAGCCCCAGTCTGCCGGTGGTGTTTAGATTTTCCGTAGCCCAACTATGTAAACCGCATGTAGATGAGATCCACTGTAGAGGAATAGAAGGCTCAAATAATCAGACACAATGTATCAGGAAAACAAGTCCGGATGCCTCTGAAGAATTAAGAGGTGGAAAAGAGGGAAGAAAAATCTTGTCAAAGATAACCTTGCCTTATAATTAATAATTCTGTGCCTTAATATTGGGGAGCCTTTTTGCAATAAATTCATAGCCAGGTTGCTTGTGTGTGCACACATCCTTATGCATGCATGCACGCACACACATGCGTGTACACATGCATTCTGTTTCTTCAAAAGACGTAGTCCTGCCATTAGAGGGGACACAAATATTTTTGAGTCAGTGGCTAATCCTGCACTTGCGGCTCTTGAGAAGAAGGAAAATGAGTAGCATTGTGTGCTCTGTGGACTCTTTCTAGCGACCTGCCGTCACAGAATTGTGCCAGACCTATTTTGTGGAGATTGTCCAAACTTGCCAGACAGCCTTTCGTCATGGGCATTTCCCCCTTTGACTGTACCCATGGCTACCGCTCGATTCCTGCCCAGGGTAGCTTTAGCAGCTGTTAGAACCACATTGCCAACATCCTGTGACCTTCAGAGAATCCCAGGCCTGGTCTGGCCACCCAGACACTTCCAGTCAGTAAATACCATTGTATCAAGTGCCCACTGTGTCCTGCTGGGCATTGCACCAGCCCGCAGGAGATACAGTTTTTTTTTTAGCCGCCTCGCCAAATGCCGAGTAGGCATTCCTCCAACAGGACCCTGAAAAAGGGATCTTTGAAGGCAGCAGTGGTCCAGTGGTCTGTGTGAAGGAAAGAAGAAAAATAAGGAACTCTAGAATGGGTCCTGCGTGGTTACTGAGAAAGGGGAGCAGAGGCAGCTTGGATCTAAGAGCTATGCGTTTGGATTGGAAATTTTTAAAAGTTTGAGAGCCTTTTTAGAGGTGACCCAAACCAGATTTCCAATTATTAACAGTCTCTGTGTCCTGAAAGCTGTACACTCCGCTGGGGTATGGTAATTTAAGTGACGTAGTTATTGGGCTGAAATTGCAATATCAACTCATGGACTTTCATCATCATCACTTTGTCTCATCACGAGATGGTAATACTGTCTCCACACAACTGCAGTAAAACCTTGCCAGTATAATTTCTCATGGTAAGTTACAGCCTCTTCACAGGGTTCCCACGTTTCCTACACTTGAATTAAAATTCTTTTGGAGCCTTAATATCCTATTACAGCCACGATGTTGTGCGCTCTCCATGGCCTTGCAGTGAAATCTTTATGGGATCATTGCAATGCAGTTAAATGGTTATTGGTGCAGCACGGTTTAGCAATAAAGCCCTAAAAAGCCACTTCAGAGCACACCCCATCCTGATTTTTTAAAGTCTAAATGGTTCTTCCATTTCCAAACATACCTTCAAAATAGCTGAAGACATCTGTCCACCTTAGAGACTCTAGCAGTTAGTTTCTGATAAAAAAGAAAAAAAAATTATTTCTCTTGCCTTTTATTTCATGAGGACTTGACTTGTGGCTCCTGTTTTTCTCAGCCGTGTGGCTCAAACTTTTACCTGGGCCCCATAGGTTACGTAGGGCAGATGAAGAAAGGATGTTTCTGAATGGGGAGCTATTATTAAAACTGCTAAAATGTTAAGCCAATTGTGTGGCTTTCAGGTAGCAGAATTGTCTGTTCTTTTTCCCTTCAAATCCTTATGTCAGCAATATTTCTTTCATGATAACATTTATTTATCAAAGTTTATGCTACTTTGACTTTTTATAAAATACCAGTGAAGATAAATGGATCGATTGACCCCAGGAGCAGTTTATTTATCCCTTTAGTCACACTTCAGTGGCAAAATCAATACCCTTCTGAAATATCTGATATTACAGTGGTTCCAGTAAATAGTGACATTCCTGAGCTATGTGCAAGGGAACTAAAATTTATTATCAACTTAGATTTTTTAGTACCTGTATTGATTTTCCTGGAGATGGCTTGTGAATTTTTATTTATCTGTAGCTGAGCAAGTGACCTTTGTTTCATAAAACTGTAGTTTAAACTTGCCAAGATTAGGGGAGTTGCAAGAACTCGTATTTGTGAATGTGGGGTGAAAAGAAGAAAAGAAGGAGGTATTTTTTCCGGAAGCAGGCTTTTCGTTTTCTTACGTAGTCAACGTTTTGCATTCTTTTTTGTGTTGCTAAACTCAGACATGTCCAATTCACAAGTACGTATTAAAGACATCTGTGTAGCCCTGTGAGGAGGGCTCTAGAGGAAATGGCTTTTGCACTGGTCTGGGTTTTGAAGGTGAGAGCAGTGTAAGCAGAGGCTTGAGGGAAGAGGAGGGGCAGAGGGCAGGAAGCAGGAAGGAGGCTGGGTGCTGGCAGGGAGAGGAGGGAGGATGTGCCCCTGCTGAGGCAGGGGCAGGCTGGGAGGTGGGGTTGCCCACAGTGAGAGCACCAGCCAGCAGGGCCTTGGAATTCAGGCCTGGAGGCAGTGGGAGCTGAGATGAAAATGTACCAATGAAAAATTGCTCTGGTAGTAGGAGGTGAGCAGAGTGCATGGCTGCAAGAGGCTTCCTGGGGAATGGGCTTGCTCAGGAGCCTGGTGCAGCAGTGCAGGCTAGAAGCCCACACATCACAGACCAAGTGTTGGCTTGAGCAAATGCGGAACTGAGGACAAGATGATACGAAGCCTGGGCAGAGGAGATGGTAAAAGCAAAGGCATCAAGATCCGATTGTGTATGGAAGTGCTCTTCCCAGCGACAAGCTTGTTCTTGAGGTTTGTGGTGGTGGTTTCTCCCAAGCGGGGGTCATAGAGCACGGTGGTCAGTGTCAAGAGTTAACCTGACAGCAGGACAAGAATGCGGCTGGAGAATTGAGACATGGGACAGAGTCCTCTTATGAGCACCTGTCCCTTAAGATTGTAGTCATGATGAAAAGAGATGAAACAATAAAGCATTTGGCGCCATGCTGGGCCCAGGGCAGGTACCCAATACACATGAGTAGTTATTATTTTAAAGATCCTGTAAGAAATCCTGTCAATTCTTAGGAAAGCTGAAGCAGAAACTAAGGGAATGAGAGCTCAGGTGTCTCCCATTCTGCAAACACTTTTCTTAGTTAACAGAAAGAAAGAGGACCAGCCATTTTTTTCTGTGGTCCTCACATAACTTTGTACTCATTGGAAATTACAGAGAGGGCTGGAAATAGAAAAGCCTTCAGACTTGTCAGCCTAGCTTATCAGATGAGGTCTCTAAGATTTTTCAGAAGTTAATCACTTGAGAGGCTTTGTTTTTTCTTATCAACTCACAATTTATGTGTTTCTATTAAACTGGCAGATCCTAATTTTGCATTATGGTTCAGGGGCTCTTAAACGTGTAGAATTCATTTGCTATGCCTACATCATTTTTTTCAACTAACTATTTCAACTCAGTATACACTGGCATTTGCCAGCTATGTGTTCATTACCATACTGGGCAAATAAAAAGATATGGGGTGTGTGTGTCTCTCTCCTAAAGGATGTCTTATCAGAAAGACAGGACTATCAAGTGATGGTATGTGAAGTTAAGTGAGTGGGGACTCTCAGGAGTGGCATAGACAGGGAGCTCTCCAAAAGAGGACAGAAGTTAGAAATGTGCACTGAAATAATCAGAAAAGGCCTCAGAGCGGGGGACAAGCTGGGCTCTAAAAAAAAAAGCAGCCAGGTGTGGGCAGTGGGAGGTCAGTGTGAGGAGAGAGCAACCTCAGGAAGGGGTCCCAGACGGATCCGAGCAAGGATCTTCACTGGATGGTGAGCAGACCCACCTGGCCAGAGAGATCTTTTGAGTAAATGCGTGGAGCCTCATCACCACGGTCCGTAGGGATCCATTTCACTCCTAAGTTTCTCATGAAAATCTGGCTGCAGTGACTTTTTGAGGGGAGAGAGTGGGAGCGGGGGTTGTTTTTTTAAGACCAAGCAAATTAATTGCTCATGACTAAAAATGAAATTCCAACATAAAGATGCTTACCGTTCAATTTGTCTTATATTTGTTGCTGAATAAAAAATTCTGAAGTACAGTTTAAATATTGGTCTTTGTTGTCCTACAATGGTGAGCATAATTACTGTAAATCAATTGAATTTACCTTTCCTTTTTTGGAGACAAAATCTCGCTCTGTTGCCCAGGCTGAAGTTCAGTGCTATGATCACAGCTCATTGCAACCTCCAACTCCTGGACTCAAGTGATCCTCCTGCCTCAGCCTCCGGAGTTGCTGGGAGCACAGGCAAGTGCCCCCATACCCAGCTAATTTTTTTAAGAAAATTTTTGTAGATGCTGGGTCTTGCTATGTTGCCTAGGCTGGTCTCGAACTTCTGTCCTCAAGTGATGCTGCTGCCTTGGCCTCCCGAAGTGCCAGGATTACAGGCATGATCCACCATGCCTGGACCTATTAATTTTAAAATAAGTATCTATTTCATTTAACTTTGGCAGATAAAGTCACCCACCATTGTTTAGTTTTTTAATAAGCCTTCACAACATGATTGGAAAAAAAATATAAAAATAAAAGTAAATCATTTCTTTAAAATTTATAAGGTGATAGAGATCCTGTTTCATTCTTCTGCCCTGACTTCAGCATTATACAATTCATCCTTGTAACAAAAACACTTGTACCCACTTAATATTTTGAAATCAAATTAAATTTATAGGGTGTACTTGCAAAACAGTTCATATACACTGGAAAACAGAGAAGACAATTATTGGATAAGAAGGTGTTTTTGACAAGGAAAAAAATGACTGAATGAAACATCTTGATTGAAAAATAAAGTAGTTTGATTTAAATCTGTTTTGCTTTAGATGGAAACTTCTGACGGGTTCTTGGGTAGAGCTTCATACAAAAGGCATTAGGCACTGACCTGGGAAAACACTCTGGGAGCCAGACACCTGCAGAAGTAGCAGGAGTGGCCGTGCGGACAAGGCTGCAGTGTGGGAGTGGCCGGGATGGCTCGCTCTGTTTCTGGACTTGGGGGATCATAGGCAAGTATTTAGAAGGGGAAGCTTCAGGGCCCCTGGTGTCAAAGCTCCTCGACACCGAAGGTTTGGTTCATTCCATGGTGCACCATGTCATACAGACGTACAACGTTCTATTGTACAATCAACTTAGGCCTCCCGAGTGTTTTATTCAGAAACTTATGGTAGACAGAGCTTTCTTGAGTTTTCTATTGCCAGATAATTTCTCAACTGAGATTTAGTTTAAAAAAAAAAAAGAAAGAAAAATGAGTCAGCCTTTTTATGACTGTGGAAGCAGCTACTGAGAATGTACAAATATGGTTTATTACTTTAATCAGTTCACCTAAATCTTTCCCACCAAGTCCCTGCTGTGCCGCTCTCTCTGTTCCTCCTGCATGGAGGGAGTGCACAGCCCACACAGCGGCGAGGGGTCTGCACATGCCCGTGTCAGAGGTCAGCCTTTATCGGGGGTAGGTCCTCTCTGCTGTGAGCATGCATGGGGGCCTCTTTATAAAACTGACTTCCGAAGGTTATGTCAGTAGCTGCAATTCAGCAATGCGTAAGTGAAGGCTATCATCCCTATTCCACAAGAATATCTCTGCACTTTAGCATATTCGAATTTCAACATGTCATCTTTTTAAAATCAAGGGCCTATTTTTTTGGTTTTTTTGGTTTTTGTTTTGTAGAGACAGAATCTCATTCAGGCTGGTCTCGAACTGTTGGCCTCAAGCAAAGACATGTTTCTACTCTGTGTTACTGAAATGCAGTTCAACTTGACCCATTAAAATTATTTAAATTTACTTTTATATTACTTTTCTTTTGAAGTATGGGGAAACATTCTGTCGGTGGGATGGTAAACAGACGTTGTCTTTTCTGAGTGCAGTTTGGCAGTATCTATAAACATTTGAACGTATGAGCCCTTTGAGGGGGCAGTTCCACTTCTAAGAACATATCGAGCAGAAATAGCTATGTATATGCATCAAAAACTCAAACAAAAACTACCGACAACTCCAATGCTTTCTTATAGGGTAAAAGTTAAATATATTGTGGTATAATCATTTGTGGTTTCTCACCTATCAGTTACACAAAACAGAGCTAGTCTACATGTGTTCACATTGAAAGAACATCAAGAAATGTTATCTGAAAAAGCACATTGGTTGCAAAACTAATATAAAGTATGATTCCATAGGGTCCCATTCTGTTGCCCTAGGCTGGAGTGCCATGGTGCAATCATAGCTCACTGTAGCCTCGAACTCCTGGGCTCAAGCGATCCTCCTGCCTCAGCCTCCAAATAGCTGGGACTACAGGAACACACCATGATGCTCAGCTAATTTTTTGAATTTTTGTAGAGATGGGGTCTTACAGTGTTGCCCAGGCAGGTCTCAAACTCCTGGCCTCAAGTGATCCTCCCACATCAGCCTCCCAAAGTGCTGAGATTACAGGTGTGAGTCACTGTGCCCAGATACATTTTTATTTTTAAATAATGACATACAAAACTATTAATAATCAATTTGGACAGAGGTACAGACTGGTGCAAAAGTAAGGAGGGTCCTAAATCTTCAATTTTCATACTGTGTGACATTTTAAAAATCATACACTTAATGTTATTAAGCATTTAAAATATATTTTTCTGACATTCATCAGGCAAAATATCAAACAACCCAAATGCTTGTGAAGTACCCAACACTGACCGTCATCCCTCCTTCCTTCCTTTCTTCTGAATAAGCAGTGTTTCAAGTTTAAATAATATTTAAAAATGAATGAAATTTTGCTCCCACCTTTGTCCCCTATCAGGTTTTGTCCCACTACAGCTTCCTTCTATACTCAACCTACCATAGATAGGTACATTATCTTGTGTATCATTCTAGAGTTTTCTTTAAGTAGATAAAATCACATAGGAATAAATATTCTCTATTTTTCCTCCTTTTTTTTTTTTTTAACAAAAAAGGCCCAAGTCACCATATCAATGTGTATTTTTCTCTTCCTTGTTTGTTTGTTCACTTACCTATTTATCTTGGAGATCTCTTTCTAGAAGCTGCTTCATCATTTAATGTAGCTACATAGCGTTTCATTGTGTGGGCAAAAGCATAACTTTTCTAAATGCTTTACATGGAACATCTCATTTAATCCTCACAACAGCCCCGTGAGAGAGAGAGAGAGAGAGAGACAGAGACAGAGACAGAGAGAGCGAGCCCATTATTAGCCCCATTTTACAGATAAGAAGACTGTGGTTCAGAGAGGCGGAGCCTTAGAAAGTGGCAGAACAATATATAGACTCGGTCTAAACCCAGATTCCTAGTTTCTGAGTCCCTTAAAAACTGATAGATAAAAATTTCAAGTCAAACTTTGAGGACAATGCTACAGGTGTTTGGAAGTTTCTGTGTCTTTCTGACTATCCCCTCTAAATTTATAAGATCAAATAGTATTAATTGATGCTCTTCTTCATCCCATAAAGCCATCTGTATTGCCTGTTCAGGCTACCATAACAGGATACCACAGACCGAATAGCTTAAATAACAAAAACTTATTTTCTCACAATTCTGGAGGCTGGAAATTCCAAGATCAAGGCCGGGTAGGGTTTGGTTTCTGGTGAGAGCCCTTGTCCTGCCTTGTAGACGGCTGCACGTCCTGCTGTGTCTCTGGTATCTGTTATAAGGATGCTAATCCCAAGGGTTCCGCCTTCACAACCTCGTCCAACCCTAATTACCTCTCAAAGACCCCGTCTCCAAATGCCATCACCCTGGGGGTTAGGGCCTCCACCTAGGAATTTTGGGGAGCATAAACATTTAGTCCATAGCACTGTCTAAATAGACTGTCAAACTTCCAGTTCTATATGTATTAAATACTTGCTCTGAGTAGCACACTCTGTGAAGTACTTTAGATATATTAGGTATAAGGGAAATTATTCCTGTTGTAGAAGGTGTGACCATCCTCATCCTGAGCAGAAGACTTGCCCAACTGGGCAAGCAGCCCAGATATGGGTAACAGAGGCAGTTATATGGATTTTTTTTTTTTTTTTTTTTTACAAAACTAGTAATGGTCATGGTTCACCCTGTGATGCCTACACAGGTGGTAAGAGCAGCATTTCTCATCTTAATGGGCACAGAATAGTTTGTGAGAGTGCCAGGGAGGTGAGAATTAAGTGACAGTGTCCTCTTCCTTGCCTACACTGGCAGCAGCTTCTCCTTGGTCACTGGCTTCGGTCACCCCACATGTCCACACCCTCCCTCCATGCTGAGATGGGAGGTTCTCAGATGGGAGGCCATTATTCTCCACGTTATTGATCTCACAAGATTCCCTCTCATGCTCAGGATGTTGATGTATATACAAGGCCATAACAGCCCATAGGAAGAATCCGGGGAAGAGAAAGGGGTCATGATAAATTTCACTGCCTGAGTGAGTAAGGGACAGGTGACGGTCCCTGTGCCCTGTGGTCTCAGTAAATAATGTTTGCTCAGTACCCACGAGTGCAGGCATCTCTTCGAAGAGACTCCCATAAATGATATAATATAGAACTTATCTTTTTAGACATTTACATTCTAAAACTGTCTATTTGAGAATTTGTTTAATAATAGTATTTTAGTTTTAAATTGTCTAAATTGTACCCTAAATTTGTGTTAAGTTCAGAATGTCAGCGTCTCGGGTATGAAAAAATGTTGGTAGTTATACCAGATCCAAAAAGAAAATAAGAAATAGAGAAGTAATTTAAAATGTGTTTGTAGAGTTACCCAGACGTGACTTTAAAACATGTCAGAGGAAAGGGAGCAGTGATGTTCTTTAAGCAGATAATGTGGGTAGGAAATTCAAAACAGAGGAAAATGACTTCAGAAAAGTGATCCCAAAGAACCTAAATCATGGAATTGAAATAAATAATCACTGTATGAAATCAGTAGGTTTGTGAATGATGTCAGCCTCTAATATTGTTCATGCAATTCTGTAAGTAGAGGAGGACCGATACAGAACAGGAACTGACAAACATTTTCTTTAAAGAGCCAAATAGTAAATATTTTAGGTTTTGTGGACTATATGGTCTCTGTTGCAACTACTCAGTGCTGCCCATGGTATAGTAACGTGAAAGCAGCCACAGACATTTCAAAAAACTTTACGTACAAAAGCAGGTGGTGGGGCCTGACCCTAAGCCATAGTGTGCTGATGTAGAAAACCGGTTAAGAGTGAAGTCATATTATTCTTCAATCTCTTAGTCTCTTAACCATTGAAATTACGACGGGCTTCATCATGTAAACAGTACTGTGAGATTTGGTCCATCATTTTACATTTATTTTTCTGACTCCAGATAAATAATATGACATTATTCTAAAACTTCCAAGAGTATTATTGCATTTTGGAGGCACTGATTTAGTTGCCAGACCTGACCAGAGGGTTTTAAATTTATAGTCATTTGAAATCTGAGAACCAATGCAAATGCAAAACCTGTAGATTCCAAGGGTCTTTGGGCTTGAACTTTTTTGGTATCTTTTTTAAGTGGCACTTTAGTTGAGTGACAGGCTTTATTGCTATGGAATTTAACCTAGGAAAGTTAAAGACAGTTAAAAGTTCAAACCAATAACTTTAATGTTTACTGAGAGTTGACCGTGTGCAAGGAAAATAAAAGACAGCTCCAGATAGGGCCCTGTCCAGGTAGCCGAGGAGTGGCACCACTAAAAGGAGAACTTGGGTCTGCTGACTGCCAGGCCTGCTCTTGACAGGTATCCCAGAAGCTTCCCGTGGTATCTGCTCTGCGCTGAACATTCCCGCCTCCTGTGCACAGTTGCTATCGTGTCCTACACCATTGCGGGTATTGAATACTGTAGGGAGCAGTAAGCGAGCCCCTGAGCCCTTGTCCGTCTCACAGGTGTCCCTGAGACTGCCTTCCACACCTGGTGCTGTGGGGCGAGGGAACATGTAGACGGAGCTGGGGTTTGGAGCAGGCAGACTCGGGCAGGGCCCTTGGAAGACCTCCGAAACAGCCCCACCCTATCCTCTAAAGCAGATTAAAATACACTCACATGTCGTGTTAAATACATTTTTAAAAAACCCTTTAAAATTTTCTAATGGGCTTTTATAATTTTGCTTTTGGAGTTGACTGTGAGTAATTCATTTAATTTACAGTTGGTTTCTCTGTAATCGTCAGTCAAACTCAAGCATTCTTAGAATGTGGGAAAAAATTCTAAGCTACATATTATTTTCAAGTGTAATGAATTTTATAATGAATACTAACTGTAACAATTAATAAAAATGACAATATGTTTTTTAGACATTTAATTATGCATTATTAATTTTGACATTATAGTTTTTTATTTTGGAGCCCATATATTTTTCTAAAGAATCTCAAGATTAGAATCTCAAGGCTCCTAAAGACCTCAAACATTTGTGTGGGACCTTCATAAACTGGTAGGCTTTTAGCCCACTGCCTAAGAGATAGATGGACCCTGGACCCGGATACAGTCCTGGCTCTACTAACTACTAGCTGTGTGACATTGGGAAAGGTGCTTCTAACTTCTGTGAACCTCAGTGTCTTCATCTGTACAATGGGGGTAATGTCACCTCCCCAGTGAAAGAGATAGACGGACCCTGGACCTGGATACAGTCCTGGCTCTACTAACTACTAGCTGTGTGACATTGGGAAAGGTGCTTCTAAACTCCATGAACCTCAGTATCGTCATCTGTACAATGGGGGTAATGTCACCTCCCCAGTGAGGTTGTGTTTCCTTTCTTGGTGTTGGGGGAGCCACCCATCTGCAGCTGTCCTCCATTTGTCACAGGGACTAAGGTGAAAGGTTCAGCACCCTCCCACCTGCACCTGAAGCAGGGGTGAGGGGAGCCTTTCTTCCCCAGCTCAGTGTCCTGACAAGCTGGGTGGGATTCTGGCTGCCTCTGATGTATAGGCTGTGACACTCTCACCTGCCTACTGCTCCTTCCCTTCTGCACCAATCACATCTTTTTATTCTGTATTTTTGATACTCTGACATCTTGCTGACCCGTAAGGGACTAATGCCTTCCAGGGGTAGCTAATTCCTAGAGACTGCAAATGACTGGCCTGCCACTGTGAACATGCCTTTCATATGCAAACCAGCCAATCCAAAGCCCACACCCCAACCACCTCCTTATCCTTTATTGGGCTCTCACACTCTGGGCTGCTGCCCCTGCCTAATCAACCCAGGGCAGGTACTAGATAACTAGGGACATCCCCTATGTCCCAGAGCCCACTGAAATTATTCAAACTCACCTGTGCTAAGCCTGCCTACCCCATTCCTTCCCATGGAAAACAATAAAAGCTTTTGTTCATGTTCCCCCTGCTCCCTGTACCTCCTGACCAACCTTGGTGCTTCCTGATGTGCCCCCACCCAGAGGGAACTGTGAGTAACAAACTTGCTTTTCAGTGGCAGTCATCTTCTCACCTGTTGGCCTCATCATACCTGAACTTTTTTTTTTTTTTTTTGAGACAAGGTCTCGCTCTGTCACCCAGGCTAGAGTGCAGTGGCATCATCATAGCTCACTGCAGCCTCAGACTCTTGGGCTCAAGCAATCCTCCTGCCTCAGCCTTCTGAGTAGCTGGGACTACAGGTGTGTACCATCACACCTGGCTAATTTTTCTATTTTTTTTTTTTTTTTTTAGAGACGGGGTCTTGAATGTTGCCCAGGCTGATCTTACACTCCTGGCCTCAAGTGATCCTCCCCACCTCCCAAAGTGCTAGGATTACAGGCGTGAGCCACCATGCCCAGCCAATACTTGAATAATTAAACCTACATTTTAAAACACCTCCACACCCTTAGTTTGGCTGTCAGGAAGATAGCAGCCCTGAGGAAGGCAGGCCCCAGTGGACAAGGAAACTAACTCACAGTCTGTTTGGGTCCTGGGGGTGGTGATGGGGAAGGTCCAGCTGACAGGCCACAGATCCTGCGCCTAGTAGGCCAGACAGAATTGGATCACACCAAAGCCTGTCCTCCAACACCCCTGCTGTTTGAAGGACAGTGGGCAGGACGGGCAGTTAGTGTGCCACATGTCTGAGAGAGCAGCGATTGTAACAAAATGCAGCACTCATAGAAGTAGCATGTCCCCTCCCTCCTGCACCAGGGCTCCAGCCCTCTGGCGTTTGCCAGGACCGGCCTCATGGGGCTGTCCTAGGCAGGGCTTGTTTAGTTTTTGTCTTAGTTAAAAATGAGGTGCCAGTGCATGTATCCCAATCAGTTGTTAAAAGTCTGTGTTATTTCTGCCGACTTTTTCTTCTCCATTCTTTACTACATTTCCTATGAATTTTCCATCGAAGTGAATACCAAAGATAAATGATTTGGACATATAAAGCTAGTTATGAGAACCCTGAACATGCACCTAATGACAAATCCTGTCTGTTCCCTAAACTGTGTAAAAATCAAACCCCTTCATGTGCCCTGACATTTCCCTCGCCACTGCCTTGTTGGGTAGAAGCAGCCGCCTGTAGTTTTCCAGGATGTTCATGGAGCACCATGGGCTGAGCCAGCGTCCCCTGACCACTCTCAGGGCACACACTGGCACCTGTGCCACACTAACACAGAATATCTGGGGAGAGGAGAGAGGGGGAAACCACGGTGGGAACAAGAAGACCAAATAGGGAGCACAGCTATTTCAGAACTTCCCTGAGTCCAGGCGAAAGGACACTTGTGTTTTCTAGTGAATGAGGCAGGAGTGGATTGTAATACCGTTAAATTAATCAAGCTTTAATTTCAGGCTCCTAGTTTGCATGGTCCTCTTCCAAAGCCCTCTACCTAATTTTGTATTCATAAACTTGTTTGTTTTTTTTAAAAGATAGCTTTATCACCTTTAAGGGCCCAGAAAACCTGCCACTGCCCCTCGGAGGGGGTTATGTGGGTGTTATGTGATGTTTTTACTCCTTTCAGATAAATCTGTCATGGTGAGAGCACATGTTGAGATGGTACGTGTCAACATCATTCAAAAGCAATGGCACCGATACCTCTGCTAATAAATGTATTTCAAATATATTATTCATAACATCTTAGAGGACTCACATTGAAACCTTTTGCTTACAAGTTTCAGATCTGTGAGAAATATCTTTGGAGCTGGGCACAGTGGCACGTGTCTGTAGTCCCAGCTATCAGAAGGGTGAGGTGGGAAAATTACTTGAGCCCAGGAGTTTGAGGCTGTAGTGAGCTATTATCTCACCTGTACATAGCCACTGCACCCCAGCCTGGGCAATATAGAGAGACCCCCATCTCTAAAATTAAAAAAAGAAAAGAAATCTGTTTGGAATATGAAAAAAAGAAAGAATTGATAAATCAGTGCTTTTATTTCTAGGCAACATGTCTGTTCTCCTTGTAGGTTTTAAGCCTAAAAATGAATTTTTAAAGGTTTAAAGCATGCGGTTGCATCATTATTTTTATGACAGTCAAATTAATTCTTCCATCTACTACTTGAAACCAGTGGAGATTGATGGTCCTGTTTTCTTGCTTTAATGATGTAAACCTCATTGAAAATGAAGATTCTGGGGGATAAAAAATGGTGCTGTGACTGCTATTGATTAAGTGTCTTGTTGGCTTTATTGTTCAACCCTACTTGGCCTCTTGGACAGAAGGAGGCCCAAGAATAACATTGCTGACATTTCCTTGAAAAGATGCAATGCTTTAAGAAAGACAGCTGCATGCTTTTTAAAAAAGGTACAGTTTTGATGTACATGCTTTAGTCTTTTCAGAAGTATGAGTGATTGATAATGTAAAAGAGAAAGTTCTTAAAATTATATTGGGTTAAATGTCCATTGGAAATACTCAAAAGTCATTGTAAGGTGGTGATTTTCAAAAACTGTGCTATTCATACAATTTTGAAAAAGAAATTGACGAACAAGGAAGAAAGTAAAAAAGATAATATATACTTATCTACGGACACTAGAGTAATTATTAATACATTTAATTTGATAAACATTTCTAGTCTTGTAGCTGTGAAATCCTAAATGTTTATAAAATGTGGTTTTTAATATACAAAACGAAATACTATTTTAAAATGGCAGAGTTCAAACATTATACATATGTTAAGACTTCTGTTTAATTAACAGTTTTTATTCACTGGAAATTAGATATGTTGTTCTCAATATCTATGCTTTATAGGTGAGTTCTCTTTAATTTATCCCAATACTTCCATTGTCTGCTCTCTTCATTTGTTCTCAAATTACAGTGAAGTTTTGCAAGATCTTATTTTTAGAGTTATGCCTTCCCATCCCAGCATTTTATTGGGAATATATATTTTCATCGCTGGCTTTGGCATTATCTGAAGTATTCTGAATGTAAGGTTCATTACCAAAACATTTGATGCAAAGTTTCACTATATATGACAGTGTTTTTGAAGTTAATATAACACTTGCTGATTTTGATTACAAATAATAAGTACAGTGAGCTAGTTCTTAGAATCATGTATGTGTGCAGATATTTAGTGCATATTTAAGGACGTGCCTCTTTAGAGCTGGGCAGCCCCAGCTGGAAGTCTGAATCCTCCCCCTGAAGCTGGGTGATCAGAAGCAAGTTGCTTACCGCACTAAGCCTCATTTACTCACCTGTGAGCGGAGGGTAGTAATACCTGTCCCACAGGGATGCCATGAAGGATTAAATCACATAATGTATGAACAGAGTTTGAGCACGGTGTCCTTTATAATAAGATACTGTATTATTGGTAACTGTTGGAATAGTTTAATGATCAGTGCAACAATAATAAAAATAAATATTTATTGAATGCTAACCATATTCCAGATACCGTATTATGAACCAAAATTTTTTAAAAAATGTAACTCCTGATGTTGAAGAGTTTATATTTTCTGGTAAAGAGCATATATTTTTAAGTGATAATTATAATATAATGTGATAACTGCATTCCTAGTAATACATACCATGACATTTTGTCAGCAAGCATAATGCATTGCTTTAAAAAGATAATCAGCTTCATAAACTAAGCAGATCCTAAATTAACAAGCACATTGCTAACACTGCCCTGAATGATCAGTTATAAAAAAGATTAAGGGTCATAGAAGAATTTATTGTCTTTCTTACCTAAAGATGATTCTCATAACCATAGTTTGGCTTTTTCCCTATAATTTTGTGTTTCCAAAAACAAATGGTGAGGAAACAAACAGTATAGTATTTTTTACCTCTTCTGGACTGTGACAGGTTCTCTGATTGGGGCTGCATTTGCTAGCTGCTGTCTGCGCAGACCTCTTACATTGTGTTTCCAGAGATTGAGGCTAAACTGAACGTGACAGAGGGCTCAGGTGACCAGATTAGCTCAGCCCTCTGCTGTCGGTACACCTGCTGCCTCCAGGAGCCCTGCCCCCAACAGAGGGCAGAACTGCTTCTATTTTAAGCACAGGCTCATTCAGCTATGTGAGATAGTTTAGCCATCCCATTAAGGAAGTTAAGAGATAAGTATGATGAAATTTTTAAAACATAGGAGTAACTGGAAATTTCATTAAGGAAAATGCATTCTTTCCTACAGCACTAGGTATGAGTTGAAGTCAATACATTTTACTGAAGATTTCTCTAAACTGAAATCTTTAAAAAATAAAACTTATAAGAAAGTATTCCAAATTAATATAATAAAAATTTTTCACTAATATTGTTCTTTAGCCATTCAAGAAATCTAGAAATCCAATGTGATAATAGGATTTCTTTCGCAGCAGTTATTCTGATATAATATACATCTGCCTTATTGTCACTTATTTTTTTCAGTTTGGCCGATAAAATTTCTTCCATGAAGCTTGGTACATAGACTCTTTTTAAATGGCCTTAGTCCGATGGCCTTGAAGTTAAAGTAGTCTGAAAGGCACTTAGGGATTTTCCTGATGGCAAACGTGCATCTTCTTCATCTTTCTAGCAGGGAGGGAAGGGGAGGCAGTAGGGGAGTGTGGGTGCTTTTAGCTCTGCTCCTGGGCTCAGCATCATGGAAATATGCCCAACCTGCTTTAGGAGGCTGTCCGACCTTGCATGTACCTCCTTTATTCCTGGAAAACAAATCGTAATGACTCCACCGTATAAGTTTTAATCTAGCTGTGAGCATCTCGGGGCATCTGCATGTTGGGGGTAGACTGCGACCAGTCAATCCAAAGAAAAGGTTCCCCAGCGAGAGCTTGTCAGGGGTAAGATAAGTGCTCTACCAGCTTTGGAAAGTAATGATCAGCCCTCCCTAGCATGAGGCCGAGTGCCCACCTTAGCGTCATGTAAACCTCTTTGAAGTAGGAGAGATATAATATAACTGACAAAATGTGGACAGTTTGGGTATCAGGCAGAAGGTACATAAGAGATATGTTTAAAGGAGATTATTTAATGTATTTTGAAGATTTAAGAATAAATGCACACTTCTTTCTCCTTCTCCCAATCAGTCAAGAAAAGTAAACTGGATTCTAGACCAACCGGAGAGAATGCAAAAACATTTCTACTCTTTCAGCTTTGTGGGTAAAGAAGGGGGTTCTGGGAGCTGAATTGTATGTTAGACCCAGAACCATGCCTTTTACTACCATATTGAATAAATGAAAATTTTGTCTGCCAAGAAAAAAAAGAAAGAGTAACTAGATCAATAAACTTTCACTGTCTACATGTTCCCTGTTCTAGTATCCCCTCGCGTATCTCCGGACAGAAGGGAATAAAATCTAACTAGTTGATAAGAGGTAAGCCCCCTGTAATGTGGTAAGAGCAGGTAGATGGAGAAGCCCTATCACATGGTAGAATCCAAAGCCAGCCCTGTAAGTAAGATCTGCCCAGAACTGAGGTCTACTCCCTAAACGAGCTTGTTCCAGTGGCTCAAGTGAGTGAGTGAGTTTCTCTCCCAACCAGGAGTGTGATGCTGTGAACAAACAGATCCACTATAGACAAGTCTGTGGTCACTGAAAAGGATCCCAAATGGTTCGGTATTGTTTACTAACTTTAAAACTTATGAGGGGCCAAGGATGGAATTGTCAGGGCTTAAAAGACCCTGCACCTTCTCCTTGAAACTCTAATCCTTGAAATTAGCAACATCTGGGCACAAGCAGTTTAGAGGTTTGGAGTCTCTTTGAGACTCATACTTACTCAATTAAAGGTAGGAACAAGAAAATAATTTTTAAATGATTAGATTTTTGTTTTAGTGTTTACCATGGGTAAGGCACTATGTTATATATTATATGCAGGCTATATGCCTGGGAGTACCAAACACAATTCCTAAACCAGCAAAATGTTAAATAGTTCAGTAGGACAAGAAGGAATGAGTATTAAGCAAGCGTTGGGTTTTGAGGAAGAAGATGAGGGAAAGGCCTTTACATGAGAAGTAGGGTTTGAGTAGGCCTTCAGAGGAAGAATTTGAATCACAATTTGAGAGGCATCACAGGTAGGAGGGATGAGCAGATGCTCCCAGCAGGAATGCCCATAGACTGTTCAAAAGGAAATGCCCACGGGAGTCAGACAGTAAGGCTTAGTGTGCGGCTGCACTTGGCTGTCTGGACTATAGATTTATCCTCTG
This sequence comes from Propithecus coquereli, assembly GCF_000956105.1. Taxonomy (NCBI): domain Eukaryota; kingdom Metazoa; phylum Chordata; class Mammalia; order Primates; family Indriidae; genus Propithecus; species Propithecus coquereli. Next base: position 3,672,692 of record NW_012141747.1, read on the forward strand.
GGTGATGGGGAGCCATTAAAGTTTGGTAAGCATGGAGAACTGAATGGCAGTAGCTATATTTCAGGATTAACGTAATAAAGGACAGAGGTGTTTTGAAGGGGTGGGCAGTTGGCAAGTTTTACGGGAATCCTTTTTAGCTGGAGAACATAAAAATGTGAGACTATGCATGGATTGTTCCAGTGAATACCCTGGGTAGAGAGAAGGACTGGGCTTGAAGGATGGTAGGAGAAGCAAATCTGGTCAACCCAGCAACCCCTAAACCAGAATGGTTTTCCTCTGGGAGCTGCTTATGTGGTCTTCACAGTGAAAATTGACAGTGTAGCCATATTCTGCTGTAAGTAAACATCTAACTTTGAAAATCTTGGTTAATAAATTAGCAAATAAGCTGGTGACTGTAGTTAATAATGTAATACATACTTCAAAATCGCTAAAAGAACGGATTTTAAATGTTTACACCACCAAAAAAAGTATGTGAGGGGATGGATATATTAATTAGCTTGATTTAATCATTCCATGATGCATAGATATATCAAAACATCACACTGTAACTCCATGAATATGTGTAGTTTTATGTGTCAATTAAAGTACAATTAAATAAATAAGCAAATAAAGGAATTGTTATTTGCTTTTCAAAATGGTTACCTGCTTAAGAAGGAATTATTAATACAATAGAATTACTTTATAGAGCAAGCTGTCCTAATGTAGTTAAAACACAATGTCTCTGCCTAGAGACACACTGCGGAAAACGAGGAACTGTTTATCCCGACTGCATATAAACTTCCTCTCTTCATTTGGCCTATTAAACAAATCTACATTATTAATGTTTGGTTATTTCATGGAATACTCAAACATAGTTCTGTCTACTTGATAAACAAGGCCCCTGCAATGAAGAATAAAGTCTAACCATTTTTAATTTGGTAAAATTTTATTAACAATGATGCTTTCTTTCTTCCTGAAATTTGTAATAATTCCGCCTAGCCTTGTTTTTATTTTCACATATACCTAAAGCTAAATATCAGTCCCTTCCTGACTCAGTAAGTGGCTCTCTGTTGATGTTAGATTTAGGATATTTCAGTTGGGAAGGGAAAAGAAACCACCCTGAGGGTGAGAATGAGGAAATGATAAACGAAAGAACATGTTGTTTTCCTTCTCGCCATGAAACTGTGGTTTGCCAAAAGAAAAAAGACCTTTGAGAAATGCAGTAGTTCTCTTCCAAATGGAATTGAAGGGTCGCTCCAAAGATTAATGATTCTGAGATGTTAATTCCAAAGAGAATTTATTTTTAAAGGTTGAGATTTATTCTGAGCCAGAGGATTCTGAGTTCAGCTGGGGGACTAATGAAGCATGTATTTTATTTTTTGGAGTTTTTGGTGGTACTGTCAGTCATTTAACATGGGGCCTATTTGCAAGAATTTTAGATCTGGTTAAAAGTCTGTACATTCAAACTGTGAGATCCTTCTTCATTGGGAATTTTCTCAGAAAACCTTTAGGGGGTAGCTTATTTCTTTTATACTTGAAAGGCTTTATGTGTGAGAGTTCTGTGTTTTTATGAAGATAAGTATTGGTGTGAATTCATATTAATTATTAACGTATTGCAAAGGTTAAAATGCACACATTTCACAGGAAGGCACCTTCTCTTCCCTTAATTGTATATTGTTTTTCCTGCCTGGGGTCAAATATAAAACGTTTTATTGATATCCTAACCAGGTCTCTTCTCAGAATTTGGATGAGGCTTAAATTCCACTTTAGAACATGTCTATCATTGTTCAACACCTCTTCAGAGTTAAATGTCTATATAGAATAATAACTTGTTTCCTTTGTCAGAAGTAATATTCACTTCATCACTTAAACTGCATCCATCCCTGTCTTCTTGTCCTCTTTTCACGAGTACATCTCAAAAGCCCCATGGACACATGGCACTGGCCCCTCCCTCACTAATTAGTGTTTTTCTTACATCATAAACCATTCAATGTGCCCATCAAAATGTACTTTATTAGGAAATTGATAGGGAGAAATGAAGTGGCCATGGCTTGGCCTCAGACGATAATTTCTTTATGTGGCTGTCACGGTGACAGCCTGGAGCTTTGCATTGAATTTAGCTTGATCATGTTAAACAGAAAATTCTCCGTTAAAAATAATGAAGTAAATAAACTAGAAAAGGATGTCCAGTGGATTATGCAGGGTTTGCTGTGAGCTCCTGTTTGTCCTGATAGGCTCTTTCATCAGCTACACCTTCCAAGAGCTATGCCGCTCCTCCAGAGGTGGGCCACCATGGGGCACTGCCGCAAGGAATGGGGGCTTCCCAAATGCAGCAGTACCCGCAGACCAGACAGACATTGGGGGTTACCTCCAGCCAGGCCTGCGGTCAGTCCGCAGCTCTTGCAGGAACCCAGGCTGCCATGCAAAGCTGCTTACTAGCTTGTTTCTTTACAGCTGAATGGTTTCAGCCCTCCCTCGAGGGTATTCCTCCAACATTTTGACCTCATAAAAATATAATGTCTTTCGAATGCCTAGATTGGTTAATGATAATTTATTCTGCAGAATATTGGGACTTTAGAAACCCCCTTGCACAGATTAATGGCTGTTCCCTGGACATCAGGCAAACCTCAGCAGCGCAATTATTTGTATCTTCATTTTATATACATTCAGCGCACAGAGCTAGGAGCTGGAGAGACACATGGGTGAGCTGAGCTCTCACAGAAGCAGGGACAGCCAAAGAATGCAAAGAATGATTTATGGGTTGCAGTGAGAGAGGGTGGGGAGAGTGAGGGAAAGAGGGAGAAAGAGATAGAGCGGGGAGAGAGGCAAATGAGGACCAATCATGCCAAAATGAGACATGATTTGCTGCTATTTTCCTTTCCCAGTGTGTTTTTCCTGGGTGCCTCCCCAGCAGAGCTGTTCAGTCACTTCTGTTGTGTGTGCTCATGCATAAATTCAGGTCAAGTACAAAACCCTGATTTCTCTATTCATCATAGGAACGGGTAATGTTCTTATCAATACATAACAAGAAATCGCAACTAATTTGGCTCATGACCTTATTCTTTTATCATTAATGGTTGAAATGGTGTTTGCTTAGCCATTAATGCATTCAGTTCGGTAAACTAAAGCTGTTTGAAAATTTCATTAATCCTTTTCCATTGAGGGTTTCCCTGGACCAAATCACTTCTGAATAAAACAAAAAAGCAAATGCATGCGCAGGTTTCTCAGATTTTCCAGATCAAACATAATTTACAGGGCACACCATTTTAAAATGAGATTTTGGGTTGGTTTTTTTCTTTTTGCTTTTGAAATCACTGATCTCAGAGTATGGGGGAATGAATGAGCTGTTTACTGAAAATATGAATTACAGGAACTTACCCCATAAAGTGTTCAAGTACAAAGGGCCTTTTTTTTTAAATGAAAAAAAAAGAGAAAAGAACCAATATATAAGAAAAAAAGTAGAAAAATGGTTTAACATCTAGCCTGTTTTTTTTTTCTTTTGAAAAGATGCTTTTTGAATGAATCTGTCTTTGCTATTTAATTTACATTTTGAGGGCTCATTAGGATGATGAATGACGAGGCGGGAGAATAAAACATACTTCCTGAACAAAAGACGATCTCTGTAGCCTAATAACATTTTATGCCAGCACTTACATTTGTCAGAAGTGGATGCTATTTATCCCTATGATTATTTAAAAATCATTTTTATCGTCCTTTGTGCTGTGTCCTCTTCTGGGAATTTTAATTCAGAGTTTGACACCTACTTATTAACTTCCGTGAAGTATGGAGTACAAAGGCCTATACTCTATAAAGAATTCTAAACAGCCATGTTTATATTGTCTGCAGCTGTACACAAATTAGCTCAGTTTGGATTTGTTTCGATCAGAAATAGAAAGCCTGTTGGAATATCGTGTGACCTCTGCTTCCTCGGCAGAGCAAGCGCTCTCTGCCGCCTGCCTCCCTCTGAAGCAGGCGGGACTTGCGGAACAGACAGACGGGGAATTTTCCTAATTATGATAGAGCCCTTATGCATAAATACATGACTTCCATTTCCTTGGCCTCCTCCAATTGCTCGTCCCAAACAGCATTCTGTCATCTGTCGCCACATACTGATGCCCGTTCTTTTCTCTCTGATCTCCTTGCCCAGCCTACACTTCCACTCCCACACCCTCACTATTATTCCAGATTGCTTCTTCCTGAGCCATCTGTCTCCCTGGCTGTGTGTTTTCCCGTCTACTCAGTGGGCTAGATTTTTTCCAGGGTGGGTAGCACCCTTTGGAAATTGAGTGGGAGTCCTGTGTGCCTGGTGAGACGCAGAGCAGGAACCCTAGAGCTGGGGATTCTCCATGCGGCGCGGCCGTAGAGCCAGCCCACGCTGCCTGGGCACGGCGACAGCATCACTCTGCCCGACACATTGATTTCCACCCACCACCTCAGAACGCCAACGGATTTTACTTGTGACTCATCCCAGAGGTTTTATAAAAGGGCAAGTGTCTGTTTGCTCCTCCCTGAGAAGAAAAACAGCCCTGACACTGATTCAGAGGCCTCAGGGTGAGCTGTGTCCCAGGGAGATGGCCTCAGCGGGCTCTGGAGAGCAACTGGGCTCTCCAAGGACGGGTGACATAAAACCAGACGGTATGCGGCTTGCTTCCACTCGCTTTAATACCACGTACAAATGTTTCATCATAATTTCACTCCTTGTTCCAGACTCACGCCTCCTTGCTTCAGGTGATCTTATGTTTTTTAGAAGGCTGGAAATAAAACAACCACCCACAAAAATTCACAGATGGATCCTTGGAAAGTAAAATCCTGGTACTCATTTTAAATCTTCTCTGATCAAATGATCTTTGCTGCTGATATTTCAAATCAATATTCTGCAGGGAATCCGGCTTTGAGTTATTGGTCTGGCCTCATTAGCAATTGAATGAACATATAACATCTGACCACTTTCATTGTTATTTTAGATGATATTCATAAGTGCTACTATTTCTGTTTGGTCCTTAACTACTTTTATATTTTAATGAAAGTTACAACAATAATTGATGATAGCTCATACCTGTTAAAGAGTGTGTAGCTTCTATATCTGCTTCCGTGGGCATTAATTATAATCGAAAAGGATATAAAAACTCAAGGGTTGAAGACATTAAGACTACGGTTTCCATATTTAGGGTTCAGAGCATAGATGTGGTCCTTGGGCATATTGGCAAGACCTGATCGTTTGTGAACCTGGCCACATGTGAAATGATGACCAATTTTTTTGCTGCCTTTGACAAAATCCACGAAAGTCTGAGGACCAGTTGTCTATACCCTGTTGACTCTGAGTGACTATCCAAAACTTTGACAGGGAACCTGTGACCATTTTCCTCCCATAAGGGTAGAAAATTTACAAAGCGTAGAAATTCTACAAAGGCTCTTGCTATACCTCAAGGAAATGGAAGAAACACTGATCCACACTCTGTTGTTTTTATGCAGTGCTTCATTAACATTATTAATATTGTTGTTATACACATTTATGGAGCTACTAGGAAGTAGATGAGCACAGCTCAGGAGATACAAACATGGTCCCTGTTCCCAGTCTGAATTTAAATAAGCTTGAAGATGGATGGTGTAAACATAAAAGTTCAGGGAAAGGAAATGATTTCAAGAAAGGAATTCCATGAATCTGCAGAACTCATTATGGACTGTGTAGGGACGTCACTGACTTTTTTCAAAAGCATAAATAATAGGTATCTTTCTTAAAGAATACAATCTGGAAAACAGTTTTAGAACTGCATGCTTTACATTTCCATCACCATGACCAGCTCCGAAATTTTTTTCAGCCCTATGACTTATCATTTCATTGCTTCTTCCCAGCAGATTCCTGGGCTCCCTGTGAGTGCAGACTCCATGCACATAAAGAAAACCTGACATCGTCTCTCTGAAGTCATCTAATTTTGTGGCCATAGGGTTGTCTAGTTTTCTTTTGTCCACATTTAATTTAGATCTTCAAAAGATAGTCCGTAGACTTAAAGCAGCAAGTTGTGTAAAAAGGACTATCGTTTAAATCCATGTGAAGTTTATTGACCAGACTGCCCCCAAATAGGAGCTCTAAATCACATTTTGTTGGCAGGCATTGGGAAGCACCCAGCCAGCCCTTCTTTTACTTGGGGGACTTCACACTTCCAAACCAAAAGTTTAGTGATAGTTTTCTTAAATAATTGATGAAACTGTCTTGCCTGTTCTTACATTTACACTTACCATTCATTATGTTTATATTTTATTAATTTTTATAGAAGCATATCCCCAGAGAACATGAAAATTAGTAGGTGCTGACTTGTGTTCCTTCTGACAGAACCCCAGGAAATTTTTTCCCTTAATTTTTACTAAAATCTACTTGTTATAACACAACACATTGAAGGGCGAAATCATGAGACTTTGAATTAATTTGGAAGTCTCTGAGTGTTTAAAAATCCATCGTGAACTCTTAATGTGTCCCAATAAGTAGGTGATTATAAGTTGGAATTTTTCCCTGACTCTGAAGTACAAAAAATTCTGATTAAGTCTAATCACACAGGGAAGAGCATTCCATAGCAAGAACTGTTTCTTCCCAAAGTTGTAATTTAGCCATCTAAAATTCAACTGAAAGAATTTTGTTCCAAGGTCAAATTGCCCTGCCTTGGTTTTTCTTCTCAACTTAAGCAAAGCTCATGGATGAATATTGCCAGAGAGGTTATGCAAACTTCCTCTTTCTGCTGCTTGTTTTCTCCTACTGCTGCATACAAAATTTCATTTTATTGGATGTCTGTTTTTTTCAACACAGAACTTAACTGTTAGGTACTTTTGCAGTGTTCATGATAATTAATCAAGATATCCTGACTTACAGTATCATATCTATGGACTTGGGGAGCAGGGTTGAGAGTGTGATATAATAGAGTGATTGGATTTAATTCATTCATCCAACATGCATTTTGTAAGTGCCTTGAATATGTCTTTCTTATCACTTTATGTCCAGCTCCTAGAATAGGTTCTGGCACACCAGTGGGGATCAGAATTTGTTACATGAAGGAAGACTGCAATCTTTAGGCAATTTGTTTTTGAATGGGAGAAAATTAACACCTAGTGTCCAGATGAGTGTCTGTTTAGCAACCTTCATGCTAGTGGCAAGCAAAAGGTATATTTTCTTCTAAACAAAGTAGTATATTATATTCATAAAAGAGTTTTGTGTTTTCATTTAATCTTTTCACTGCATTCCAAAAATAGTTGTGCTGGCTTCATGTGTTTTGTGAACATTCCATGAACTCATGGCTACAGAATAAATGGTCTCTAATAAAGTGTTGATGACAATCTCATCATAAAGGAAGTTCCCTGTCTGTGGTGCCATCAATTGCAAAGGCTTCCACCATCTCATGCCCCTCGGGGTGTCTTTCTTCATGCTTCTGGTCAGCTCCTTTTCTCGTTTCTTGTGCTAGTGATTCCGACTGTTAGCATTCTCCCACGTCCCCGTCACAGCAGGTGATGGACATTTGTACCTGATGTCCCAGTGCTATCCCAAGTGCATGCCCCAAACGGAGCTCAGTGTCTTCCTCCCACCCTTCTTACTTACCAATTACATCTCCTCCTAAACGCCCACCTCAGTGGTTTCACCATTCATCCAGTCGTTTCATCCAGACCAGAAACTCAGCATTTCCACTCTGGCAACCAAGTCCTACTGATTCTCATTATTGTTCTTAAAAGAATCTGTCTCCCAAGACAGCTAGCCAGGAGACAAGAACCCGTCTATTCCACACCGTCCTGGAGATGTTCTTATTAGTAGAGTACACCTCCCTGTTCCCTCTCTTTCTCCCTCTCCCTCGCTCTCGCCCTCACTCTTTCACACACAGCTTCAGTCTACCCCAGCTATTCTGCTAGCCTGCTGTTATGTCCTACGTAGGCTCCAGTGCATCTTCCATTCTTTCACCATCATAAAATCTGCATTCGATTTTAAGTACTTTTCCTACTTACAACCTTTCAGTAAATGCCCATTATAAATGAAATCTCTTGGAGGACTTAGCTGAAAAGTTGGAGGACAAATGTCCCAGGTTAAGAAATAGCATGTGCAAAGGCCTTGGAATGGGAAATTTCTTTATACTTTAGAGAAACTGAAGGAAGATCAGTGTGATCAGAATGTAGAAAGCCAAGAGGAAGTATTGTGGAATGAGGGTGAAGAGGGTGGGAGGAACTAGAACTACTCAGGCTGTGTTAAGAATTTTCGTTCTTATCCCACAGGCCAAGAAAGCCATTGAAGGATTTTAAGCAGGGGGATGACATGATTTGATTCCTCTTTCACAAAGATTGTACTCTGGCTGCTGTGTAAAGAATGGACTTGAGTGAGAATGGAAGGTGGGAAACAGGTGGAGTGAGGCAAGGTGAGAGGTGATAGTAGTTTAGGATAAGGTGATGGCATTAGAGATGGATCAGAGTATGTAGACTATACATAAAATATCATTTGGAGGTAGAATCATCGAGACTTACTGATGAAGTCAATGTGATAGAGAACGAGTGAGTTTACAGGGTGGACATTCCCTGAGGTGAGGAGGATGGAAGAAGGAGAAGTTTAGTAGTGAAGACCAAGAGTTCAGTTTTACACATTTTGAGATTTCTGTGAGGTATCCAAGTGGTTGTACCAACTAAGCAGTTGGATAAACGATCCTGGAGTTCAACAACAGATCTGGGCTGGAAATATACATTCAGATGTCAATTTAGAAATGATCTTCAAAGCCAGAGTGGTTCACGACACAACCCAGGGAATGAGTTATGGCGTGAGAAGTAGAGAAGGCCCCGGACTGAGTCCTTTGTAACCACTAGGGGTAGGAAGTGATTGGAGAGGCTCTGGCAAAGGAAAGTGAGAATCAGGGAAAACCAGAAGTCATCAGTGCCATGGAAACCTGGAGAACAGTCCCTGAAGGAGAAGGGCCTGCTATGTCAGACGCTGCTTAGAGTGACAAGAAAGGGAAAGATTCAAAAGCCTGTTGGGTTTGGCAACACACAGATCATGAGCGACCTTCACACGGAAACTTTTGTGGAATGATGGAACAAAAGCCAGACTGGGATTATTTGGAGAGTAAATGTCAAAGAGCATGCCTGGAAGACCATACTAAGCCAAGCTGAATGTGGGTTTCTGTGCGTAATTACCGAGATCACTAGTCTTTCCAGAATCTAGCTTGTTTTAGAGTCAGAAACTCTCACATTTATCCGCTCATTCACATACTGTCATTCAGTCAACAAATCGATATTGGGTACTTACCACACGCAGTGGCCCTAATAGTGGAAGAGTTTGAATGCCTGCCTCCTGGAGGTCTTGGGGACATCTGCTTATTCATTCAGCTAACAACTATTTGTGAGTGCCTGCACTATTCGAAGCACTATTTACCAGAAAAGTACTGGTGACCAGAAATATAAGGTCTCTACCCTCATGGAGAATAATCTATTGGAGGAAGACAGATAACTGTAAATAATTTTAGATAGTGATAATATTATTAAAAAAATAAAAAAAAACAGGTATGGATATAGAGTGTCAAGGCTAGAAGTGAGGGGGCTCCTTTAAAGAGGATGATCAGAAAAAGCTTCTGAGAATGTGATACAGAGCAGCCCTGGGAAGAGGAGAGCCTGCAAGAGTGTTTAGGCCTAGGGAACATCAAGCGCACCAGGCCTCAACAGGACAGATTGGAGCCTGTTTAAGGGGCAGAGAGGAGGGCCCCTGGCTGCAATGCTCTGAGCAGGACAGGGGCGATGGGACAGGTTGAGGCCAAAGAGATAAACAGGGAGCAGATTGCCTTGTGAGCAATGTCATTAATAAGTGCTTGCAACAAAACAAAACATAAAAAAGTCCTGTGGTTTTTCTTAAATGACATTTTAAAACTTTTATTTTGAAATAATTTCAAACTCACGGAAAAGTTACAAGCATAGTACAAAGAATTCCTGTGTACCCTTTGTCCAGATTCAACAATTTTTTTTAACATCATGGCATATTTGCTTTCTTTTTCTCTGCCTCTCTCTCTCTCTTTCTCTCTCTAATGGTTTTTCTAACCATTTTAGCGTAAGTTGTAGGCATCATGCCCCTTCGTTGCTAAATATTTCAACGTATTTCCTGAGAACAGGGCACGTTCTTACATAAGCACAGACGATTGATCACATTCAGGAAATTTAACTTTGTAGTATGTAGTCACAGTATACATTCCAATTTCACCAGTTTTCCTAATAACAATCCTTTACAGCTCCTCCCACTCGCCAGCCTCCTGCCCTGCAGTCCAGAATCATGCATTTCAGTAAGTTCATCTGTTTCTTTCGTCACAAGAAAAGTATTGTGTTAAAAAATCATGCAAGTTTGTATTTTATTCCACAATACATCCATGTCTGCTTTAATTTAAAAGAAAATTCAACTTAGTACCATTAGGGGGAAAAAAACCCTGCAATCAGTTTCTTATCTTACTGGCTAAAGAGACAGATGTTTTTGTCCTGAGTCTGTCTCGTTTTGCAAACCGTGCTGAACTGAAGAGAGCAGGCATCGCACATCAGGTTCAGGGACCAGGCAATTTCTCATCTCTCTCTTGATGTCACAATATTTTGAGAACCCAGACGCACAGAAAGACACGAATATAAACGTCAGCTTTTTTTCTCCAGTGCTTTGAGTGGTTCCCGGGCAATCCCTAAGAAGAGATGCTGAGAAAGCTCAGCAGAAGTGGGCTGGGTGATGTTCTCAGGCCACGTCAGAGGAAATTACAGTGATCCGGGCTGCTCAAAGAGAGGGCTCGAGTTGCGGCGTTTGATAGAGTCTGTGACCAGTTGGTCTCTTTAACAATCTTGGGGAAATACTCAATGAAGAATGTTCTTAGTGGAGATGACTGAGAAAAGCTCTTTCTCTCTCTCTTTTTTTTTTTTTTATTAAAAAAAAACCCATTAAGATGGTGATTTTTATCACACCTGAATTAACCAAGAGTCTCAAATGGTGCCTAATCCCCATTTAGCCAGTCCTTACATGGCACGTCCCCACAGGCCAGCTCTACTTCATTCTTTACATCATTTATTCCATTTAATCCTCACCATGGCCCTATGGAATATGTACTATGAATTATGTCCATTTTAAAGATGAGAAAACTAAGGCATAGAGAGGTGAAGGAATCTACCTAAGGCAGCAATTCTCAAAGTACAGTCTTTGAAAGCCCAGCATCCATTACCCAAGATCAAAACTATCTACACAATAATACGCAAACGTTGTTTGTCTTTTTTTGCTATGTTGATAGTGCACAGGTATAAAAACCATGGAGGGTAAAACTACAGGTGCCTTAGCAGGAATCAAAGCAGTGCTACCAAACTAGATTAGCAATCATTTTATTCTTCACTGCCATGTACTCATAGTTAAAAAAAATAGTAACAGTAACAGTTACACTTAAGAATGTCTCTAATGAAGCAACAGACATGAGCAGTTTTATCAGATCTCAACACTTAGTACATGTCTTTCTTATACTCTGTAGATGCGAAATATATGAACGGTACTTCTGCATTTTCAAATAGGATGGTTGTCTTACACAAAGCTACTTTTATTTATGGAACATTATCTTGCTTTAAAGAATGGGTGAGAAACAAACTATGATTTTCAAACTTGGGTATTTGGCAGACATTTTCTCAGAAACAAATGGAGTGAATTTGTCACTTCAAGGAAAACAAATGACAGTGTTTGTTGTTAATGATAAAATTTGAGTTTTCAAGCAAAAATTAGAGTTTTTAGGAAACTTGTAACTGCCACCAGAAGCTTGACAACTACTTTAACTTAAATACTTAAAGACTTTTCTGATGAGATCAGTGGTGATATTAACAAATGTGCTTTTTGATGTACGAGGGCTGTCCGGAAAGTATCCAGCCATTGTTAATCTAATGAGAACAGGTACATGTCTGGATACTCTCTGGACAACCCTTGTATAGTGAAATATGTTAACATATGGAAAATCCATACAACTCATTGAACCAAGATTTTCCACATGATCAATGCATAATGTTATAAAATTATGCATGTGTAAAAGACTCATTCAATGTGCAAAGCAGAACAATGAATTTTAATGTAAGAGTTCCAGAAGTACATTGTTATGACTTCAGAGTTTACATTACAACTAACCTTTATCATTTACTTCTCAAAACATCTTTCCCATGTATAACAAAAATACTGATAGTGCTGTCTTCAGTTAATTGTTAAGAGTCAGCCTTGAAGAAACATCTGCAAAATAAGCCAATTTTATGAGCTTTTCCTTATCTTTAAGGTGAATAGTAATTTTAATCAACTTATCCAAGTTTTTAATCTGTTTTTATGATGGATCATAGAAAGTTCATTGAGGTAAGAAACAGAACCATAGTTCCGTGATGTAAATAAATATTTAATAATAATAATAATAGCTAATATTTATTGCCAGTAAGTGCTTACCATGTACCAAGCACTTTGCTATGCACCTAGTACAGGTTGCATATCCTTTTTCTGAAATGCTTGGACCAAAAGTGTTTCAGGTTTTGGATTTTTTTGGATTTTGGAATGTTTGCCATATACATAATGAGCTATCTTGGAGATGGCAGCCAAATCTAAACACAAAGTTCATTTATGTTTCACATATTCCTTATACACATAGGCTGAAGATAATTTTATACAGTGTTTTTAATAATTCTGTGCATGAAATGAAGTTTGTGTTAAATATTTATATATGGAATTTTCCACTTGTGGTGCATCATTTCACTGTTCAAAAGTGTCAGATTTTGGAGCATTTTGAATTTCAGATTTTCGGATTTGGGACGCTCGACTTGTACTTACAAAATCTCTATGAGGCAAATAATCTTATATTGGCTATTTTATAGGTGAACAAAATGAGGCTGTAAGAGGTTTGAACACAGGCAGTCTAATTCCAGAGTCCAAATTTTTTATTGCGTCTTACGGAATTTAAATCAATTTGAGGGACAAAGCGATTTCTTTTTGTATTTGGTAAATTTTCAAATACTGTTTGTAATGGTTGCTAAAATCTTTTTTTCCCTGCAAAAAGCTATATTTTCTCTGCTTGTCTCACAACTTGGGAGGGAAAGTCCCAGGGTGGTTACAAAGTACCTTCTGTGGTTCAGGAGGTTCCTGGTCGTGGCTGGGGACCAGCCTTTCTTGGAAGACCTTGCCCAGCCTGCAGAGGATGCTCAGGTGGTCGCCCATCATCTGCACGAGTTTTACCTCCTTACCTAGGAAGTGGCTCTCCAGGAAGTCACAGGGACGGGGTCTGTGTGGGTAGATCCAGCAGAGCTGTGCAAGTTCTCCTCATGGCTGGTATGCTCAGGGTATAGCCCAGCTCGATCAGCCGGCTTCCTACATGGTGGAAGAGAGCAGGTACAACCTTGTCCTCCCCTCTGCCAGCTGCGGGAAAGTGGCCCACATGGCTGCATGATGGGGTGGAAATCTAGGTCCAAAGGTGGGTAGGTGTCAAGGTTGATGGAGGTTGACCAGATAGCTGGCTATAGCCTCAACCTTGGAAAAGTAATTCTGCTGCATCTGGAAGCTTACAGCTGGTCAGCAACAAGATGCTAAGCACAGACAACAGGGTTTGCTGCTCCTGGCAGCAGAGGATAGCCAAGAAGATGGCCTAGACCAAGCTAAGGCTGGGGAGGAGGTTGGAGGGAGGTCAGAAGCTACTTGGCTCTGTTCAGTCCGGACACTGGTGTTGAAGTAAGAGAGTAACCTGCAGAACCACCAGGTGTACAGTCTGATTCATTTTTATGAAAACTTACTAATGGGGTCCCTGCAGTTGTCGAGGACCCACAAGTATACAGCCCTGGCAGGCATCACCTCTGCTGGCTCCTTTGGGCCTGGTTCAGTGCAGTTCCCTGTCATCCAATCCATCTCTCACCAAACATAAAGATTTCCCACTTCTGGGCTCTCAGGAACGGCATGAAATTGTTCACAGAGAAGAGCAGAATTTTGAGTGCATCCACCAGCAACAAAAATTTTAAGAATATATAACTTTGCCCCCTCAATCTTCCTGTAAAAATGACCCTTTGGGATAAGGTTCTGTTGTTATATGGATACTTAAACTTTGATTGCTGTCTGGCACATCACTGCTCATACTGGGGCACAGCCCCCTGGGTCTCCCAGGGTAAAGCTGTGTTACCCTGATGTCCCTTGAAAGAACACACAGTAGTGGCCCTCCTAGGCTGGAGATAAACTGACACATTTGAATGTTTCTTTTTTAACATTCCCAGTTGTCAGTCCCAACGTGTCCCTGGGAAAGATGTCATAATTTCCAGGATTATATTAGTGGCATTTTGTGCAGTAAGCAGTCTATCTTAGTCATCTGAGATCCTCTCTTCTCCTTCCACCCCCATCCCCTAGCTCTATACCTGACACACGGGCACAGTAGGTGCTGAGTAAATGTTTATCGAGTGAATGCCTTCTTTTTATGGAGGGCCCTTGCTGAGATTTAAGAAGTGCCATAATATGATCAGCAGCAAAGCTATGACAAATAAATTCCGTTGGGTATTTTCTGGGAAGATTGCTAATTCCATCCATTCTAAATCCTGGGCATGTGTTAAATTTTTAGTTTACAGCTCCCTGGGGGCTCACTTTGCTCGGGGTCAGGTTTTTGGGTACAGCTCCTGAGCTGACTGGGTCCAGTGCATGTGGTAGGTGCCACCTGAAGTCCAGAACTAGGAACTTATATTAAAAATAGAACTGTTGGACCTTGGCATAGCTCCCTTTCTTCTCTGCACAAAGAGACAGCTTCATACAAAAGAGAATAGTGCCTGCCCCAGAGAATAGCAACCTTATCCTCTTTGCCTCTTTGATACTGTTCAGAGGATCATAGATGATACCGATTGAAATGCTCAAGAAGCCACAGGGTCATCCTGGACAGACTCAGGGGTCTTGGTCCTCTTCCTCCATGCCTCATTGTCTTGCTGCTTCCGTACTAAAGCCCCCAGCCTGTGTCCAGAACTTTCATAACAAGATAAAGGACCCCTCCTCCAAGCTACTCCTTCCTGCTTTAGGACACATCTTCCCTCAGGGCACAACCTGTCAGCCGCTCTCATGCCTGCCCTGCTGTCTCCCTGTGCTGGCTCGACACTGAATTTCAGTAGGTTGCAGCTAATGTTGAATATATTTCAGATGCTGTGCCCTCTCTGTGAACTATGAAGACATGATTAGCAGACACAATTAGCTGCTTTAGGATTAAAAAAAAATCAGAAGAACTAGATTTTAATTATTACCTTATTGGTTATTACTACTTGGAACACTGGCTTCTGCAGTAGTTTATTTCTAAAGCAGGAAGAGAGTGGGGAATGGGTAGAAATTAGAATACAAGATTTTTTTCCTTCTTCTTAAGGAAAGAAACCCAGCACACTTTCAAAAGCTGCGAAAGCATTCTCATGATCTGGTAGATCCCATCTGTGCGTTTTTCAATGACATACTTCAAGTACCCGAGCTGCAGTCAAAGGACCTAAAAAAAAAAAAAGGAGGAAAGAAAGAGAGCCGTGGGTGTTAATGAGAGAGGCCCAGCTTGACAGCTGTGGGGGAAAGCTAATCTCTCTCTCCATGTGCCCACCTGGCCCAGGGGCATGATTAGCTGCTCACACTTCCTGGAGGAAGTCTGGTGTTCTGCAGTGTCACCCTGAGTGTGGGATGCCCCAGTGGATGCATCACTGTGTAGCGAGTGAGGTTACCCTGGCTCTGACCCCCAACGCCGTCCTTTGGAAACCACAATGAAATTGATGGAAGAGATGGTGAGCCCCTCCTCTCTGTTTTCACTACTGGGGGTGGGGGGAATATAGATAGAAAGAACAAGACCTTATCAAAGAGCATTTTGACCATCTGCAATTCTCGCTTATCTGGGGAGGCATCAAATGACCTTCTCTCCAGGCTTTTAGAGAAAAGGAGCTGCCAGCCATCCTCTTGAAAATAGAAGCCTTGAGGAGACTGGGTGATGGATTTCTTAACTGCTGGAGGTTTCCTCCAGTCCCGTGATCCTAGTACGTTATTCTTGATCACTTAGTGTCCCAACAGAATGACCTGAAAACCCATCTGCCATAATACGAGCTGAAACTCCCTGGTTTTGCCTCAGTTTTTTCTCCTGTTATCTGTTCATTGGAGAGCCGCCGTGTCTCAAGCCCACGGCAGCAATTCCTGATCAGTGTTACCCACGTTTGTGAGTGACTATGACTGCCAGGATTCTTCCTGAAGAAGGGATTCGTAGAAGCAAACACTCCTCATCATAATATTAGAGAAGTTATTTTGCCAACTTTAATTTTCTCACCTTTTGCCTTCAGTTTCAATTATTGGGCTTTGTTAAATCATTAACGGGAGAAGAATTGCTACATATTCCATTGTTTTTGCATCTTTGTTAAGGTTTTGACACTCTTAGCATCTGAATACCTTCCTAGAGTCCCCTGCTTGTGAGGCATAGAGGCTGAAAATGCCAGATACTTGATTTTCCATCCTGCCTTGAACCCAGGACTTAGGCCTGTGATCCAGGCTCTGCTGTCCCGTTCACCCTCTCCAGACTTAACCTTGACGGCTAGTGCTACAAAGACATGGGGAATGCATGGAGTCCATTCCAGTGAGGAGGGTGACAGTGGTGGTGATTTCTTCCAGTTTCCAGGCTGCTGTTTTCTTCTAGCATCGCAGCAGAGGCCTCATCGCCAGACCAGCTCTGCTGTGCACAGCTGGGCATCATATCTGATGATGAGGTCCCCAAGCCTAGCTTTGCAGGTCTCCTAGAGAATCCATGAGAAACCCAGTATCTTCTTGATACATAAATAAATGAATGAACGCATGCCATCCATTTCTATTTAAATTTCCCAGTGTTGGTTTTGGTTGCTTTCTACTGGACAGCAGGTTGAGTTAGTTAGCATCTTTCTTGAAGTGCGGAAGAACGGAAAAAGAGAGGCGCATGCTGTAACTCATGGATGATTATAAATCTCTCTGAAGTAGGGAGTTTCAGGCTTATGTATTCCATTTCCAAGCAATCTAAGACTGAAATTTCAACTTTTACCTTAATCTCTTCAGCAACCA
The DNA here is from genome assembly GCF_000956105.1 of Propithecus coquereli. NCBI lineage: Eukaryota > Metazoa > Chordata > Mammalia > Primates > Indriidae > Propithecus > Propithecus coquereli. The sequence continues at coordinate 3,689,706 of NW_012141747.1, forward strand.
TGTGCTCAGTCTCTCTAGAAGATAGCCCTATTTATTTCTGAAAAGCTCTGAGTATTGGGAAAGTTTTCCTTAACTTGCAGTTCCGCTGCCTAGTACAATGCCTGACACGTAGTAGTGTGCCCAGCAAACATTTGTTGAATGAATGGTTGACCTGTAATGTCCATCATTGCCTCTAATTTTGCCCCTAACAGCCTTATAGAATAGCTGCAATCTTTTATCCATATTCTAACCCTTCAAAAATATGAGGGCTTTATGATGTCCTTGAGTTTTCACATCCCCTGAGTAAACATTTTCAGTGACTTCATGTGGTCCTTCCTCTTCTTTGAGCACCTTCCTAATGGCTGGCATCCAGAACCCAGCACAGCGTACTACATTTTTTCTGTAAGTAGAATTGTGTCCTCCTTTGTTCTGAATAATTGATCATATTAATTTTTTGGTCTACTTTGCTTCATTGTTGACTCCTAACCATAGCTCCTAAGTCTTATACACATGGGCCTGCTAAGCTGCAACTCATATGTTCTTGGAGTCGCATCATTGGACTTAAATATAATAGCCGTTCATCCTCTATTGCATTCCATTTTGTTGGATTGGCCCATCCAGCTTAATGAGATATTCCTGAATCTAATTGTATCATCAAACATATGAACTGTATGTGGCTAACGTTAGCAGTTTGACAGCCAGGACCTTCCTTGCTCATGTAAATAATTCTTTGGTTCACTCTTTCACTGTTCTCTGTTTCTGGGGCCTATTGCTCATGGGCCAAAGTTGCCTCCTTTTTCTTGAAGGCTTCAAAGAGTCTGCTGAAAGAAGCTATCTCACTTCCACTGGCTAGGATCATGCACTATTGCTTTCCCCTGCACACCTGATGGCTGGGCCATAGCAATGGAAGCTATGCCATTGTGCCTTATTTTATCTACCGTTCCAGCTTATGTTCACGGCCATTTAGCATCTCACATAGGTGTTGCTTAACTGTCTGATTTCCATCCAACCTCCACGTGTTCTCAGCAGCGGGAGCCTGACAGATATTGTTGCAGTGTTGTCAGACTGGCTCTGTTTCAGAATCTCTTTCCTTTCTATTTAATGCCAATGAAAGTTTATAGGGGATACTAATAATAATTAAGACACCTAAGAAGTAACATGTGACATCCATGTCACTACTAAGTCACCAGCTGCAAAGAAGCTATGACTCTTTGTTCTTTTGCTTGATTTGCAGTTTTGTGAGGCCCGGGTGTTACTGAACTCTATCACGCTCCCAAACATATTAGTCCTTACTTCATATTTCATGCCCAATGAGGACATTGGACTGTGAAGCAGAGTTCAAGCAAAGTTTTCAGGTCTCTTCCTTGATGAAGCTCTTTGATTGCTTGCAGTGTTCCCTGGCATCGACTAACATGCTAACCTCAGGCTTCTCGTTGCTCGTTGTTGTGCGTCAGGTACCTTTTGTGGCAGAGCAATTGTAGTGTCTGGAATGTGGGCTTCATTCACAGTGACTGTGAGCAGTCAGCATTTGAATGGCTGGTCACAGCCCTTTTCGTGATGCGTGCAGCCCATTAACTTGAGACTCTCCCATTAGATGCATAGTTACACCAGTCTACAAATCTATTTTTATGTGTTTAAAAATAGATTGAACAAAAGAAAGCCATCGCGGAACTCTACCGTAAGCACAATGGAGACAATATTTGTTCAGACATTTTTGCCACTCCCAGTTTCATTGTCAAGGGAAAGACAAGGTGATATATGTATGGACTTTTATCAGCAGACAGACTTATCAGGGCCCACCAGTGGTATCAGACACCCTTGGTAAAGGTGAAAGTCCCACAGAATAGACCTTGCTCTGATTCCCTGTTTTCATCTGTGCTACCCAGCCACCACAAGATTCCTTGTATCGTAAAGCAAGGGAAAACCAGATAAGCTGTCATTCTGCAAGACTACAGTGGGTGAGATTTGGAGGTAGCTAATCTGGTCGGATGTCGCCAGTAGTAGTGAACTAGTCAGGACCACGGCAACAACTGACTTTCTTGGCTTTCTTTTGGGAGGTGATTCTGTGGAACTGAGACACCAATAGTTGATGTCTACTTCTCTTTCCTGATAACTCTGGAGGCTTAGACGGGGGTCCTCATATTATCTGTCTTTTGTCCCTTCTTTGTCATTTTCAACGTGGAGAGTTCGCTCCAAGATTGCAAAAGAAGCAACATGTTTGTGGCATATGGATTTCAGATAAAAATTGAACATGAACCTGTCATGTTCTTTCATCTGTTGTGTCTATCCTAATCTGGCTCAGGGCTACTCAGTTAGAATGCTAACTGTCAGCTGACTCATACATTCTTGCCACACTAGTCCCAACAGCTTCTGGATACCCTGCTTAAAAAATGTCTGCTGTACTGATAAATTAGTCTCCATTAAATAATATTTATTGTACCTTGGGATCAGAGCATAATGTAGACATTAATAGCTTATTTTTTAAAGTGTTCTCTTTAACATTGCATGTAAAAAACACATAAATCAGTAGAGGAATCCAAATATTTTCAGTGTCTCCAAGTCATATTTATTTAAGATACTTTATTTAGTGGCTGTAGAATTAGGATTGAGGTTATGTGAACTCTTCTCTGAAACTTTTTTTGGAAGAGGAGACTTAAATAGAATAGTCTGACTCCTGATGTTTGTATGGTTTAAATCAGTCATCATCTGACTTCATAGCCCATAACAAAATATAATGTTTACACTGAAATAGTTATCTTTATAGCACAGAAGTATTGCTTTTACCCTGAAATAGTTATCCCTTTAGCACAGGATAAAGTTTTACTTCTTTTTCCCCTCTGAAATAGACCATGCAGAAGCCCTTGGCAAATGACAAAAACACCCACCTTTAAAAAAGCTTGCACATTTCCTTCTTCTCAACCTCTCTTATTACTTGCAAAAATCAATGGCCATAAGGAATGAATAGCAGAGTCTTTATTGAGCAAGGTGGGCAGCTGTCTAGAAGGATGAATTAGTTTTGAATTTCTGTGGTGCCATTGCCTTTGCAGGAAAAACATCAGTTGAGATAATTTATTGAGTGTTCCATTTAAAACCTGTATTTATTTTAATTAAAAATCTTTGTAATATTAGTTTGCCAAAATAGCATTGTTAGATTATAGGAAGTGGTTGGAGTAGAGATTAGTGTGGAATAACCAAAGGGGTCTTTTTAATCACCATTATAACTATTTTAAAAAAGAAGTACAGGAAGAGGAAACCTTTTGGTGTCTGGCATTAGATTTTAATTTAGAAGAGAAAATTGGATAAGTTTAATCACAACCTCATTTGGTCCCTTTTGTGATGCCTTTGCCTTCGGCAGACTGACACATCAAATAGGTTTCAAAGATCCCTTTTATGTTTGTAAAATATTGTTTTACACTCAGCTCTTATACAGGATGGTGAGCATAAGGGAACAAGATAGGACTATGGAAATTCCCTTCCTAAGTAATTTAGGCCAGTGTCAGGACCATACCATGGAGCACCAGGCCAGACTGACGAAGCTGGGCATTACCTGTAAACATGCCTGAGAAACTGAAAAATTAGGTAAGGCTGTAAGTTATCTGGGGTTCGATGCCTGGTGTAAGGTATTTAGGTGGGTCATATGATTGTTTTCTAAAATGTGAAACTTAGAACCCATAGAGATTGGTACACTTTCGCCCCAGTCAGTAGAAAATACCCCGAAAGTTTTTGTGGGTGAAATAGTGTGCTGCTGAGAACCAGCGGGTATGTGCCAGTGGGTTCAGTGAAACCAGAGAAGTCTACCCCTGGTTTTGAAGTTAAAGAACAAACGCAATATAAAATTCAGCTTTTAGGAAGGAAATAGAAAGTGTAGAAATTAAAAAGAAAGCCTGGAGACTCTAAAATCATTCATCATTAGCTACCCAGGATCACAATGATGGAGCCATGGGGGAGGGTGGAGGAAGCCTTAAAAGCTAAGCAATGAAGAAAAGCAGTTGGACCAATGCAGAGAACAAAACATCTTTCAAACTCTGCAACAGTCCCCTGACTGAGAACGGGGAAGCCTAAAAAAACGTGGCAGATGGGGGAGTGTTAACAAGAAAATAGGTCGTAAAAGAACTTATGAGCAGTGTGTAAAGTTTCTTTAGTGATAGTAATAAATATGTAGTGAAACTGTAAAGAAATGGAAAGGAATGACAAAAAGCATTCAGGATAGTGAAGGGAGGGTGATGAGATAAATGAAGAACACAGTGGGTCTGAATGTTTTTTGTTGTATTTCTGGATCTTGAAGCTGTTTGGGTATACAAATATTATTTTACTGTTATTCTTTAAAATATACATATGCATTTGGGACACTCTTCTGTATATATAATATATTTCAAAATAAAACATTTAAGAAAAGAAAGAGGAAGTGGTTAAATACGAAATACAACTAAAACTTTATAACAATGCCAAGAATACACTCAAGGATTTCAAAATAATAACAACAACTTGCAAATCTTGACTTTTAGTGAATCAGGCATTATTGAAACACTTTCAAATGTAATAACCCATGTGATATACAGGTCTGTGCAGTAGGTTGTTCCCCCATTCATGCAGTGGAGGAAACTGAGACAGAGCATGACCAGGGTACAAATCCAGATAGTTTGCCCCCAAAGCCCATGTTCTTGGCCACTTTGCTATGCCATCCATATAGTACTCATAGAAAGAGACAAAATAAAATTTTGCATCAATTCATACACAGAAAGGATCAACTTGTCTTTTGAATCAGAGACGTTGGAACCCAAGAATGAAACAGAATCAGTGACAACATCAATTTTGGAGCTATTCACCAAAACCCATCATTAACTGACAACAATACTGAAAATCTGGTCTATTACCAACATGATTTCTTTCCATAAGAAACCCAAAGAACTAGAATTTGTGAGTCACTTCCATCTGAGACCAGCCAGTAAACTCCATTAAAGGAGAGAATCACTGAATGCAAAGGGGGAGATGTTGGTCAAAGTTAAAAACTTTCAGTTATAGGATGAATATATTCTGGGGACCTAATGTGCAGCAGGGTGACTATAAGTAGGAATACTGTGTTATTTACTTGAACTTTGATAAGAAAGCAGATTTTAAGTGTCCTCAGCCCCACACAAAATAATTATGGGTGGTGATGGACGTGTTAATTAATTCGATTGTGATAATCCTTACAAAATGTATACATATGTCAGACCATCACATTGTATACCTTGAATTATATATACAATTTTTATTTTTCAATTAAATATTTGAAAATAAAAAATATTAATAATTAAAAAATAAAGAAAAAAACATGCAAGAACAACACTTTGAGGAGAATGGGGAATGGAGTGTGGTTTCTATGTGGAGAATAACCTGACTAACTCAAGTACCACATTTTTGAGAGAATATATAAATTTCTTAGTAAAGAGAAGCCATTGAATTAACTTATTTAGATTATTCAAAGCCCTTTGAAAATGTTCTGTACCAAGATTACTTTAAAAAAATTGAACTCTCATGTGATTAAAAGTGAAGAGAACAAAAAGTCATGTGTTGGAAATAGATGGAAAGTGAACATACAGAAAGCAAAAGTAAGGGATAAACAGATCCATTTCTAGATGATGATAGATAATCATTTAAATCTTCTAGGATTAGGTATTGGCTTGGGATCTGGTTAGTTAACATATTCATAAATCATTGTTTTGCAAACTTTGTTGTAATATAAGAATTTCCTAGGGAGCTTGTTAAAAATGAAAATTCTTGGATCCTACCCCAGAGATTCTGACTCAGTAGGTCTGGAGTGGGCCCAGCAATTGGTAATTTTAACAACAGTTCTAAATGATTGTGCCTTGGGTAGTTCCTAGTCCACTCTCAAAAGAAAAAAAATTATGCTAAAAATGATGTGGTTCTAGAAGACAGTGCAGAGTGGCATGCTTGCAGGTAACTCCACCTCCTCAGAAGAGTAGGGTACCCAAAGTGGTAAGGATCAATCAAAGGAAAATCTTGGAAGACTGAGTGGGTAGAAACATTAGCTTTAATATGGGCAAGTGTAAAATAATGGTATTAGAGGAAAATAATCCAAGCTCGATTTAGCACTGTACTCAGGACATAGGAAAAGCAGAGCTGTTCTATTTTGGCAGTTTTTCCAAAATGTGATTTAGCTCAGATATAGTCACATAGAATAAAGCCCCATGTTAATAAGATCAGTGTATCAGTCAGCTATTACTGAGGAACAAACCACTCCCAAATTCAGTGGCTTAAAACAAAAGCCATTTATTTGCTCTTGCTTTCGTAGCTAGGCCTGCCAGTCCAGGCTGGAACTGGCTGGGCCCAGCTCTAAGTTGAAGGTTGGATTCGGATCTGTTTTACAGGTTAATTCTCCTTCAACCACATACTCCCTGGGGTGCATCCCTTCCATGGTGATGGCGGGAGTTCAGGAGGGCAAGCCTGTTGGGCATGCACATGTTAAGCCTCAGCTTCCATCATGTCCACTACATCCCATTGGCCAAAGCAAGTCACTGGCCAACCAAAGCCAAGGGTCAGGGAAGGATATCCCACCCACAGTGAGAGGGCAGTGAATATTTTCTGAACAATAATCCAGTGTAACACAGTGAACTAGAGATATTTTTCTTTAGTTTATATCAGGAAAAGAAGCCATGCATGAGATCTTGAATTCCATGGGTTTAAGGTCAATTTAGAGAGAAAAACTTATCCAAGTTAAAAGTAGGCTGGGAAAAAATGTGACAATGGAGACACAAAGTAGTTTAGAAGATCATAAAAGAGAATGATTACTTAGTTTTAGGACCATCCAGGAAGGCTGAATTGACTAGGGTGTGTAGGATGGGTGGGATAATTCACCATCAGAAGCAGAAAGTTGATTTGATCCAAGCTGGGATTTGTGTGCGTGTGTATGTGTTCGTTCTAATGTTACATTCCTGTATTTTAATGTTTATTACACCTGAAAACCACAACATGTATTCACTTTAGTTTATTTTTCTAATGAGCTTTTGACTGAACTACTTGGAAAAACTTTTAAATTCTTGGACATAAAGCAAACACAGTGGCAGAAAAAAGCCCTGTCGTTCAACATCTGAGAATGCAATGATTGTATTAAACATTTTCTAAAAACTAAATAATACAGAATCATTTGATAATCAGCATAATTATTTTAGCATTAAAAATTATTCAATCTTATAAACAAACTGTGACAATTGATCACAATTAATGCAAATAAGTAGGATGCGGGATTATGTTCTGATTCTTTTCAATTGTACGTGTAAATGCATGGCACAATTACAGGAAGAGTTGGCAAATGAGCTCCCAAACATAGACACCAATTATGATTATTCATTTATTTAGAGTGAAAGATGATCAGTTTCACAGATTTTTTTCCCTGTGAGAAAATAAATATTCATTTGGACAATCTTCTTGAATCCTATGTACCTATGCAAATAGTTTAGTAAAAAGTTAGAATAATTACAACACTGTCTCCATGGTTCTTTCTAGGAAAAGACCGAAGAATTTAATGACAGGTACTCTATACAAGCAGAACTCATTAATTCTAACAATAATTTCAATGCCAGAGGAAGGGAGGGAGTTTAATAGTTCTCTCCTACATACCCCATGTCAGCACAATAGCTGAGTCATTGTTGGGAGAGTTTTCTAAAATCCTACCCTTCCTCCAAATGTGCTATCTCCAAAATCCTTTGAGAGGTGTTAAGAGTATTAAGACATGCTTATATATATACCCAAGTAATCAGAATTCTCATGTTCCTGGGCTTAAGATGGGGTCCGTAGTGTACCACATTTTCTGAAATGCTTGGTCATCAATTTAAGAAAGGATCAGGTGCCCGAATATTTTTTGTAAGTTGATTGTTTGAAACTTAAAACATAATTCCTCAAAGAAATAATAGTATGAATAATGGCTTAGTTCCAGAATAGTCCATAAGAATCATTTTATCTCACCCTATAGCTAAAATAATACTAATGTACTATTTCAACTACATCTTCCCTCCTTTTAAAACTTTTACCCTTGTTTTGTTCTTTGTTGGAGGCATAATTTATGTATAATAAAATTCAATTTTATATGGACAGTTCAGTGAATTGGATCATTTCAGTATCTGTGTCATCTCACCATTGACATCTGTTGTCTTTCCCCATGTGAGCTGAAATTTTCCTGGGTCTTTATATGCTCAGGGATTTTGGATTGTATCTTGGACAATTTGAATATTGTATAAAGAAACTCTGGTTCTTATTTAAATTGTTTTGTTAGCATCTTATATTAGAATGGTATATTTGTCACAACTAATGAACCAATATTGATAGATTATTATTAACTAAACTCAATACTTTATTCAGATTTACTTAATTTTTACCTAATGTCCTTTTTCTTCCAGAATTCCATCTAGGATACCACACGTATAGTTGTCATATCTCCTTAGACTCCTATAGACTGTGACAGTTTTCTAGGCTTTTCTTATTTTGAGGATCTTAACAGTTTTGAGGAATATTGGTCAGGCATTTGCAGAATACCCCTCAATTTGGGTTTGTGTGATGTTTTTCTCATGGTTAGACTGGGGTTATGGGTTTTGGGAAGGAAAACTACACAGGTAAAGTACCAGTCTCATCACAGCATCACTGCAACATGCCTTACCACTGTTGACATTGACCTTGATCACTTCGCTGACGTGTTTGCCAGGTTTCTCCACTGCAGTTACTCTTTTTCCCTCCTTCCATGCTGTACTCTTTGGAAAGACGTCACTATGTGCAGCTCATACTTAAGGAATGGGAAGTTGTGCTCTACCTCCTTAAGGACAGAGTAGCTCCGTAAATTATTTTAATTCTTATGCACAGGAGATAAATCTATTCTACCCCATTTATTTGTTTATTCAGTCATTTATTTATATCGCTATGGAATCATGGAAATTTGTTATTTACTTTTGAGTTATAATCCAATACTACTTTACTTATTTTGTTCCAGCTTTGGCCATCAGGAGCTCTTTCAGTTGGCTCTGTGGCTCTTTGACATACCCCATCATTGTGTTTTTGCCCCTATTTTATTGAGTTGATTGTCTTCTTCCTGAGTTGTAAGAATTCTTTAGTCTGGTTACAAATCTTCTATCAAATGTATGTTATGCAAATATTTTCTTCCAGACTACAGATTCTCTTAATATTTTATCACAGTTTATGAGACATAATTCACACAGTATACAGTTTACTCATTTAAAGTGTATAATTCACTGGTTTTTAGTGTCTTCGAAGAGTTATGCAACCATCACTACAGTCAATTTTCAAACATTTTCATCACCCCCCCCAAAAAACCCTTTGTCTCTTCATTTTTTACAGTGTCTTTTGAAGAGGAAAAGTTTTTAACAGTCAATTCTTTTTTTATTGTAGTTTGTGCTTTTTATGTCTTGTTTAAAATGTTTTCCTAACCCAAGGTCATTATGATTTTCACCTATGTTCTCATCTAGAAATTTTGTATTTTGGCTCTTATAATTAGGTCTAAGCTCCATTTTGAGGCACTTGTGGTATGAGGGAGGGTTTGAGGTTCATCTGTTTACATATAGAGATCCATTTGTTCTATTAATAGCACCATTTGGGAAAAGATTATCTTTTCCTCATTGGATTACCTTTTGACAAATTGCCTTCATCAAAAATAAATTGACTATTATATGCAGGTCTATTTCTTAATCTTCATTTAGAATTTTTGGTAATATTATATTTCTGTATAATATAATACTGTATCCACAAGACACTAATTATATTTCCTGCTATGGCATTCTAAATCTTAGCATCCTTATTATCAGGACTCCCTAGTGAGTGGAGAAGGGGCCAAGCTCTATATACAGACAACTATTGGCAAAAATAAAATGCCACTCTAGACCAGAAGTTTACCAGGTGTCCTGAGTTAGAGAACAGAAGCAAAAGTGATGAGAGGTTGTGAGCTGTAATTAATGGTTATGTATTTATGTGTATTTGTTTAGATGAATTTTTCTGTAATAAGTTTGTAACTCCACAACTGCTTATCATGTTGGCTTGTTTTACCCAAGTTATTGTTGTTTATTCTATTTATTTTATTTGTTACTCTTTGGCTACCTGGGATTTAAAGGGTTGCTAAAGACAGACAAGATTGCTAATTAAGAGATAAAATCATTAGTTAAAAGCAATAGACAGAGAAAGTCTTGGAAAAGTGTTTTATTAGGACCAAATAATTTTCTGCACTGAGACCAATGCTCAGGGCCGTATGCATCAGTAACTCCTTTCCCGGCCGTTTTATAGACACAACTAAAGAGCCTGTAGATTTGCAGATTTTTGGAAATGACTGGCTACACACACAGCTATTCCTTTCTATGTTTTTTGCTTTTGATAGGGTTACATTTATAATTGCCTTTATATCTCTACATTTAGAGAACTTGGGTGTTTGGCAGATGTTCTTACTGCTTGACTTCCTTCAGGTTCATCCTAAACTAGTCATCAAGTTGTTTAAACATGCTTTGTAATTTTAAAAAGTCTTCTTATAATCCAGATATAAAAGCAACTTTAGCATTTAAAATGCATGCACCAGACACTGACCTTTGATGTAATGCTGATTTTTATAGTTGAATTAATACTGTTCTCCAGTAATCATGCATTGGGTTCCCACTGTATCCACAAGACACTATGTGAAGCTATTACGTTGAATGAAACTTGTTTCTTAATTCGTTTGAAACCCCAAGGATTTCCATTATAAATTTGTTATTCCCTGGGCCTTTATAAATTTTGTAATTTTTATTAAATATAGGAATTGGCTTATGACATGAGTTTTAAACAATAATAAAACCAATGGGCTTCAGATTGCGTTTCCACCTTGCAGGTTGAAATATTTATCACAAATTCTTGGCTTGATTTTCCACATTCACATCTCTGCAGTTCTGGTTAGACACTGTGTTAGGTACAGTTGGCCTACCCTCAGATAGATGCTGGAAAGTTTACTGTAACAGGAACCCTGCTTCTATGAGATAAAGTTATATACCTGGTAGTAGATGCTTTGGGTTAGGTGGGAGGGCTTATTATCTGTTGATGACAGTGTAACTCATGGCTTTGTAAATGTCATTTTAAAAGTTAAGGTGAATCTGGTCATAGTGGCTCATGCTTGTAATCCTAGCACTTTGGGAGGCTGAGGCAGGAGGATTGCCTGAGGCCAAGAGTTAAAGACCAGACTGAGGAACATAGTGGAAAACTATGGGAAACCTCACCTCTTGTGAAAAATTAGCCAGGTGTAGTGGTGCACGCCTGTAGTCTCAGCTTCAGGAGACTGAGGCAGGAGGATCACTTGAGCCCAAGAATTCGAGGTTGCAGTGAGCTATGATTGAGCCACTGCACTATAACCTAGGCAACAGAGTGAGACCCTGTCTCAAAAAAAAAAAAAAATGTTGAAATTTTGGTATAAGTCTATCGTAGAGGGACAGGGTGAGTTTTTCTGGTCTCAATCTTCTAAAACCACACCCTGGCAGTATTAATTCACTAAATTTCTTGCATTTGCTCCTGGTTTTCCCAACTCTATGATTCTCATTCTGTCTTCTGCCTCTGGAATAAGAACAGACCTATAACTCTGTTCTTTAAAGTTTAGTTTAAGACACTTCTCCAAGATTCTCTCCTTGATGAGACAAGGGAACGAGCTCTACCTTCAAACATGTACTTTTTTAGCCCTGAAAAGTCAACACAGGTTTGTCCACACAAACGCCTGAGCACTGATAAATTGCATATAATAGCAGTTAAGAACACAGACGTGGCTCACACATCACATTTAGGGACTATGGCCTGCCACATGCTACCTGTATGACTCTGAGGAAGTTCCTCATCTGTAAAATGTGGATACTAACGGAATCTGCTGTATAAAATTGTGGTGATTGAATGATGTAATGAATGTAAAGCACTGAGCAGAGTGCCCGGAAAATTACGATCCTCAGTGAGATTAGCAGTTATTACTGAGACTGTGAGATCAGTGTGGATAAATCAATAAACCAAAAACAAGATGTGTTCAACAATTTATATGTAGTCACCTCCATGTCCCTTTTACTGGAACAGTTGACTTCATCTTCCTCACTACATTTATCTCGTACTTCAGAAAGGGTGTAATGAATATCATGACCTAGGTAACTGTAAACTCCAGGGAATTCAACAGAAAGAAAAGGTACTCAAATGAGAAAAAGAAACATGTTTTAGAAACCATTGGGTTGAAGTAGAAATTGCAAGCAGGGCGATTTTTTTTTTTTAACCTGCTGTAGGGCCATATGGTTGCTGAATGTGTTGATGCTGGTTTTTATATTCTTGAGTATTTTAAACTTGACATGTTATTTTTTTAATGATTTCAAACATCATTTCTTTCAGAGCCTTTCCCCAATGTTGCTGTAATATTGAACAGATGGCTCAGCAGCATTTACATTTGCATTTTGCAATACTGCCATGTTATTTGCAAAATTTCTTTTCAAAAACCTGTGATTTTTTTTTTTCTCTACCTTTTCAGAATGGCTGCGAAGAAACTATAAATAGGTTCTTCTGAGGGTCTTGGGGATGTGCTAGAAATTGGGATCCCATATTGCTACTGCTTTTCAAATTTATGTTGTTATATTTTTGGATTTTACACCTATTATCATTCGTGTGCTCTCTCATCTTAGGACTCACATGCAAAGAACTGAAAGTCCCCATTATACCTTTGTGATGTGAGGTAATGTTAGTGCCAAAAGGAACCGCAGTGCTCACACCAGCCCTCTCACATCACCCTGTTTACTCTTCTCGTAAGCTCTTGTCATTGTCTCCATTTCCGTGTTTGTTTGTGTATTGCCCGGCTCTCTCCATGGAATGTCAGGTGCACGAGGAGCACGCTTGTGTGTTTTGCTCATCATCCCGTCCCCAATACTGGCACCGCATTTGTGCCCAACGGTCATCCATGAACGAGTGAATAAGCACGTGAATTAATTAGTAAGTGACTTTCTAGAAACTAGACTCTCTCACAGGCAGATTTTGAGTGCCCTGGATGTAATTGCGTTCTCTCATCTTTTGACTTTTCTTTTACTCAGGTGCGTTTTCAAGAGGGGTTTTCCAAGAGCGTCGTCCTGATAGTCTTCACTTCCTTGGGTTTTTTTACTGTGTTTTGTTTTTCTAAAAACTGACTGTGTGGATATTAAATAGATAGTCTCTCGGGAGATGTTTTTCTTCTTCTTCTTCGTTTGGGGCGCAGTGGGATTAGTGTCAACATAAAGGCCTTTTCTTGCTTAATAGATTGAAAGCTGGAAGCAGGAGAGGCCGTATTGATCAGAGCTGACTCCAGGACTTTCCTTTTAAAGCCACGTAATGATGAAAAATAAGCCCACCAATAACTCTATTAAGATTCTTTGATTTTTTCCTTTGTAAATGAGGACTGCTAGGGTGCCTGCTTGGCTCAAAGGGTGGCTAATGTAGCAGGCCATGCCATGTCTGACTGCTGGGTGACTGGTTCATATTTATCTGGGTTTGCCCGCAATCATTGCTATTCCCAGCCTGTGACCTGCAATAAATATCCCCCTGACTCCAGGCTCGGACTAGTATAAGAGTCATTCAGCTTAGGCCTGCAAAAATAGGGGAAAAAATTAATATTGTAGGTTGCACTGTGCCATATCTAGAAAAGGACCATTGGCTCTAATTACGGCAAAGTGTTGGGGGGGTTATTTGTCAGTAGAGTAACAAATTCTGTGAGCTCAGAGGTACAGCGGGAGGTGAAGACACACTTTTATTGCTACAACCATGTGTCTAGAAAGCATTTTAGGCTTCACTGAGTAGGTCTTTATAGATATTAGAGTTTCTGTGAAAAGGGGAAAAAGCGTCTTCACTGCAGAATGAAACCTTTGATTTTTTTCTAAAGCCAGAATTACAAAAGGATCTAAAAAGTGCAGGCCTTTGTACTGTGGGTTGTGTTTCCCACCCCTGAGCCTCGATTTTGCCACCGGCAAGCCCACGAGAAGCCTCAAACGGTTCTCAGAGTGCAGGATAAAATGCTATAGAAGGCAACTGCAGCCTAGAGGTGGAAATGAAAAATTTAAAAAAAAAATTTTTTTTCCACTGGCTTTCACAATACACAACATATTTTTTGTAAAACATTTATACGGGTAGGGTTTGAGAAACCAGGAAAAGAACATAAAAGTCAGCAGCTGGAGTTTAATTATCACCAACACAGATTAGTCAAGTCCAGTAAAGTTACAGAGTGTCTTGGACTCCCAGTACTTGCTAACTTGCTTTGGAAAATCTTGCCTGTCTTGTATGAAGCATTATATATGATATATTTTCTAAGGCAAGGCTTCGCCTGACAGGGTTAAGTATATAATAAATACTGCCTAAGCATAGAGTTTTCCTCAATAATGAACTTAACCCTTTGTTTGCTGTAACCTGTAGCCATGTTAACCTTCATCAAACAGATTACAAACATAATGACCCATCTCACACTCCCAGAGCCTTACCCTGCTCTAGTATTTCCCTGTAACATTTCATTTTCTACTATTCTATATAATTTATTTGTTTATGGTCTCATTAGATTCTAAACTCCACGGAGGCAGGAATTTTTATCTGCCTTACTCATTTTTGAATCTCCAATGTCTAGGACATGCTAGACACATAGTACCACACAATAAATATTTGTTGAACAATACTTCTTAGGCATGGTTATTCAATTAGCTACCAGCTATCAAACTAGATGAATAACCAATTGATACATTTCTGTTACCCACTAGGAGATCTTATAAGACCTTGCAGAAATCTAGACATATTACATTATATTTAAGACCAGAGGAAAATCGTAGAGATAACATCATCTGGTCTTTGTGAACTCATGTTGCATCCTAGTAATAACTGCTTCCTTTTCTAAGTACAAAAATACTTTCTATGTAATCTAAAGTAAAATAACGGTTCCTATTTATTGATCAGCTGTCATGTGGTAGGCACCATGCTAAATGCTTTATATGTGTTACCTCATTTAGTCTCACATTTGATAGGTGCTATTATTGTCTCTGTCTTACGAATGAGAAAGGTAAGGTCTAGAGAAGTCAAATGCCTTCCCGAGGGACACGTGTAACAAATGGCAGAATTGCATTTGCAAAGCCCGTGCTCCTGCCTGCTATACCAGATAGCTACTCTGCTGATTGTTGGGACCCAGCAACAAACTTAGATTTGGGGATCCTACCTTAGGAGGAGCCTAGGCATTTGCCTTTTTCTGATACAGCTGTGGTTTCTTTTAAGATGGTGGTTCTCTGACCACATCAGCAAGTTCCTTTGATGCTATTAGTGCCATATTTTCTGGGGCTACCAAGACATTCCATAACTTTGCTGGACTTGACTAATGCTGTGTTGGTAATAATTAAACTCCAGCTACTATCTTTTATGTTCTTTTCTTGGTTTCTCAAGCCCTATCTGCATAAACGTTTACAAAAAATATGTTGTGTATTGTAAAGGCCAGTGGAAAAATGCAAGATGGTTAAAAGCATTCTCTTAATATTGCTCCTAACTAGGGTGTGACTCCTCTGTACCTTGTTCTACTTACAACTTTGAAAATGATTTTTGGTGTGAAGGCAGAAGCAAGATAGAAGTTGAATCATGCTTTTGTCTGTCGTCTTTTGAGTTTGTTCCATTTCACGCTACGCCGTCTACCTAAGCAGTGGCCATCTTCTTATTTTTACACTTCAGACTACTTGCAGAGTTTTCAGACTGCCTTCGGTTGCATTTTACATTAGTCTGTATCATTTATTCCTTGACTACTGCTGAGTTTCTGGGCGTCCTTTTTTTAGCCTAATGGAAGTGGTTTCTAAAAATCATCCACTTTCCCAGTGTTGGAAATCAAGTCCATACACTGCACATTGTTCTGGTATTTATTCTTTTGGAAAGAAGGGTTGAGAGATAACAGTGATTTTTTTTTTCTCGTTTTCTATAAGCCTTTAAGTCATGGTGTTAGATAGAAAATAACCTTGACAATTTTCATTTACGCTTTTTGACTTAGTTTGACTGCTCTTATTTGGTATTTATCACAAAATGATCATTTTTCATTAAGTTGTTTCAACATAGTCTTGAGTGTGTTTCAGTTAGATTTCAAGTTTTTTTATTTAGTTGGTTTTTCAGTAAACGCAGTTAAAATTTTCTCCATTTGAAAGGGAGATTCTTGATGCAAAAATTTGCCTAATGATTGATTCCTTCTATGATAATCTCTTGAGAGAAGCCAAAGATTATGAAACCAAATAGTGACCTAAGCAAAAGGTTTTCTTTCCAACTCTTTGCTGTATTTGGAGGATCTTACACATGGTGTTAGGTAACATGCAAGAGAGAATGTCTGTGTTCTGTCCAAAGAGAATCATGCCACAGTAATCTCAGGATACTTAAAATGTGATGTCTATTTCATATCAACCTTTTTGTCTTGTAAAACATTTTTCCCCTCCCTTTGGATTACAATTCCATGGGGTTTTATATTAGCAGTGAGGTATGAAGATATAGAGAAACTGTCTTCTCAGTGGGCTCCACCCAGAGGCTTTGGAGCAGCCACAGAAACAGTTTTGCCCTCTTGACTGAAGGGACACAGGGAGCTGAAGTGTCCCTTCCGTTGCTGAGTTGCTCAGCAACGATCCCCAGAGGATGGCTTTATCCCGTGATGTTTTTTGTAGAAATTGAGTAGTCGCAGTTGCTGCCAGGACATTCTGAGGCCAGCGCTGATAGAGGAGAGGGCAGATGCACAGATGAATATCCAGGTGCAGCCCCTGGTATCCCAGGTTCTACAAGCAAAAGAACTCACTCTGCCTTGTACTGGGACACACATACTGTTTTTCAAGGAACTAAACATTTTGTGGGAGTGGAAGGGGAAAGATAAAATCCGTGGCCACTATGATAGCTCTCTTACCAATATCCTGCAGGTATTTCCAAGACTAACAGTAAAGTTACATCAGCAGAGTCAAGAATGAAAATGCTACAAATGTTCATGAATTTAAAAAAAGAAAAAAAATCTTTAGGATGTTATAGATAGATCTATTTAAAAATGTAAAACTTTGAGTATTGAAAAATTCTCAGCAGTCACAAAAACATGTAACAGTTTCTCACGTTTTCCAGTGCTACCTGCTCCCACCTTCTCCCCTGCACCCCAGCTAATTTCAGCTGGATTTATTTAGTTACTGTTTGTTTATAGCATACGTCATCAGAGAGCATACATAGAAACAGTTGATGTTGAATACACAGAATGGGCTCTGTTCTAAGGGATCAGATGGAGCTAAGGACCCTGTTGAGAAGGTAAAATGATAATGGAGAAAAAGATCCATAAAGGGTCATTTGTGAGTCTGCCCTTTATTTCTTTTAGCAAAATGCTTAAATAGAATTAATATAATATGCCAAACAGAATATTATCAAATACGTACATCGTATCACTTTTGCCATTTACACTAGTCATTTCCATTCATGGCTAAAAGAGAGTTATCCATCTTACTGTGGAACACAAATTAGAGCAGTCCTAAGCATCTTCGATTGGTTGATTTCTTCAGCCACACTGTATTACTCTGTCCATCTTGCGAGCTTTCATGTTCAGAATTTCATGCTTAGAAAAGAAAACATGTCCCTGACTGTAAATGATAATCAAATGTGTTTTTCCTATACATTTCCCTCCATCCTTTATAGGAAAAAAAAAACCAGTATGTTATACGGTTGTCCTATCAGCAAGCCTTCTGATGACACATTATATAAATGGAGTGCATTATATAAATGGAGTGCAGAGGTGAGATTCAGGAAAATAAAAGGAAATGAAACATTTTAAAAGTCTCCCTGAAGTTTGCCTGTCTTGTGAGGGTTAAATCACTTCGGCATTGTCAGTCCTGTCTGAGTCTGCATGGTCTTCCTCTTAGTAAAAGTAATGACTGCAGAATTTTAGACGAAAGAACACACAAGTCTTGAAGTGTTCTTGTCAATGTCAGGTTACAAATGGGAAGCATGTATTCATTATTACCCTCATGTGGTTTCTTTACCCAGTGTTGACAGGGCAGTATGGGAGATGACCCCAGTAGACAGTACTCGGGCACTTTATTGAGACATGACCCCGTGGAAAAGCACTCAATATCAATTAGCAATCAGGATGTAACATCACTGTCTCTTGTTCTAGTCTCTGTATGCCATCGATAGGTTTTGGCAAGGTCAGCACATTGACAAACCACTTAACTTTCTGAAAACCAAGTACTCTTTTAATTATAAACTCTGATTTAGATCACTAATTTTCATTATACAAATAATAACGTAATTGAAAGACCTTGTCCTATGTCTAAAAATCTGATGGAAAATCAATTATTAACTCTTTAACAATATTGCCTGCTGATAGAAAGCTAATATTTGTGCTCTAATTTATATCAATATGGAGATTAGGGACATCAAATGACTTGCTAATAGTTTCTGTATTAATGGGTATAAGCCTAATTTTAATGAAGTAAATAAATGTTAATGTTCCGAGAATTTGTCTTTAAGATACCTGGTGGTTTGTTGTTTTGGGATAAAACAAAGATAATCCTTTGTAATGTAGATGACCAGCCTTATTACTTATAAAGTTAAAAAGTTGTAGACTTTAATTTTTAAAAATATTTTCTTTTTCAGTGTATTGGCTACTTTTACTTATTCATTCAACAAATATCACTGAATATCTACTATTTTGTACCAAGTACTCTGCTAGAAACTGGTCATAAACATATAAATGAGAGATAGCATATCCACTATAAAATCTGCTAATACAAGTAAATGGTACGCATGAACATTTTCTCATTTTGTTCTTTTTAGTGCAGTATAATATTTGTTAATATATACAATAAAATCATATTAAAAAGTTAATGTATGGGAGGAATGGAGAGAAACTGCTTAATGAGTATAGGGTTTTACTTTGGAATGATGGAAATATTTTGCAACTAGATAGAAAATGATTATGATTTACAACATTGTGAAAGTACTAAATGCCACTAAATTGTACAACTTTAAAATGGTAGCATGTCACTTGATTTTCACCTCAATAATTTTTTTAAAGTTAACATAGTTTGTGGTTTGTTCCTCCCGCAAGAAATCTTGCCCAATCCCTTTCAGGTATTTTTGTATCTTTCAATAGAACACTGAAGTATTTTTTATACATTTCAAACATTTCTTGTTTCCTTAATTTATATTTCCTGATGTTGCAGGTGGGATTTTTTTCATATTTTTCAGTTGTTTATTACTGTTACACAAAAGAACTATTGAGATTTCACTGTTTAGTTTATTTCCAACCACTTTGTTAACTTCCTTTTTAAATAACAATAACAGTGGAGTCTTTTGGATTTTTCTAGGTATATGATCAAAAATCTGTAAGCTGAGATAATCATAGTTTACTTATTTTCCCTAGTGATACAATACTTTTAAGGGGCCTTAATATTGAATATTAAACCTTTTTGGCATTCCTTGGAGAAATCTTACTAATTCTTATAATATTTTATTGAATTATATTTGTTAATAACCTATTGAGGATTTTATATTTATTTTCATAGGAAATATTGAGTAGTTCTCCTCTGTAGGTTTTTATGCTATTTAATAAAATTAATTACATAGCTTTCCATTACTTTCTACTCTGATTTTTTTTTTTTTTTTTTTTTGAGACAGAGTCTCGCTTTTGTTGCCCGGGCTAGAGTGAGTGCCATGGCGTCAGCCTAGCTCACAGCAACCTCAAACTCCTGGGCTCAAGCAATCCTTCTGCCTCAGCCTCCCGAGTAACTGGGACTACAGGCATGCGCCACCATGCCCGGCTAATTTTTTCTATATATTTAAGTTGTCCAATTAATTTTTCTTTCTATTTTTAGTAGAGACGGGGTCTCGCTCTTGCTCAGGCTGGTCTCGAACTCCTGAGCTCAAATGATCTGCCCGCCTCAGCCTCCCAGAGTGGTAGGATTACAGGCGTGAGCCACTGCGCCCGGCCAAAGGAATACTTTCTACTCTGGAATAGAAAATATATGGGAATTAGTTCTTCCTTAGAAGTTTGAGATACTTCTCTACAACTGTCTGACTTGAAGCCCCATTTGAAGATACTTTTTAGTTATTTTTATTTTATTTGTATTCTCAGGGTTGCAGATCTAATCTCTTTTTCCTTTATTTCTTAAGTCAGTTTTTTCAGAAAGTTGCCAACTTTATAAAAATTTTTCATTTAGTAGTATTGGGTTCTATTTTAATATTAATATAAATATCCTCTTATAATTACAATCCCTTCCATGTAAGTTATTTTTACCCTGTCTTATCTCAAACTATATTTATTCAGGCTTTCTTTTTATTGAATTGATTTATAAGTGAGTTGTATGTTGTCACTTGTGTTTATAGTCTGTTTTGGTTTTGCTTTTAAGATACTATATCTTGGCTTTGTAAATTCTATTAATTTTGTATTCTATGAATGTTATTTGCTTTTCTCTATTTGTTATTTTCTTCCTTTTTCCTTCTTTTGTACTTCTCTTTTGATTTTAAATGTGTAATTGATTGCTTAGCACATAAATTTCCTTTGAAAAAATAATGAAAACCTTTAGTGTATGAATTGGCCTCTAAGAAAATCTTTGGGAGCATTTCATAATTTTATTTTGCTGTATTTTAATGTTATTTTTCTGAAAATATGAAGAGTATTTGTGTGTGTATTTTGTTTCTTCAGGTATTCTAGGAGATTTTTTATGTCTATACTGTATTTAATTCATAGTGAGACAAGGAACTGGTAGGTGCTGCTTTGGGCATTGCTGCAGCATGGCCTGAGTCAGGAAGTCTCAAAACAAAGTTTCAAGTTACCCTGATCAAAACAGGATGGAGGCAGAGCAAGTTCCAATCATTAAAACCAAGATGGTGGAGAAATAGAGGGTGTCACCTCATTCCAGGAAGACATAGGCTCCCAGCATCCGGACTGAGTTTCCTGTGTCAATGTCTTCATAGTTTTGATAACTGTATGGCTAAAGAGTCCAGGCTAAAAGACAACTACATTTTGGAATTTTTGAAGCTTTTTCTGTAGCATAGTATTTGATCACTTCAGTAACTACCAGTTTAGTAACTATCTCATGTATATTTTAGAAGCTGGAGTTTCTGCATACCATTAAGTTCATTATATCTATCAATTTGTCCTTATTTAATTTGTTGTTCAAATTACCTATCCCCTTATATAGGGTTTTATGTTTGTTTTGTTTTGATTTTGGTATCCTTGGTCTGTTAGAAAAAACAGGATGGATTAGAGACTCCTAACCATAAAAATTCCATTTCTCTTCCTTTTTCCTAGTGTATCTTATGTTGGTGCTATATTAATGCCCTGTTTTTTCCTCATTCTGCACTGTGCTCTCCAATTCTTCTTCTTTTTTTCTTTTTTGCTATGAACTGTCTTTTATGTGATATTAATATTGTCATCACATCATCTGCTGCCATTTTGTTCACATGTTTATGATGTACCTTCATACATCCTTTCTCTTTTTATGATTCTTTTTGCTTATTTTTCCTTTCAGTGTATAAATGTCGAAATGACAGTGGTGACAGTTGGATGGGAGAGGAAGAGCTGGATGTGAGTGGTAGAGTTAAAGGAGACCCAGTGGGCTGAGCAAATTCAGATGAAGAGAAGGCTGAGCAGAGATGCAGTTGGGCTTCCAGCTTGGGGGTTGAGGGTAGAGCACAGCCCTTGGAAGGAGGTGAGGCAGATTAGGTATGAGACAGGCTAAATTTGGGAGCGAACTGGCTGTATGCCTCCTTGTCCACAGGTGACCCTATCCTCAAAGATAAGGCCAGGGACATAGGTACAGGAATGGGCTTCCTGTAGAATAATTATGGTCCCTGAATTTGAGCTTAGATCGTTGCCCACTGCTTTTGTGGCATTGACAGCACACCTAATTTTTTTGTATCTCAGTTTTCCTATAAATCAAGAATAGTAAGATTTATTTAAAAATAGTTCTGCAGGAGTATTTAAGAGTGTATGTGTGAGATAAACAATTTCTAAATGCTTGAGGGTCTCTTGAGTGCATGCAGACAAAAAGGGCATTGTGACTCTAAAGTAGTAGTATTTTAGAATGAAAGTTCTGCCTGAAATGTGTCTGATGAATGCATTTTCAAAAATGAGGATGTGTGCAGCTCATCTCTGCAATGAAATGCCATTTCCCACTGATTTGATGGAGGCTTTTCTCCTTAAGCCTTGCTTCTTCCTGTGCTCTGTGCTCGGCATGGTAATTAGGGACTTCTGCTGTCAGTGATGGGATGCTCCTGGCTATTTCTTGAGCTATACTTACCCACAGCTTAGTTCTTTACATTTCCCTGGCAGGGTGTACAGTATGTACATTTAAGTGGCAGGATTTGGGGAAATCACATGATAGGCAAGGCTATAGAGGAGAATCAGATGGGGTTGCTAGCTTTTAATTGAAGTTTAGTTGGAGGTTCAGTGAGGTGAGACTGTTATGACAGATTTCAAAATGTAATGATAGGAAAATGAGGTGGGTTCATCAAAGTCGGAGTAAATACAGAGCAACAGCTCAGCAGCTCAGCGTGAAACAGCAGCTACAAACCCTCAAAAAATACAGAGTAATTAAAATGTACATTGTGCAGCCCTCCTTCTCAGTGGGTACCTTTCCAAGGAACGCAGTAACTTTATTGTGAAAAATATAAACATGAATTTGGAGATGTAAATTACATGCATATTTTAATCTTGTTCATAAACATGAAAAATTTTCAGAATGTAAATATAATCAAAGCACACAACTGCCGCTGAAACCAGATTTGAGAAAGACCTCAAGAAGGTGAAAGACTCTCCACTTCCCTGATCCCTTGACCCTACCTAGCTACCTACCCATTCTTTATATTTGGAAAAGATGAGGGGAAATTCCATCCTCCAACTTCTAGGGACACAAACCCTTATCTCTTTTTTTAATGCCACTTAAGGGATTATAGATTTGAAATTTTTATGATTATAGGGAGAGATAGTCATAAGAGCAACTAGTTATTTATTTAAACCATATCAAATGAAATTAAAAGGATGGTATTCAGGGAAGCTTAGCTTTAAGGAATCAAGCCAAAAGTTTAATTTGAAGAGTCTTCTTAGTATGCTGTTGTATCTGATGATTCCACCAGGAGAATATGAGATCAGGTTTTCCTTGATTAACTGTTTTAAGGTGGAAAACAGGAAGTACACTGGGAATTTAGCATTTGCTCTCTCGGCATGTTACACAGGAGAAAACCATTCGGACTTGTTGGAAATAGGGTAAGAGAAATGATTAATTATTGTGGATTTGATGATAATTTTTCAATGGAGACCGCTCATTCCCACCAGGAACACCAAAGGAGGTCATTCCAAGGGACCATCAAGCCCTGACCTCACCAAAAATTTACCACAGAACCTTTGCGATGTTGCCTCAGGCTTTCCTAGAAAGGGAGCTGATTTGGGGCAGGTTCCAAAAGAGCTGTTGGATTCAATTTGATTAGAGTGTCAGAATGGTTCAATCTCCAGAGCATTCCTGGGGTAAGGAATTAGGCATAGAAGCTGGAACTTGTAAGGTGTGTCCATGAACGCTAATAATACAGTGAAAATACAACCCATAGAATGGAAGGAAATATTTGCAAATCATATATCCGATAAGGGTCTAATATCCAGAATATACAAAGAACTGTTATGAGAAAACATACAACCCAATTAAAAAATGGGCAAAGGACTTGAGTAGACATTTCTCCAAAGAAGATAAACAAATGGCCAAAAAGCACATGAAAAGAGGCTTAATACCATTAGTCATTAAGAATATGTGGATCGAAACCATTTCAAACCCACTAGGATGGCTATTATAAAATAAAATAAACTATAACAAGGGTTGGCGAGCATATGGAGAAACTAGAACCCTCCTACACTAATGGTGGGAATGTAAAATAGTGCAGCCTCTGTGGCAAACCATTTGGTGGTTCCTCCAAAGTTTAAAACATAGAGTTACCATGTGACCCTAGTTATATACCCAAGAGAATTAAAAACAAGTGTTCAAACCAAAAATTTGTACACATAAGACTGCAGTCCCCAACCCCCAGGCTGTGGACCAGTACTAGTCTGTGGTCTGTTAGAAACCAGGCTGCACAGGCCTCTGCCTCTGCCTTCCCCCCTCCTCAGTCTGTAGAAAAACTGTCTTCTGTGAAACGTAGGAACCGGGCCACACAGCAGGAAGTAAGCAGCAGGCAAGTGAGCGAAGCTTCATCTGTATTTACAGCCACTCCCCATCGCTCACATCACTGTCTGAGCTCCACTCCCACCCCAGCTCCGCCTTGGTCTGTGGAAAAATTGTCTTCCATGAAACTGGTCCCTGGTGCCAAAAAGGTTGGGGATCGCTGACCTAATAGAAGCACTATCATAATAGCCAAAGTAGAAACAAGCAAAACATCCTCAGTTGATGAATGGATAAACAAAATGTGGTTTATCCATATAGCCATAAAAAGGAATGACATACTGATACATGCTGCAACATGAATGAACCTTGAAAACATTATCCTAAGCAAAAGTAGCCAGACACAAAAGATTATATATTGTATGATACATTTATATGAAATATCCAGGATAAGAAAATCAATAGAGACAGAAAGCTGATTAGTGGTTTCCAAGGGCTGAGGGTAAAGAGAAATGGGGAATGATTAATAAGCATGGAGTCTCCATTTGGGGTGATAAAAAATTTCTAGAACTATAGTAACCAAAACAGCATGGTTATTGGCACAAAAATAGAGACATAGACCAATGGAATAGAACAGAAAACCCAGACATAAAACCATCCACATACAGCCAACTGATCTTTGACAAAACAGACAACAATATACACTGGGGAAAAGAATCCCTATTCAATAAATGGTGCTGGGACAACTGGATAGCCACATACAGAAGAATGAAACAGGATCTGTATCTCTCACCACTCACAAATTTATTCAAAATGGATAAAAGATTTAAATGTAAGGCATGAAACCATAAGAATTCTAGAAGTTAATACTGGAAAAATACTTCTAGATATTGGCCTAGGCAAAGAATTTATGAAGAAGACCTCAATGACAATCACGGCAACAACAAAAATAAATAAATGGGACTTGATTAAATTAAAAAGCTTCTGTACAGCCAAGGGAAATAATCAATAGAGCAAATAGACAAGAGTGGGGGAAAATATTTGCAAGCTATACATCCAATAAAGGGCTATTAATAATAACCAGAATCTACAAAGAACTCAAGAAAATCAGCAAGAAAAAAAAAAAATCAAACAACCCATTAAAAAGTGGGCAAAAAACATGAACAGAAGCTTTTCAAAAGAAGATAGACAAATGACCAACAAACATGACAAAATGCTCAACGTCACTAACCATCAGGGAAATGCAAATTAAAACCACAATGAGATATTGCCTTACCCCTGTTAGAATGGCTTTTATTAAAAAGTCCAAAAACAATAGATGCTAGGGTGGATACAGAGAGAAAGGAACGCTTATACACTATTGGTGGGACTGCAAATTAGTACAACTTCTATGAAAAACAGTGTGGAGATTCCTCAAAGAACTAAAAGTAGACCTATCATTCAACCCAGAAATCCCACTGCTAGGTATCTACCCAAAGGAAAAGAAGTCATTTTATCAAAAAGACACCTGCACCTGAATGTTTATTGCAGCACAGTTCACAATTGCAAGGATGTGGAATCAACCCAAATGCCCATCAGTTCATAAGTGGATTAATAAAATGTGGTATATATGTGTATGTGTGTGTGTGTATATATATATATACATACACACACACACATACCGCAAAGTACTACTTAGTCATCAAGGATGACTTAATGCCTTTTTCAACAATATGGGTAGAACTGGAGACCATTCTCCTAAGTGATGTGTCTCAAGAATGGAAAACAAACACCGCATGTACTCACTATTAAATTGGAACTAACCGATGAGCACACATGTGTATAGAGGGAAGTATAACTCAATGGAAATCAAATGGGGGGAGGGAGAAAGAGGGGATTGGTGAAAACCTACCTAATAGATACAGTGAACACTGTCTGGGTGATGGGCACACTTATAACCCTAATTCAAGCATTACAAAAGCCAATCCATGTAACCAAAAACATTTGTACCCGCATAATACTTTGAAATATATTTTTTTTAAATTTCTAGAGCTAAATAGTGGTGATGACATTGTGAATGTACTTAACACCAATAAACTATATGCTTTAAAATGGGTAAAATGGTAAATGTTATGTGTATTTTACCACAATAAAAAGAAGTTCCCAAACTATATTAACCTCATAGAAACCCTGGTAATGAAATACCTTTGACAAATAAACTTAGGATTACTGAGGGAACAGATATATTTCAAGCACAGCCTTTGGTATTGGGGAAAGCTTCTCGAAGAGAAAATGTGCATGACTGAGGATCAGGCATGCCGTGTTCTGGGTCCAGGCTCCACTGTTAGGTGGCCTTGGGCAAGTCATGTAAACTTTCTGGGCCTACGGTGGGAGACATGGGTAAATCCCCTAATTCTGGGTAGGAGAAGGTCCCGATCAGCTTTTCAAGCTTCACCTATCTTCCTTCACTCTGGGTCCTTACCCAGTGTGAAGGGTAGCGTTTCAAAGGGAATGCTCTTCCCCAGGAAGAGGAGATGGGGTGGCATGTGCAGGGGGATGGGAGACGCGGTGGATTGCTCTTTGGTGGAGCCTTTGCAACAAGTGAAAGTCCTAGAGCTGATTGTGCTAGGCCTTGGTTTCATCAGAACTGCAGGAATAAATTCATTCATTTCTTCATACTCTGACCACTGTCAAATATTTATTGCACACACTCCGTACTGTGTGAAGCACAGTGCCGTAGGACAGAAAGCTCCTGAATTTATGGAGTGCGTGTTCCAGAGGGAGGGGATAGTACTGGAGAGCTCCTCGCTGATTGACAGTTGTGACGAGGGCTGTGAAGAAGCGGGTGCTGTCATGGGGAGTGCTCCAGGGTCAGGGAGGGCTGCTCTGAGGGAGCCGTGGTGGAGCTGCTGCCTGAAGGATGACTTGGGATTAACTAGGAAAACTGGGAGAGGTGCAGACAGCATTCCTGGAGGAGAGAGAACAGCGAGGAAGAAAGGAAAGTGGGCTTGGAGAAGAGATTGTGAAGAAAGCCTCATTCTAGCATGTCACACCGAGTGTGGTGAACATCCTTGAATTATAGGACCAAGAGAAATGATCTCCCTAAGACCACAGATAGGCACTTCCACCAGCATACGCTGTGCCTGTCCCCACAGAGCCACGTCCTATGCTCCGAATATGTAACTAGCAGTATCTTTGGAACTTAAAATGGTCCCCAGAGTCAGTTGTGACCTGAAGCCACCACACCCCAGAGCCCCTTCATATCTCCATAGCACAGGGCAGTGTGAGTGACAGAACAAGTGGCTCTGGGGTGTGACACCCCGTGTGCCATGCCGGCGGCCAGAGGATGTTGCTGCTTTGGTTTTTCAGTTTTTGCCCCATCAAACCAGTGTATCTAGGCTTTGAGGACTGTGGAACTACCAGACTTTTACTTAAGCTCTAGCAGCCATTGTGCCCGTCAGGCCCACGGCCCATATTGGGTGGATAAACTGGATCCACTTTCACAGCCAAGGCCATGGTGTCCACACTTGGGTGGAGCCCAAGGTGGACAAAGCTCATAACTGCAGCTCATGTTCTGTGCTCCTAGGAGTCTGCCCTGCTTAAAGGCACTGTGGTTGGAGGTCCAGAGCTGAGCCTCTGGGGTGGGTGTGTTGGCACTCCAGGCTGGGGCAGGGCGACAACAGTAGCCACAACGGGAGCCAGCCATTAAGGAAAGGATTTGGTCAGCAAGTCCCAATTTAGATACTCCCTCTGTCCAACACTCTGTTAAAGTCTTTTTCCCACTAATTTGGAAGCTTGCATGTCACCTCTTTGTGACCATGAATCTAGTCCCTCAGGCTTAATTTTCTTTTTTTTCCTTTGCTTTCAGGAGAATAGATCTGGAGAAAGCAACAGCTGTGTTGAAGAAATAATTCGGGTAAGATGATTCTTTGAATCTTATCAGCTTGTTGGACATAGATTCCAAACAGAAAGGAAACATGTGGCTACCTGATCAAAGGGAGCCCATCATTTATTGCTTGACACTTACCTTTTTTGAGGGTAAGTTGATGAAATGACACCTGTGAGTAACACCTGTTCTAGAAATCTAGGCACCTGTCTGGGTGCCTTTGCACAGGCTGAGCTGATGCTGTATGAAGGGATCAGATGGACACCAGAAGAACAGAATTTAGATGAAAAATATGACGGTGCTCACGTTTGGATGCCCCGTTTATCACCCTGCTGTCTAAGAGCATCCTTGAAGAGTCTGTACTTTTTGAGCCAGGCAGGGGTTGCCCTGTTATTTTTCTTCTAAACTTAATTAGAAGCAGGAGCACCTGACAGAGAGGTAATGCTCAGAGTCTGAAAATTTATTTCTGTGTTGTTTTACTTGTTGTTATTTTCCCCGTTGCTCCCTGAGCACCTGTCCTTTTCATCCCTGCCACGCCCAGCGTGGATCCTTCCACAGACCAGTTTCACGTGCGGTCTGACTGCGCTTGGGCCGTTCCGCCATGTCAGTGCTTTCCTGAGTAGGGTGTTGTCATCAACCTGTATTTTTTTCTTCAGTCTGATTTTTTCAGAGTAATAACCTAATAATTTACTCAAGTTCTCAAAAAGCTGATATTACCCTGGGCAAAGCACCAAGAAAAATTAGGCCAGATGGTATGGAATTTCACAGTTAAAAAAAAAAACACAACTTTTATTTTAATATGGTCCTAACTTTTGGACACTTTTTCTTGAATTGCTGGTGAATTATAGCAATATAATTACTTGGTTTAAAATTTTACATTAACTGTTTTCAAAAGCAGGATTTTTTTTCTTTCTGGAAGGCATTATTTTATAAATAACTCTCAAATTGACCAGAATAAGTCACTGAAGTTTGATTTGTTGAATTCATAATGATTTTTTTTTTCTGACAGAGATCTACATAGAAAATAATTGTCAAAGCAGGTAGCTTCATTTCTGACATTTAAATATATGTTAAGTAAGATACATATTGTATTTTATATCTATATTATCTCTATTCTGGGGCTTTGTTTCAGCTTAAACAAGTAGTGTAAGATGCTGCTATAACTTTTCCTATTTTTCTCTTTCAACATACTTTTATGTTTGGAGTCCAAATATTCCATTTTTAACCCATCTCCCTTTGATTGATTGTGGTGTTTAAAACCACAGAACAGAAATGCCAGAACAACACCAGCCCCTCCTGGGCTTCCCTAATTAGAAAAATTCTACCCCTCCTATCCTCTCTTGGCTTTCCTTAGGATATGGGAGAAATCTGTCCTGTGCTCTTCCCTTTCTGTTCTCCAAGAAGGGCTTGAAGTTTGAGTAATTCACACACCCAAAGGATATAGTTTAGGTAAAGTAAAATTCAATTAGAATAAGACTGATTGCTGCAGTCAAGAGTTAATAAATCTTTAGAATGATTATTTTCTGATGAGAGCTGATGAGAGCCTCACAGTCCCCCACCCACCCCACCTTCCTACAATACTGACTGCTGACACCTCCCACCATTGATGCTACTCAGCTGTGACCCTCTTCCCATCGGTGTGGAACAAAGGGCCGGGTAATTGCTTTATATCCATAGGCAGTCTGAACTTCCCACGTGCATGCCCAAGGACAGTGGAGAGAGTGGCTGTGTTAGGCAGCTGAGCTCGCTATGTTCCACTCTTCCTAGAACCAATGAGTGGTCCAGAATGGGAGGCAGTACAGACTTGGGGGAAACGTTGGTGATGGTGGTGCCCGTAGCACCCAGGTGAGCCTTTTACTGTCTCCCACCACCTGGTAGTCTAAGGTATTAGTATTAGTAGTTGGTATTTGGAGAGGTCCTCTTAGAGGACGGTGTCAGTGTTCCCAGTTTTTCCTGGAAGATTTTTCTGGCTGTGTCCTGCCTCAGTCACATCAGTTATTCTCCAAGACCACGTTCCCCTGTTATCCTAAGCATGCTCTCTCCTCCAAACACAAGCACAGGGCTCCTTCTCATTTACAGCAGATAGTATTTGTTGTGTATCTGTCACACCAGCATTCCTCCCAGACTGTGGCCCCAATGTCTGGAATTTAGAATTCACAGTTTTGTTAAATGAGTAAGTCAGGGAGGGAGGAACAGAATCTCCCAAAGGAAAACAATGAATATCATTGCAGTGGCTCACAAACAGATTCCATTTGCTGTAAATCACAGATGTGATATATTGGTCTTTCTATGCCAGGTTTCCAGGGATCGTCTTTGCAGAGCCCAGTTTTCCTTATCCATTTCTCTGCCCTTGTGACCCAGCCAGGTGAACCCGATGTGGTCAGGGTCACCGGGGTACTTGTTAGTTGCAGCTGTCGTGTTTAGGTGATGGCTCTCTGTTGTGGAGGAAGAGGAGGAAAAGTGACCACAGAAATGAAGATGTGATGTTAACTGTGATAAACACTAGGGTTTTTGGAAAGCTTGCTATAGGGTAAATGACCTAATTTTTGATCAGGAATGGCTTTCCTGAGGAAGTAACATTTGAACTGAGAGTTGGAGGATGAATAGGAAATCATCCCAAGAAGAATGGTGAGGGTTCCAAACAGAGGAAATGGAAGAGTGTGGCTTGTTAGAGGCCCGGAAAGGACGAGGAAGGTCACAGTGGCTAGAGAGTGGGCAGAGCGAGTGAGGCAGGAGAGGCAGCAGGAGCCAGATCACACTGTGCCTTCTCAGCCACCTTCGAGAGCCCATCAGGTAGGAAGCCAGAAGCATTTGAGCAGAGAGTGGTGTGATCAGATTGGCAGTTTAAATGCACCACTCTGACTGCTGTGGGGAATGGATAGAGGGGCAAGAGGAGCAGAAGCAAGAGAGGTGGGAGACTCTTGCAGGAGTCCACATGAGAGATTCCTGGTGGTGTTCTCACTGCCATGGGAAGTGTCAGGGGAGACCCTGGTTTGGGAGGGAGGGGAGAAATCATAAATTCATTTTTGTATGTGCTGAGTTTGAAGTGCCTTTGAGACATTCAAGTAAACATGGAGAACACAGAATAACGAATGTGGGTCTGGAGGTCAGAGCAGAGGTCTGAGCTGCAGGTCAACATTTTGGATTAATTAGCCCGTCATTGGTAATAAAACCATAGAACTGGGTAAATTTTCCTGGACAGAGACTCGAGATCCAGAAACCATGAGAGCCTAAATTCTGACATTTTGAGACCAAGAGAAGGAACATCCACTGGCAAACAGGAGTGAGAGGGAGTGACCAGAAAAGCTGAGGGACAACTACGATGGTGAGAAGTCACAGAATCCAAGGAGAGAGTTTCAAGGTCAGTGGTGTTCCAAGTTTCGGAGAGGACAAGAAAGATGGGGATCTAAAACCACCCCATGGATTAGGCAACAGAAACATCATGGGTGACCTTTCTGAGTGCTGTTTCTGTGGAGTGAGGGGCAGAGTCCATACTAGAGAAAACAGAAAATGCAGTTAGAGCGTTTAGAGACCTCCTGTAAGGAAGGGCCATGTTTCCAGTCACCTCCCTTCTCAATTGCAGTATATCCCGTATACGATAACAATGGCCAAATCGTGAAGAGCTGACATTTATTGAACACTCATTATGTACAGGGGCACAATTCTAAGTTCTTTGCACGCGTTAACCCATATAACCTTCGCAGCTGCCTCAGGAGGTAGGCTCTGTTAATATCCCCATTTTACAGATGAGAACCCCGAAAAGCGAGGAGAACTTAAACACAACTTGCTGGAGGTTACACAGCTAGCAAGTGATAGAGCTGGGATTTTAACAAAGACGTCTCGCACCAGCAACCTCTCTCTCAACTACTGAGCTGTCTTACTAAATGGAGAAGTCCCCCCGGCTCCTTAATGAAACCGCTCAGGCATTTTGCTGTGAACGGGAGGTTTCCCGTTTCCACACATTAATGATCTGGAAGTGCCAGATCGTGCATTTATGCACTTAAACTTACAGAGGTTTTATGGCCAGTGTTACCAACCTCATCTTTAACTTCTTCCTCCTGTTTTTGCTGAGGTGACTGTTTTCCAGTCATTTGGATATTGCATTGTGTTCTAAAGCATAATTATTTTTTATTCTTACTCAGAGAGTTTTAATCCTGGGATCTAATAAATCTCTGTGTTATTGCAAAATTCTCTTAACCGAGGGAGAAATTACAAGCGAGTTCTGTGAAGATGGGTGATAAGGGCTGGAAGCCCTCATGGCCGACATATGTTTGTAACACACAGTTTTCTAAGTTACACCGTATCTCATCCTTAAAGGTTCCAGTGCTATAATACTTAGGTGCTTTTCCTAACATTATCCATTAATGTAGAAAGGCATTAACATTTGTTCAGCAAATAAAATTCGTTTACAACTTAATGAGTGCAGGGCTAGAATCAAGGATGCGTAAGCTTTATGCAAGAGGGATTTAGAAGGCATTTGTTGAGGGCACTACGCGTAACACAGAGCGCCTTTGTAGTAAGAGACCAGCATTTGAGATTCTGGTTTGGATTTAAGGAATGAATTTAGAGACAATTTCAGTGCAACATCTGAATGGATTACCTTCTTGGCTTTCATCGTTAGTCACTAATTTAATTCCAGTGTGCTATGAAATATTTATAGAGAATATTTACATAGAATTGTGTTTCTGTTTATATGAAGGGAGTAAGTGGTACTTGTTTAAATTTCGGAGACCCAAACCAGTTTCCTGACATTGTAAATGAACAGACTTCAGGCAAAAAAAAAAGTAAACTTTTTTCCCTGGTTTTCCAGCAGCTAAGGAGTGTCATGGGTAAGATGATTTCCAGTTGTGGTCCTGGGAGGTTTGTGAGTTGAGAGCACTGGCATGCGGAATGCTCATCATGACGATGCCTCACAAGGCAGACCCCGGATGGTGGGACAAGAGCAGCTTTGTGTTCTAAAGTCTGCATGCTCCTCAACCCAAATGAAAACATATTAGCTACTCTGCGTCTACTGGAAAAGAGAGAACAAAGAGATGACTTGTTTTCAGTGACCTATTTGGGTCATTTGCAGAGCTGGACCTAGGTCAAATCTCCCCTGCTTTGGAGCAGACAGGCTTTTTTCTAGCTCATACTGTTTCCTTTATAAATTATTTCATTGATTTTCAACAGTAAAAATTTCATTAGTGACAAAATGAAGCCCACCAAGGGCCAAATCAGTCCAGGTGTAATTATAGAGGAGCCCCATTAACATATCTCATTATTTGTTGTAGTAAAATAAAATCAAAACAAAAGTAAACCTGACCGAGGCCTAGAGAAATTCACCAAGCAAAACCTGCAATCAGTGTTAGCCAAGATAAATTAGTTCACTTGGTAGTATTTTGTTCTGTGTTTTCTTTTTGCATTTGGTCATCCAAACAGTTAGAGATGGAAATACCATACTTTTATATCTTATTTTATATCTGTAGATACATTTTTAATAGATGTTATTTTATTAGTCCTTTTGGCTGAAACCCAAAGCCCTGATTAAATGGCTCCACTGGTACCTGTCACAGGTGTCCTAGTGCCTGTGAGGTGTATATAATAGCCTACGGCTATGTTGCAGGGCCATTTGGCTACACTCTATAGACTTTGCAGTGACTCTGGAGGTGTTGAGTTAGTGTGTTAGGTGTTCAGTTAGTGTATAACCGATGTGAGACAAGAGACCACTCTAATTCAGAATCTGTTCTGAGCCCAGAAGCTTTGGGGTGATGGCTAAAGAAATCCCAGAGGTCCAGAAGCTCCTCTTGAGAATGAATGGCTTTGCCTTTTGATATTTACCTGTCTCATTCTGATGCACGCCGTTAGAAATCACAAAGGCATTTGCAGAAACATGGATAGAAGACCAAGGGAATGTTAGCAGCCCAAGTACCTAAAAGTCTATGACATTAGAATTCTGTCCCAACAGTAAAACATGGGTTCTGATACCTCAGTTAATATCTTTTCATGGGTATTTGTCAATATTTTACTGTGAAGGTTTCACGGTTTCTTGTACTTGAGACAATTTCAACACTACATTAGAGGACCCAGGCATTACAAATACTTGATTTTTATATGTTTTCTGTTGTTGTAGCCTTGCAATGTACATTAACAGAACTAAGAAATTAGAGGCTAAAAATACCGCAAAAAGAAGATGTTCAGTATCTTAGAACACCTGCCACGTGCAGAAGGGGCTAAGCAGATGAGATGAATGAGTTAGAGGAAGAATGCAGGGGAGAAAACAAGTAGAGATGTGCTCCTTTCAAGAGCAGTACTTCCTTGAGAGGTGGTTTGCGGAGTTCAGCCTCAGCAACACAAAACCAGAGGGTAGAGGGGTGGGACTGAAGCTGAGAGATAGGAACTTTACTGGCCCCATCTGCGTGTGTCCATTGGACTACATGTTGTCGTCTACATACTCCATCCAAGTTTCTGTAGCATCTTTATAGTTTTTCTTCTTTGTATTTGAATGAGCATTAAAAAAAAAAAGGGTCTTAAATGTGAATCATGCAGAACAGAAAGTACAAATTTTTATCTTTGTCCATGAATGAGATTTATCATTGCAATGGTTTCTTTTTTTTGCTATAGAGAGTTGAAAATATTACTACATGTAAAATCATAGTATCTGATAATACTTTCAAATGTGTAAATTCCTCACACACATAACTTATTTTTAATCTAGGTTTCACTTGAATGCTCCTCCCTGACAGAAATGCTAGTGTTTAGTACTAGCCAACTAACTTGCTATATTTCCTCTGTTAACTTTATTTAAGAGAAGCAATACAATTTTATTTTTTCTTTCCTATTTCTGTACTTAAAATGACCCTTTATATTCATCAGACTTTGAAAACTTACTAGAGATCAGAACCAGAAATTATTTATGTAGTTATTATAATTTTAAGACATTTAAAAGAATTTTTAGAGTGCTAATTAGGAAGCATACAGCAAGTCCTTGAATAATGTCATTTCATTCAATGTCATTTCATTGGAATGTTGAGGAAAAAAATCAGTTCCCACTGGGACCACTTGTCTGTGTGGAGTCTGCATGTTCTTCCCACGTCTGCGAGGGTTTTCTCCGGGCACTCTAGTTTCCTCCCACATCCCAAAGCTGTGCACGTGAGGTGTGTTTACGTGGTCCCCGTGTGAGCGTGCGTGTGAGCGCGTATCCCTGCCAGGGGACGTCCTGGCCAGGGCTGGTGCCTGCCTGGTACCCTGAATGGCCAGGAAAGGCTCCGGCCACCCACAGCCCTGAACTGGAATAAGCGAGTTGGCAAGTGAATGAAGGAATGAATACATATTATTGTTAAATAAAAATGTACAAAGTCTACAATAACCATACAAACACACAACAATAAGTGATGTGGTACAAAACTGCTCTTTTTGAACTGCTTGGTGGAAGGAGGCGCTCCTCACAATTTTCACTTTGCAAACATTTATTCCGTGATTGAACCCCCCACCACTACAACTGCTGTCATCAGAAATTGGGTAATTCTTTCGTTTTTATTAATCTTTCTTAAATGTACGCATAGTTCACATTTATTTCAGTGCTTAATATTAGAAGTGTTTTCATCTTTTTGTAGAAGTTTGGTGATGTTTCTGTGACCAAAAATATGCCCATGGAACTTAATTCTCGTTGGTGTGAGTTAGCCTGTGGTAAAATTGGTTTCCTTATGTGTCTTTTCGCTTGAAGCCACAGTTTCCAAGAACCCACTGAAAATGTTAAATGAGGACTTACTGTGTAGACATTAAAATGTATGGGCATGGTGGCTCACGCCTGTGGGCCTAGCTACTAGGGAGGTTGAGACACGAGGATCGCTTGAGCCCAGGAGTTCAAGACGAGCCTGGGCGACATAGTGAGACCCTGTCTCTTAAAAAATTTTTTTTTAATGTTTAAAAAAGTAAAATATCTGCTGAAGTGATGTTGATACTTAAAATATGAACAAATAAGATTCTACTTGTTTACAAAAATATTTTTGGAATGTGAATATGTGTATGTGTGTGGGATGTGTATGCAAACTTTGTGTCATAAAATTCTTAGCATGAACAGCCCTGTGACCTTTTTTACCTCTACTTGACATTTCTGCTTTTCACTCTGACCTGGAAATTCCATCAGGCAGCTAGTCCTGGCAAGCAGGTCCTTGAGTATAAGTCGCCTCTCGGTGCTGTCACTGCCCCCATCCCATTCCTAAGGGCACTGCATCGTTCTCCCCAGAAGACTGGCCAGTTGCAGCCTGTGGCTCACTCTCCACTGGAGCTCGTGATCAACATGATGTTGACCAGGCGTTGCTGACTGCAGGGCGTCCTGCGTTTCTTTTTACCTTGGCCTAGTCAGCGTTTCTCAACCTTTTTCATTATCATCCCTCTAAAGGACATTTTTAGACACTTTTTTCCTAATTGCTTCCCATGAAATTCTAATATCACAGAGGTACTGTGTATCTGTTTGTGTATGGTGCGTGTGTCTGTGCTTTATACAGACAGTAAGGCTTTTTCCTCCTCAAGAGCCAATTTTGTATGGCCCCCATCAAAGGCCTGGCTTGGACCATCCCTGTTTGCTGCACACCTGTGACACCAGCACCTACCTCCTCCTCACCACCCGCAGACACTTCGCCTCTCTGTCCCTGAGGAGATGGGTGCCATCTAGTGGGTGCCCCTGGGCCAGTGGCTTCAGTTGATCAGTGTGCCAGCCTCTGTCCTCAGTGCCGGGAGTACAGCAGTGAGCAAGTAGGCACTACCCCAGCCAACTCAGGAGCTAGCAAGCACCTGGTCTCTCTTTGCTCTCTTATGAGCTGTCTCTCTGCTAGCTTCTCATCCTCACAGTAAGCATGTACAAATTATTTCCATCTTACACACAAACACACACACACACACACACACACACACACACACACATATTTCTTCAATGCTGCACTCCCTGCAGCTCTTTCCTCCTTCCTAGGTAGACTTTCCCAGCCAAAGTCTTTCTGCATCTTCCCCTCTACTTCCCCTTCAACCCAGTGCTGTCTGGTTTCTCCCCCACCACACTCCTGCCTGACATGGCTTTTACGGAGGTCACCACCCCATGCTTGCTCATCGCAAGTGCAGAGACCACAACCCAGCTGATCTCTTGGTGGGTTGCTCACTGCAGGATCCATGTTAAAATGCTCATGCCCTTGGCGTCTGTCCCACCACACTCGCCTGGGCTTACCCACCTTTGAGGTCATTTCTTCTTGGTCTCCTCTATGGACTTCTCTTCCTGTAACTGTCCCTAGATATTGGGGTTCTATCTTGGCTCCCGTCTCTTCTCACATGCTCCAGTTGCCCTGCAACATCTGTGGGGTGACAGGTGTCAAGCATGTGTTTCAAACCCAGCTCTGCTTCTGAAGCTTCATGCTCACCTCTCTAGCTGCCAGCAAATTGCTCCGCTTAGACATGCCATGGACACCTCTACTGTAATGTCACCTCCCACCTCCACTGGCTTTTCCTCCAGCATGGATTACTGTCATCACCCGGCTGCCCAAGCCCTCGGGTTCTTCCCCTCACACTCACCATGTTTGGTTCCTCATGCCTGTCCACTCTGGCTCCCTCACTTGGGTCCACTTCTGTCCCTCTCCAGCTTCCCGCCTTGTTCAGTCCACTCTCCTTTCCTAGATTACTACAGAGACCTGCTCGCTGGCCTCCTGGCTCCTGTCTTCCTCCAGCCAGCTCTTCACGATGCAGGCACAGTCAGGTTTCCAAAGCATAAGCTTGCTGGAAACACTTCCATCCCCCGCCCCCACCCCAGGCTCAGGGTAGAGTCAGACTCCTGGGCGTGGATTGCAGAGTCCCATATACAGTGACCCCACCTATCGTTCCAGTCTCATCTTTGGCCACTCTCCTCCTCACACTCTACACTCCACTTCTGCAAGGGTATTACCACTGCTCTCCCTACCCTTGGCCACAAAGCCAGCTGACTAACTCCTGTGTATCCTCTAAGCCTCACTTGAAGTGTCACTTCTGCCAGGAAGCCTTCCTGATCCCCAGAGTCTGAGTTCGATGCTGCTCTTCTGTGCTCCTAGGTACCCTGTATTCTTATTACAACACTTAGTAAAAAACGGTCTTTCTTATCTCCCACTGGCCTGTCGCCATCCACCTCCAGGGGCGTTAGCATAATGACTGGCAGATAGTGACATTTAATAAATACTGAATAAATGGATGAAGAATCATGAACAAGTGATTGACCTCTTGCCCAGTGTCTGTGCTTGCCCTCCACCGTGCTGTCTTTCTAGTCCTGCAATGCAAAGTTTGAGGTACTGTCCTCCTAAAACGTCAGCTCTCCAAGGACTACCAAGACTGTTGTGTCACCTGGAAGCATTAGAACACCTAGTACCATTAGTACAAATGCAAGAGAGATGAAAACTCACCTGCTAACTCCTGAGGGATAGGAGGGGAAAGGGGTCCAGCAGCTGCTGCTGGTGCACATGTCAGCAAAGCTCAGACCTTTCATATCTGCCACTTGTATCCTGATTATCTTTCATGAGCCTGAGTTTTTCATTTTGGTACATAATGAATTTTTACAAGTTGAAGAAATCAAGATAATCCATTTGCAGAGATAATTTGGTTAATTACCATGTTGCTGCTGGTAGAATCAAGGCCTGGAAGTCAGAGCTATTTCCACTGCTAATATGCTCTGTGTAAAGCAGTTCTTAGAACAATTAAAACGCATCTATCCAAAGTGATCAACTGAAGACATACATTTTAAAATTGTATTTACTATCATGAAGCACGCAGCATTCTTTTTTATTTTTTCAAATTAAGGGTTGTGAAATTACACTGATTTGCTGCAAATTACTATTGTGTACACACAGATCCAAGAAAAGGAATTTCTAAGGTAGAAAATGATAATGAGGATGGAAGACATATAGGCCTTGAAAATTAGAACAGCTATCTAGATAATAATCATATATTTTAAATAAGACATAATTACCTGTAGTTCTTGTAATGTTATAATTATTTAGTTCATTATAACCTTAGAAAACCCTAGAACCCTAATTTTTCTATTGCCATTGTATTTATGTGTTGTTTTATAAGTTCTGATAAATTTGATATATAGGTGTGCAGTTCCTTTGTTGTTTTGCTCACTGGATTAAATGAAATGTAAGTATTGAGACAATGTAGAGGTTGGAACTCAGACATTTTCCAGAACTTTTAGAACATGCTCTCATATTTATTTGCATTTTTTTGGTTTTGATTTCGATTTTGAAAGCAGTTCGCATAGCCAATAATTTCAGAATTAGGTAACCCAATGTTGGAGTTCTTTGGCCTCCCAAATTTACTATTTTTCGAACATGAGGCATTTTTCCATTTGCCCATGGCTCTATTCCTGGGCCCACTTGTATTGCAGAAATTCTAGAAAAGTGCTATACTCAGTACCTCCACTTTCTAGAGACCATCCCCCTCCAAGTACTACTATCCTGAGCACCTTTAGTTTCAGATGACAAATCAAGATAGGTGGACCTCTTCGTGTGTCTCCAGGAATTAGGTTTGAAAAGATTTATCATATGCTAGCACTGGCTGATTTATTTTATTTAAGCACCTATGGGTAGATAAAAGGTACACCTATTTATGCAAGTGTGTTTCCTTCTCTCTCCTCTGGATTTCCTGCACAGTTATAAAAGTTGTATCCTGTGGACAGTTCACTACAACTGTTTCGTTATTAAGTTCAGTGCCTTATTTTTTATTGTAACGCTAAACAATTAGAGATCTGTGGTTCTGTGAAATTGAAAATACTAAGAATTTTATATTCTTCTCATTTTTTAAAAAAAGTATCTTTCTATGAACATCAATTAGGTTTCTGAAAACTAATTAAAAATTGTAAGATCAGCATGCTTATTATCAACTTATGCATTAATTTAAAACTATTCCTCAGCTACTCGTAAATATCTTTTTAATAGTCTTCAATATAGGTTTATTTCTGCATATAAAGTACATTTTTTTAAAAAAATCACTCTGGGATTCCATGCTAATTGACATTATCAGAAGACTTGTATGTGCATATTTATTTTATGAATCACTTTAGCTTTCTCTTTTCTGGCAGTAACTTGAGACTTAACAGAGTGTTTTTGGTCAGTTCCTTAAACATGTTTTTGAATTCTGTTTAACAGCATATGACTGTGAGGGGGGAAAAGGATAGGCTTTTAAAAATAGAACCTTTAAAGTTAGTTGAAAATGTTAGTAAAATATTATAAAAAAAATGACCAACCCCCCCAAAACCCACCTGGGCTACATCTCTGGAAACCAAATTACGATTAACAGTGGGTCAAAGATGGGGCTTTAAGTAGGAAGCCGTCTGCAAA
This sequence comes from Propithecus coquereli, assembly GCF_000956105.1. NCBI lineage: Eukaryota > Metazoa > Chordata > Mammalia > Primates > Indriidae > Propithecus > Propithecus coquereli. Next base: position 3,729,983 of record NW_012141747.1, read on the forward strand.
CTCTGAAAACCAGGGGGGAAGCAAAAGTAGAGAAAGAAATCCCAGCCACAAGGCTATGAAGATACTGCACAAAAAAATAAGGTGCAACAGGTTCTCTCGAGACAGTGAGATAAAAACCTCTCTTCTGGTTTGCAAAACAGGCGTTTATCATTCTGACTTTCTAACTTTCGATTTTCTTGTCTTCTCATTGACGTCTGTCACTATCCCTTTCATATACACCCACAACCCCGAACTCTGGAAAAAGGCAAGAAAGAAAAACTGAGCTCTTTTAGAGGTTTGCTAGTGATTGTATGAAATGGGGAGCCCACTGTGATACGAATAAAGACCCCAGAACAGATTCCTAGCATGTTTAAAACAGTGTAGATGAGGGGAGGGAGGTCATGGTAGCTGGAGTCATCTAGAAAGATTGTCAGCAGCCCTTGGATAGTTGAAATGATTAATCACTTCAGCACAAAAGAACACAAAGGGAGATTTGTTAAGGATAAGCAGGGGACAGAGTGCCAGCTCCAGGGGTGACGGGCTCGTCTGTTTAATAATGTATCTTCAAAGCGTGTACCACATCAAAAGCAAAACACACGCAACTGGAGGAAAATGAAATGAAAAGGCAGTCAGCAAAATATTTGGTGAATTAGAAGAAACGTTTAGGAAATGAGGTCATCAATAAATTTAGTTTGGGCATTTTTAACATACATGCCTCCTGCCCACCCCCAGCACTGGGAAAACTCACAGTCCCTAGAAGGAGGTGCGTTGTATTTTTAATCACTGAAAATGATAAAGAGCCAATCAAATCGATATTTGTGCGATAACTTCCCTTTCTTTGAAGTGCAGGGATATGAATAGTCTTGTTGTGATGTTGCCCCATCTTACAGAGAAGGAAACTGAGATGAAGAGAGGTTAATACACAGCAAATAAGAGGCAGGCTTGAAACCCAGGTCTCCCACACTCCAGCCCACATTCTTAAACACCATACAGAGTAATTTTTTTTAGTCTAAGTATTTTCAAAATGTAAGACAGAGCAAATTCTTCTTGTGGGGATGCATCAGGACTTGCGTTTGGACCACCTCTTTCTCACAGTGTTGCGGAAATGAAGGGGTGCACTGTGGCTGCATTTTGTTGCTTCATTGGTAAGAAGCTGCAAATTTGAGGAGTTAGACCGAGGCTCTCGATGCCTGCTGAGACAGGAGGGGCCCTAGTGAACACACAAACACAGTCGTGCATCTGCCACAGACTGTGCGTACGACACGGTGGAGCTGAAAAATTCCTGTGGCCTAGTGACATGGCAGCTGTCATAATGCCGTAGCACAATCTATGGCATTATAACTCATGTATTTATGGTAGTACTGATGTAAACAAACCTACTGTGCTGCCAGTCCTATGAAAGTCTAGCACATACAATTGTGTATAATATATAATACTTGGTAATGATAATAAATGATTATGTTACTGGTTTATGTATTTAATATACTATACTTCTTATTGTTAGAGCGCACTCCTTCTTATATTAAACCGTAAACCTCAGGCAGGTCCTTCAGAAGAAGGTGTTGTTATCACAGGAGATGACAGCTCCATGCTTGTTATTACCCCTGAAGAGCTCCCCGTGGGACAAGATGTGGGTGCAGAAGACAGTGATATTGATGATCCTGACCCTGTGTAGGCCTAGGCCAACATGTGTGTTTGTTTGTGTCTTAGTTTTTAACAAAAAAGCTTAGAAACTAAAAAAGTAAAATAAAAAAAATTTTTTAAGAGAAAAAAGCTTATAAATAAGGATATAAAGAAAGAAACTATTTTTGTACAGCTGTAAATGTGTTTGCGTTTTAAGCTAAGTGTTATTAGAAAAGAGTGAAAAAGTTAAAAAAATTTAGATGTTTATAAAGTAAAAAAGTTACAGTAAGCTAAGGTTCATTTATTATTGAAGACAGGAAAATAATTTTTTATAAGCTTGGTGTAGCCTAAGGGTACAGTGTTTGTAAAGCCTACAGTAGTGTACAGTAATGTCCTTGACCTTCACATTCACTCACCATTCGCTCACTGACTCGCCCAGAGCAACTTCCAGGCCTGCAAGCTCTGAATGTGTAAGTGCCCCATCGAGGTGAACCATTTTTTATCTTTTATACTTCATTTTTACTGTTCCTTTTCTATGTTTAGAAGTGTTTAGATACACGAACACTTACCATTGTGTTACAGTTGTCTGCAGTATTCAGTACGGTAACACACTGTTCAGGTTTGCATCCTAGGAGCAACAGGCTACCCCACGTAGCCTAGGGGTGTAGTAGGCTATACCATCTAGGGTTGTGTGAGTATGCTCCATGGTGTTCGCACAGTGGCGAAATCACATGAGGACATGTTTCTCAGAATGTATCCCTGTCATCAGGCAACACATGATTTTACCTTTGATAGGTCCTTACAAATTGATCTGGAGCATGTATTCATGTGTAACCTAGTTACTGAATAATGCATCTTGAAATGTTGAGTTCTTGCATCAGCCCATGTTATGTGGCCTTCTTTGGAGCTCTGTGATGACTGGCACCTCCTGGTGGTGGCATCCTGTTCGTATCATCCCTAGTAAAAGCAACAATAGTCCAGGCTGTCCTCTTCCCAAGTAGGAGGAGCGTAAAGACAGAGTGAGTCAGGAGACACCGAGAGTTCTAGGTAGCAGAAGCTCCAGCTCTCCTGACTATGGGGGTGTGAGTTCTCACCAAGGCTTGAACCTTATCATTAGACATTCCTACATTCAACAACAGCTCTGCCACTTACTGGCTGGCTGATGTTGAGACAATATTGATTTCTATACAGTACACATTTTTCAAGGAAACAAGCTATGCAAGCTACTGTTCCCATTCATTATTTCATGTGGGTGTTACATCTATTTCTGGATAAATTTGTGAATACACACATCTTAGTGAATCAACATGTCTAACAAAATGTTTTCATTCATCAAATGTGGTTCCAGAAGTAAACCAATTTTGCAAATCTGTGATTGAAATAAACTTTTTATTAATAACTGTTAGCTGCTATTATTCTTGTTAAAATAATTGAGTATTTTAAAATTCATTAGAGAGATGAAGTTTATTTAAAGAAATCTCAAGCTATAAAATCCAGTTGTAGAATATTTGTGAGATGGTCTTAATTCATTGCTAAGAAACAATTGCTTTGGTAAAGGATTCTTGGCTATAGGAAAGGATTAATCTAGCATTAATAACAAACTTCCCTAAAGAATCTAGATATTTGCTTACAGTTTTTTACAACTTGGCATTAATTTGAAAAACAAAAGTGTTGGAATTCACTTTGAATTTGATTGACAGACAATAAAATATAAAGACAAAGTTTTCGTGGAGTAAAAATGAAAGCCAATGGGACATAAATCGTTCTAGAAAACATAGTTTTTGTACAGTCACTCAGGTGCATGTGCTAAGTAAATTGGCTGCAAAGGGAATAAATGCAGACTACACCCCCTGGTGGAACATTTGCTTGATAGGTGGTTTATAACTTTTTATCTCTTAAAATATGACGTGCTTATTTAAATTTCTTTGCCTTCTTAGTTAATTGTGACACTATGTTCACTGATGTCAACTTATGCTTGTAAGTTGCTTTTACAAGTACATATATGGTTATGCTAAGTATGTCTAATTATGAATTAGGTTACCCAGGCAGAGTATTTTTATATGATCTAGTCTACTGTGGTTCTGAAGATTCCTTTTGAGAATTTGGAAAGAATTAGAAATTGTTGTAACTTCTGACTTACAACAGTATTTTCACATGGAAATAACCTGGATAACTTAGACCAGCTATCTCACTTATTGGCAGACGACAAAACCCTCCTTGCTTAAATTAAGTCCTTTCTACATAAAGACTTACCCAGTGAGGGAGAACAAATGTAAAACTCAGAAATCTACCTGGGCTTGAAAGGACGATGAATTGGAGTAGTGGACGTTCTCACGGAGGTAGGTTCAGAAAATCCCCAGCCATCACACAGACTCTTAAACAAAGGCAGGGGAAGGGAGACTGACTGGCATTTCTTTACCATGTATCAAGGGCTGTCTGTTTCTTTTCAGTAGTGTATTTTTTATTGATGTGCAGGTTTAACTTCAATTAGAGTGAAATTCCCTATGTTTCTGTATGATTTTGTAGCACCAGCTAATAGTCTCAATAAGTACTTGGATGATTTATTGAAAATCTAACTTCATGAAAAAACTGATTCATTTGGTATTTAAAGACATGTTTTATACTTTTAAGTATAGGCCGAGTATTCCTTATCTGCAATGCTTAGGACCAGAAGTCTTTCAGATTTCAGAATTTTTCGGATTTTGGAATATTTGTATTACATTAGTCGAGCATCCTAAATCCAAAACCCTAAATGCTACAGTGAGCATTTCCTTTAAGGTTCATGTTGGTGCTCAAAAAGTTTTGGATTTTGAGATTTGGGATGCTAAACCTGTATTGGACATATTAGTCGTCAAATCATATTCAATGCCTTGAGTTATTATTATAAAAAGCCAGTGATTTCTAGAGTCCAGAATTGAATAAGAGCTGGAATTTTGCATATAGAAAATTCATGTCTTTGTGAGAACTCAAAGACATCTAAAATTACAAACTTTTTTTTTTTTTTACTGCTGATAGGAAGTCACTTTTGAGTGAATTAGGAGTTTATAATGACACTTGTGAGTACTTGAGAATGAAGAATTGGGCATGCATATTCAGCGTTGTAAATTTTAGTAAGTTTTCTAACTGCTTTTCTTCTCTGACTATGGCAGCTGTAACACGTGCTTGACCCATGCTGATTGTTTAGCTCAAAGGATTGCACACGACTTGGAAAAGTGCTGTTGAAAACAGCAACAATCCAGGCATGGTGGCATGCACCTGTAGTCCCAGCTACTTAAGAGCCTGAGGTGGGAAGATCACTTTAGCCTAGTAGCTCGAGGCCAGCCTCGGCAATGTAGTGAGACCCTGTCTCAAAAATAAATAAATAAATAAATAAATAAATAAATAGAAAGAAAAAACCCAGCAGCATTTCACATTTCAATTTCAGCTCAGAGCTACAGAAGGCAGAGAGCTGGAAGGAGCACTGATTCCTCTCTTGCAACAGGAAAAAAGCCAGAGAAACAGAAAACTAACTACTTTTATGAAACCCATGAGAGAACTGAAATTACAGGGCAAACAATGAACCTAAAATATGAAGCGAGACAGGCACCTTCAGGAAGAATCAGGACCTGAGTATTTGCTTACATGGGACACAGCCCAAGACTGTATGAGCCAGTAAGAAGATTTAGCTATAAACTTAATGAATTGCTAAAGGCTTAATGTGGGCTAACAAGAGGGGGCTGCAGACCCAGGGAGGTTGGCGTTCTCCTGTAGGCTTTTCCTCTACCACGTGCTCCTAGTGAAGACCTAGGAGAATCTTGAGAAGCCTCTCTTGTGGTCTTGGCCAAGGGAGGGGAATAGCAGCCACTGCTGGCCCTCTGCCTGGCCTCATCTCCTCCATCCCTCCACGTGAAGAGTCATCTGCAGCAAGAAGGACACGGAACTGCAGCCTGAGGGTACTGGAGATCTCCCTGCAGATGGGGCAGGAAAATGACAGCCACCACCAAAACTCAAACTCATATCCCCTGTCTTCCCTAAGAAACAACAGCCTCAGGCTGCAGGGGGAAGGGCAGCCCAAATGTATCCTGAGGTTCCTGGTGGAAACCCTGTGTTCCCAGAGGAGGAGAAAGGGAGAAAACAAAAAGCTCCACCCCTGGGGGAGGGGCAGAAACGTGAGCCACCTAACATTGCAGTCTGTCTGGAGGAGGGCGAGAACACTTGTGAAGGACACACCATCAAGACCCTGCTCACGGTGCCTACCTAAGACTGAGGCTTAATCAGAACATCAAATACCATCTTCCCTCCCGACTCTACAACCTCCACACTCACAAGCACGGAGAAAAATGACAGTGGGATACCATTTGGAGAACCATGAATAGGGAGGCCCAAAGCCAAGTAGGGAGACTCATAGCCAAGCAGAGAGCAAACTTCACACCCAGCCCAACTCCCAACCAGATTAACACAAACGGCCACACTACATACCTGACAGAAGCAAGCACAGAACATACTTACCTCAGAAACTGCTGACCTAGACGGCATGTTTGTCTTTCAACAAGAAATTATGAGGCATAGAAAAAGATAAGAAATAACAGTCTGAAGAAGGGACAAAACAATCACCAGAACTAGAATTAGATATGACACAGATGTTAGAGCTATCAGATTAGGAATTTAAATGGCTACAATTAATATGTTAATGGCTCTTATGAAAAAGGCAGACAGCATGCAAGATTATATAGGTAATTTCATCAGAGAGATGGGAACTATGAGAGAGAGCCAAATGAAAAGATTTGGAAAGTAGAAAACAGAGAGATGAAGAATGCCATTAATGAGGTCATCAACAGACCAGATACAGTTGAAGAAATAATCACTGAGCATGAAGATAAGTCCATAGAAGTGCAAACTGAAATGCAAAGAGGTAAAAAAGTGAAGGGGAAAAAGAAAAAAAACCAGAACAGAGCATCCAAGACCTGTGGGATAATATCAGACGGTCTAACATTCACGTAACTGGAATCACAGAAAGAGAAAAGAGGGAGCAAGACAGAAGAAATAATGGCCAAAAATTTTCTGAAATTAGTGACGGACACTAAACTATATATCCCAGAAACTCAAGCTCAGAGGGTACCCTGCAAGATAAATACCAAAACACACACAGACACACATATACATCCCAAGGTATATTATATTCAAACTGCTGAAAACCAAAGACAGAAAAATCTTGAAGTTAGCCAGAGAAAATGATGATTACAGAGGACCCAGGATAAGACTTGCAGCATACTTCTTATCCGAAACCAGGCAAGCAAGAAGACAGTGGAGCGATACCTTTAAAGTACTGAAAGGAAAAACAACAACAACAATGACAACACTCTGTCAACCCAGGATTCTATACTCAGCAAAAATATTCTTCAGAAGGTCAGGAGAAATAAAGACTTTCTCAGACAAACAAAAACTGGGGGAATTAATTGCCAGTAGACCTACTCTACAAGAAATAGAAGAAATTGTTTAGGTAGAAGGAATATAATATAGTCAGAAACTTCGATCTATACCAAGAAAATAAGAGCATCAAAAATAGAATAAATGAAACAGCAGCAACAGCATGGAGTAGGTGCTGAAGGCAGGAGGCAGGATTTATGCTGAGTTCTTTTATTCATTAAAATGCAACCATTACAAATTGTTTAAAGGGTGTGAGGAGTTTCAGTTAGGGAAGATGAAAAAGATCTATGCATGATAGTGGTGGTTGCACAACAGTGTTAATACACTTTATATCACTGCACTATGTACCTAGATATGGTTAAAATGGTAAAGTTTGTTATATATATCTTATATTTTACCATAATAAAAAATACAACTAATACATCCAAGGAATAAGACTCACTAGGATGTGATCATATTTCCTGTATTTGTTCTTATTGTCTCCAGACCCTTTTTATGGGCTACTTCCTCCCCTGTCCCTGAATAAAATCTCAGGTAGCTCCCGTAGCTTTTTCAGACATTCTAACATAAAGAAAAAGTCCTCCAGCCACTCTTAGTGACAAAAAGTCTGATTTCAGTAGTTAAAATGCCAATCACAGGGCATGGTCAAAGCTCTCAACTTCACTTAAAGGTAAAGCTTTCTCTCCCCCCAGCTTGGGCTTCCTTCAGGCTGTAATCCTAGGAGGGAAGGAGGGACGTGGCTGCCCCTCGGTTCTGCTGCCTTGCATTTCTCCTTCTCTGTAGCTGGGGTTTCTGACTCCTCCAGGAGCCGAGTCGAGGGTGACAAACGAGTGGCGAGTGGTTGGAAAATTTTACCTGGCTGTTCCTGTCGTGAGCTGGCGTTGGTGCTCCTTGGGGTTGGTGGATATTAACAGTGCTTTTTTCTCTTGCGGATGCATTCATGGGTCCAAAGAGATTTTCCCCACTGTGAACATCACGCCGTCGCTCCTTTAATGAGGGTGACACCTCTCTTTCGGCCTTCCATGTGGCCCTCTCTTCTTTCCCTATTCTCGCCCCAGCTCAGCTTCTGCACACAGCAGTGTATCTGTCTCTCTGTGGGTGAGCACAGTTCACACCCAGCACGGGCTTCTGTGCCGCATCGCAGGCCTCTCAGTAGCCTATCCCCTGTAGACTTTTGAGGCTTACATTAGATATTCCTAAGCTCCCAGAGCAAATATTAAGTCGTCTAATTGTCATCATTGTTGTTTTGTGTTTATGTGTATAGAAGCCCTTTCACTTGGGCTTGAGGTAAGGAAGAAACACCTCTTGTCTCCTTATCCGCTTAAGGTAGGGGAAGAAAAATGTCACAATACTACAGGAACTTTCTCCCAAGAAATTCTGTTTCTGGGCCTTTGCAGCTTCAACCCTTGTAGACCTTCAGGTGGGTATTGAGCCAAAGGTTATAACACTCTTTCTGGACTCCTCTAGTGCAAGTTTTGCCTGCCTAGGTGCACTCCTCCCTTTGATTATTTGGCATCTATTGTTCGTTCTTAGTCAAAAAAGCAAAGACAGAAAGAGTTCCAGTACAACATCCTGCTCAGTGGTATTCAACTTCAGTATGATCAGCAGATACGTGTGTAGCTAGAAGGTGCACATCACAGAAGGTTTGCCATTTTGTCCTCTGTGACTATGATCTGTGTTACTGCAGCGCCCACCATCTCTGGGTTACAAATGAAGCAGGGTTGTTGAGGAAGCTGAGGAAATTCTTTCCAAGATTTCCTGTATTTAAAGCTGACATCTTGGATAGAGAAAAGGCGCTAGCCAGGTAGAAATAGGTGTGTTTGTTCCCCTTTAATTTCCTCACATTCTCAGCCTTCTTGATCCTTTTACATTTTCCCTTTGCCTTATTTTTCTAATGAATTTGGTCTCAGACAAGGTGCACAGACCTCACTGAAATAATGAGCCCACATCTGCATGAAGATCGTAGTACGCAGGCCTTATTAAATAGTTCAGGTCAGGTTTTATAACTTCAGTAGGATCAGCCTGAGGACAAAATGAATTCTTATTAAGAGCTAGTTCTCTTTTAATTTAGTAAATGTTTCTTATCCTAGGCGTCCCAGTGCTACTTAAGGAGCTATTTTTGAAACATCATTTTAGCTTTTGAATAAAACTGATACAACAGTCTACACAAATGATATTTTTGTTTAAAATGAGAGCACGTCGGTGTGACTGAGCTGCAGCTGGAACTGGTGCCGTCTAATCTTCAGAGATGCCTCGCGGGAGCGCTGCACAGCCCCCCCGTGCTCGGCACCCCTCCAGCCTCTGCCCACAGCACTGTCATTGGTACCTAACGATGTCCTTGAAAAACTTGTTGTTTAGAGCATGTTATCATATAACGTGAAAATGTTCAAGAAGGGAAACACAGACTTGTAGAAATATGTCAGTATTTCCTGATTATCTCTCTCTTTTTTTTTTTTTGGAGGTCAAGCCCTTCATTTTGACACTTAATGAATAAAATGCCTGCATTGCAAGAAATGAGATAATGAATTGTAAAAAGACATAATCAGCAATGACTAAATAATTAAGAGAATTGAAATGCAGAGTCATCTGGGAATGCATTAATAATAACACGATTTGTTCCATATGCTAAAGAATTCTGTTTTTAGAAAATCAGTCATCACACATGCTCCATGGCAAAAAGGAAAAAAAAAATTAATGTTGACTAATAGGAACTGTAATTAGATGTTCTGCTTTTAAACAGCTGAATAAAAGATGAAATCATATAGAAAGTATATTTAGATACAAGTCAGAAAGTAAACTGATTATTATTCATAGTGCTGTTAATAGGAACTGCAATTTATGCATCTAGTGGGAATTGTGTGAGGCAATTAAGAAAGGGAGTCACACTCGACTTCCCTTTATGCATTTACGTTTATGTATTTTCCTCTATTATGCCAACGACTATCTTTTTTCTCACCTTTCACCGACTTAACCATCAGAGTCACGTATGCTGTAGTGTATGGTGAGATTTGGGGTATTCTGGGCTTGGAAGGTCTCACCCCCCGAGGCTGCTGCGTCAGGACACTGCTCAGCAAGTGTGTCCCGTGTGCCTTTGTCGGGCATCACCAGCAGGCACTTGTGACTTTTCACCTTCTGTTAGTGTTTCACCTTCAGAGGTCGTTAGAAGGAAAACAGTGATCTTACTACAGAAGTAGTATCTTACTTGTAGAGGCCACCGTGGGCAGTTGACCACTTCTGGAAAGCAAAGGAAAAAGCGGAGAGAGTGGGAGAGAGGTAGGACGTGATTCACCTGCCGGTGGGCTCTAGACATCCTGCCTCGTCATCAGGATGGGCCACATTTCACTCATCGTCAGGGCATCTCCTTGCATTGGGCCCAAGAATCAGTGCCTTCCCCCCTTTAAGGTAAGACATCGGGACAAATCTGTGAAATCATGGTTAGAACGAACAAATTTCCGATCTTGGATTCTCGGCTGAAATGATGCAGCTTTGTAGAGAATTAAACAATGCCCATTAGCAAATGGGTGTGAAATATTTTAACAAAACTCCTCAACTTGCCTGGTTGTCTATGTTTATGTACCTAGTTACCCATGTGCACACAAGGCCAGGGCATCTACAGCTGCATTCTTTTATTAAAGAAAATGAAGGCATAAAACAAGTGATTTCTTTTAACTGTGTGCGTGCAGTGCCCACGTTGCTGTGTTGCTCCTCAACCATACAGGGACTCTGCCTGAAGAAACGATTCTCCCTGTGCCATCGTTCCTTCATCTGTCACTGTCCAAGCATGGATCAGGGATGAGACCGCATCGATGGAGGGAGAGTCTGGTGCCTCAGCTCTGCGAGAGGCATACTTTGTGCGCTTTGTTATATTTCTGAACAACCTCACATCTGTTTTCCTTTCATAAAATAGAAACAAGATCTCCTCTTCTTTTGGCAGTACATGTTGATGTGGCATTTACTGTAAGGTTTTTGCAGTGTGAGGAGTAGAAAGAACACTGGTCAGAAGTCTGCATACCTTGGTTTAAACCTGCCGTTTTTGTGGCCTTAAGAAGAATCCCTCTGTGCCTCAGTTTACTCATCTATAAATCAGAGAGAATAATACTTTCCTTACCTGTCTTGCAAAGTAATTATGTGGTTCTAGCAAGAAAGATGAATGTCAGAGTGCTTTGCATATTTCAGGATTGTTTCGGTTGTAGTTAAATATTTTACATATTATCACCTTCCTTAGAACATAGAGTTCTCCAGGCAGTGGACAGTTATACACAGGTCCCTGGGCTGTACCCAGAGAATTCATGACCCAGCACTGCTTTCTGTAGATAATCACTCACAGACAGACACACTGCAGTAGGCAGAATAATGCCCCCCATGTCCTAATCCCCAGAACATGTGAATATATTAGGCATCATAACAAGAGGGAATTAAGGTTGCAAATGGAATTAAGGTTGCTAGTCAGCTCACCTTGAGATGGGGAGATTATCCTGGATTACCTGGGTGGGCGCAATGTAACCACAGAGGTCCTCAGAAGGGGGAGAAGGAGGCAGAAGAAAGAGAATCAGAGAGATGGGAGCATGAGAAGGCCTTGTCCAGTGTTGCTGGCTTTGAAGATGGAGGAAGGAACCATAATCCAAGGAATGTGGGCAGTCCCTAGAAGTTGCAAGGAGCAAGGGAAGGACTTTCCCCTAGAATATCCAGAATAGAACGTTGCCCTGCCAGCGCCTTGATTTTCATGCAATTTGAACTTCTAAGCTGCCAGTCTTAGATCATAAATTTGTGTTGTTTTAAGCCACTAAGTTTGAGGTGATTTGTAATAGCAGAGTCAGAAAGCCAGCGTACACGCACACATTCAGACTAAAGTGGATAGACAAGATTTTTCAGATACTACTTTAAAAATGCCTTAAAATCAAGATTAATGTATGACCACAATTAACTGGAGGATTTAAGAACCTGATGCTTCTACTGGTACCTGGTTTGCCCAGATATTTGTACTAATCCTCTGCTTTGCTTAACTTTATTTTCTGGCTCAAATAAGCAATAAGTTTATTGCTTTGTGCCCTGTGGGTATCCCATAAATACTTGTTGACTGCCTGACAGTGTATGTGTTGTAATTATTTCCTAGATGAGGGAACAGGTATGGTGAGGTTAGAGAGGCTTGGTAAGATGAGGGACTTCTCTAGGGTTGCATAGCAACCAGGAGGATGCTGAGTTGCCATCACGTTGTCTTTGTCTCTAATTGCCCACCCTTCCCACTAAACCACAACATTCCACTTCAGATTAGCATCCAGTGATAGTGGATCTGTCTTTTTGCTCTTCTCAGTGAGGCTGTTTTATAGGTATCAGTATTGATTCAAGCCCCAGAGGCCGTGAGTAAAAATCACTGGTCAATCAGCTTATTAAGAAGATCTTGAAATTCCTGGGTGTATAACGTTGCTATTATACATACTTATTGAGCACTTACTATATTCCAACACAGGTGTTGAAGATAGCACTAAGATTAAGACAGATCCATTCCCCCAAAGATTTCAAAAAACCAGGTGACCTTTGTCTTACCCACAAATTGTCCATCATTGTCCTACTTACTGGAGGTCTCCTGAGTAAAATTCTGCAGAAAATAGTTTGTTAAAAATATAATACAGGGCCCTATGGTAAAGGAGTTAATGACCCCACATAATGATGAGTAAGAAGCTTGCAAAAAATCATGAAAGCATTGCAAGTTAACAAATGTGCACGTAAATACAGTGCAGTGTGATGTGGGGCTTATCAGGAAAGCTTTTTCTTGTTTTTTATTTTTGTTTGCTTGCTTCTTCTGAGCAAATAGGTTTCCTCCTTACTTGTGGTCCTTGGACCCTAAATGACAGCAAACCAGAACATCGCCTACAGCTGGAAATCAGTTAACAGCCAGCTGAGGCAAAGGTGTGTGGTGGCGCTGAAGACAGGCTCGGTGTTGAATTCCAGCTTTACAACTTACTAGCCAAGAGATACTGGCTAAATCACCTAATCTCAGTGAGCCTAGTTTCTGCTTGTATTTAATGGGCTTTAAGTCGTAGAAGGATGAAATGAGATAATGTATGTAAAGCCCCCAGCACAGTGCAAACCTGCACCCCTTCCCACGGGCCAGATGCGGGCTGCCTGATGCCTGACGCCAGACGCCCCTGCGCGGAGGGCTTGCTGCTGGCCACTGGGAGCTTGGTGCTTTTGTAGCCGCTCCTTACTCTTTTCTTCTCAGCTAAAGCTCTCTGCTGTCACTTTCCTTTTCTACTGAACCTTCACTCCCATGTCCAAGGATATGTCTTGGAACCTCAAAGGCTTTCTCCTTTCCAGAAACTTCTTTCATAGTCTAAAGAAAAATTTTAAAAGTCATCAAGAAACGCGAACACTGCACTTCGACTTCATTCTCTGCTTTCCCTTTAAAACACAGGTAAGAGCACGGCTTCCTCCCTTCTCTCACCTCTTACTCGTGGACTCCAATGCTTTGATTCATAGCCTTTGCTATCTGTTGAATTCTCCTGCCCAGGGAATGAAGCTGTGCGCCTAAAAAGGAAACCGAAGAACTCCTCCCTTTTCTATAGCTTCTGCATCACTGAGTAGTCATTAAGTAAATTCAGTGTTTTAATGCACTAACATAACAGAAACACATGATTGTTTAACAGAGTGTGTTATGGCAGCGTTAGTAGTCTCTGCGGAGTTCTAGTTGGGGAAAAGTACATTATAGCATTGCCAAGGCAGGGGGCTGTTTCTGTATGTGAAAATAAGTTACTGACATTGTACATCATTTTTATATCTTTTTTATATCTTGTCGCTAGGCGACATATAAGAATGTAGTTATTGCAATTGTGTCTACTTTCTTGGGTTTTTTTTTGTTGTTGTTTTTATTTTTTTTTTTTTTGGTAAAGCCACTTCTTAATTTTGTTAAATTAGCCTTGTTTATTGATTCTGAGGTCTTTCCTGAGTGTATTGATTGAGGTTCATACATTAGCTCAAAGCAGGGGTGGGCAGGCTTGTGTCTGTAACTAGATCACACGCATTAGTACTAATCATTAGTTTTCTTGTTCATTACTCTTTGTTTTCATACAGAGACAGGTAGAGTTCTGGTACCCTGGGATGTGATATCCAAAGAACTAGAGTAAGTTGTGGACAGAGTCTGCTGGTGAATCAAATGAATAATTGCATGTGATTCCTAGAATAAGCTTCTTGTTACTGATGGTCCTGAGACCCCAGAATATTTCTTTGTTTACTTTTTCCTAAAGTATGACTCTTGTTTCTGCCTCTGTTCATGTGTTCTTGTTCCCTGCCATGGCATTACATCAGTGTCCATACCCACAGTTGGGTAAGAAAACTCAGGAATGGCAATGTAGAGGAGGAGGAAAGAGTGAGGAAATGTGAATTTTAAATATCCATTAAATAGAGTTCTTTTGGCCCGTCTTCACCTACTCTCCCAAGATTCCTAAGGCCCTCTACTAACAGGCAGCTGCTCTGGTTGCCTCCTCTTCACCCAGCTGGTGAGGGAGGGATTCCCACCCTGCGGTGATGGGGATGGCTGAACACACGGCACCTGACACTGGACAGATGAGATTGACAGCAGCTGATCAGTCACGCACACTCACAGCCTGGGAGAGGAGGATTCAGGGCCACACAGGGGCTGCACTTGGGAACAGAGTGAAGCAGCAGGGGCTGTGGGAGACGGGCTTTGTTGTAACAAGAGGATGAGGTGACCGTGGTTCCCACAGGAAGATGTGACTGGCTCGTTTGAAACATTCTACAGGCCTGCAGAGGATTAACACACCACTCAGGGATGAGCAAGAACTGTGCCTGGCTTCCTTGATGAAAAGGGTGTTTGGCTGGGACCTTATCCACGGGGGCACTGTGGCAAGGGGAACTTGTGGTTAGGCCATTTGAGGCCCTCCTGGTATGTCCAGATGTCAAAGCAGCACATAATATTGACTCTTCATTGCAGGACTTATGCCACAGCATCAGATGATTAGATTGGTTCTTTAACCTCAGAGTGAAGAACCAGGAGCAAGGGGTATAATTTGCAGTTTGGGGTCAGTATGAGGAAGACCTTTCCACCAGCTGAGATAGCAGAAAACTGAATGATCTCTTTGGGGACATCAACAGTTCTCTGTCCTAGGAGGAGCAGAAACTCGGTGTGTTGGTAGGAATTCATGCATTAGGTATGCGGTTAGTCCAGAGCCCTTCCCAAACCTGAGATTCTGTGGCCTTATCAGACTTCAGGAACCAACAGACCATATAGCAACCCATACATCATGCCGTTGTCTCTTACCTGTCCTATGCTCCATCCCCTTCCACCCAAGGTCTTGCTTCCTCATTTGTGAGATGACAATCAGCTAGTCTGATGAACCAAAGTTTGCATTCATGGGTGACAAGTTCAATTCATGCACATGTTAACAGCAGCCGTCCTTCAGAATTTGTTGACAGATGCAAAGAATAGGCCTGGTGGTGCCAGTAATATCACACAAGCAAAGCAGGGAACATTTGGGGGTTATGCCACGACATATGCCATGCTTCACAGTTCTCCAAAAACTTCAGCCTAGCTTTGAGCCCCTAAACATGACTTTGATAAACTCAGGTCATGATCAACTCTGTGATAAACCAAGAAGTCTGTATATAGTAACACATTCCAGAGTGTATCTCTTTCTTCAGAAATCATGAAATTTTATTGGGAAAAGAAAAAACCAAAATATTCAAATGTATTATACCATGGATTCTCAGTGGCATTCATGTAAGGATTCAGCTTGCAACATGAAGTGCTTGTTATTTGCCAGGGAGTGTGCTGGCCTTCTGCCTACAAACTGGTTTCCCAACAAAGATGCATTAAGAATAATGCCGGTGAGTTTTTATCTGGCATAAGGGTGGTAGAGACAGTTATATGTAGAGGGGATGGGACTCCTGAGACTAGCAGGTCTGCTACTCCTGGTTCTGAGACATCGGGGTTGTTCAAGTTACTTGCTCTGTCATGTGAAGTCAACTGGGATTTCCCCCTCAAAATCAGTGCAATGTATTGGATTTATCCAGTGGTTCTCATCCTCCTCCACACTTCTGGGGTCTTGGCACATGCTCCCATCAGAGTGGAGCGTGTGCACTGTTACTCTTGCTTATGCGTCTGTCCCATTCCTGGAACGTGAACTCCACGAGGGTAGCAGCTATTTCCTGCTCTGTGTTTGTTGTGTCCTCTGTGTGCAACACGCTACTTCACATATAGTAGACAGAAGCTCAATAAGTGTTGATGGGAGTAATTAATTAATGAATTGAACATTAACCTACTGCAGATGAATTTACAAGATGATTAGTGCTGTCGCAGTCTGCTGAAACTAGGCTACCCTAGAAACCAAGCTGATCAGATCTGACAGATGCAGACATTATTATCACGGCCAATGCAGTGCATGACTTGAAGGTTTAGCCTGTGGTTTACTATAACTATTCTGCTACTTTTTTCTGCCATCTCTGTGAGGCATATTCTTTTATTTTGTGTGTGTGTTTCTTATTTTGTCAAGAACAAGTTGTCATTTGAGAATGATCTTTATGAATATTTGCAAGTTAAACTGTTGAGTTTTGAAAGATGTGCTGGTTACGTTTTTGTCAAGAGACAAATACATTCTATTCCGTGAAAAGGGAAAGCAAATGTTCCTTCATCTAACGCACGTGTGTGTGTGTGTGTGTGTGTGTAGAGGACTCCTGCAGGCATTCAGCACAGGTGAGAAAACGTTTCCTGGGCTGAGCAATTGCCCTCCTGGAGCTCATATTTTAAAGAAGCAGCAGACGTGTATATAATTATAAGATAATGGGATAAGTGCTATATTATTAAGTATGTATAAAGTGTTATAGTCAGTCCTGAAGAGGAGCAGCGTTTCCCTATACAGAGCATAATCAACTGCTGTGTTGATTGTGGTCAGAAAAATCAATAATTGATTGCTAGTTTTCATGATGAGAATTATTTCCTCAGGCACCAAATTATAATGATTTATTAGATTAAAAAAAAACGTTCTCAAAACCAGTACTGCCCATATTTTCTTTGTGTTTTATTTATTGGCTCCTGTATCTGTGTAAACAACACAGGCCAGAGAACCCATCTGAAGCCTCTCTTTGTCTCCAGCATCAAGCATAGGTGAATTGTCATTAGTGCTGCCGATATAATACACTTCTCATTTATAACAAAATTATCTTCTTTGAATTGAAATTAAATGAATAGAGGTGGATTTTTCTTATTATGAAGGAGGTATATAGTCAGCATTTATTTGTAAAAGTAACATTATGCCTTTGAAACCAAGCATAGATTTGTAGGGGGGCAGAATCAGATACATCATTTCCTGGATTTACCTAAACATCAGCTGGTAATGACTTTCATGCTCGTCATCACTGCTCATTACTTGCAGTCAGTTACACTAAGGAAAGTGTTAATAGAAATGGGAGCAGGTTAGTAATGCAGTTAGATCTCATGAGCACTTGATGAGAGCTGCCTTTTTGTCTCCTTTTCCTACACCCAGAGGCTTTGAAAGTTTTTAACATTTTCATAAAATAAAGATCAATTAAATTTCTTAAAGATATTCAACACATTGTATGAAATAGCTGGTTTACTGGATTTTAAATTGTATCTTCGGTTAAAATGATTCAAAGGCCTAAGTAGTGAGCATCAAAAGTTGCCTACTCATACATGCATTATTCATTTAAAAAATAATTTCCATAACTTTTTAAACTTGGTAATTACATGTTTTAATTATGTAATTACACATTCTAATTATGCAGTTAAATCCGATTACAGTAATTATGTAATTATATGATAATTGATTCATAATATACATGTAAAAACCTGCATATGTACGTATTTAACAAAGGAAATAGTTCTGCGGGAGGCAGTTATGGGAAGAGTCGCAAAAGGATTGACTAAGAGAAAATAAAGGAACTTGGCTAATTAATGACTCAAAGTAATATAGAGACCCCTACATACAGTTATATACAAGTACTCATACAATAGCATTTGTGTTCACAATTTCTCCTTTTCTGCTCAGAGGTAAAGCTGGAATTCAAGGAGATGAGTACAGATGAGAGGTCCTGAAAGTAGATGTTAAGCTAGTGAGATAGTTGGTGAAAACTTTGCAGAGCAGCCTCCTCCATCCAGGTCTCCTGGAGGACATGGTAGGTACAGGTTCCTGCCTTTGCAGTGGTAGGAGCGTGCCACTCCCTGCAGAGTGGAGAGGTGTGTACATATGACAGTCTCCTGCTTGGTCTGGGGGCTACCTTGCTTAGGAGTCCACCCCTGCCTTTCCAATTAGCAGTGCTACGGGCCTCACTTTCTTGACTCTGTAAATATCCACAGTCTACAGCAGAGAAGACCAGGGTAGAGAAAACATGAGAAAATACCTTGTTGCACATTTGTATGAAGGTTAGAGAAGAAGTTAACCTGTAAAATTACAAGAAGAGATTGAAGTTAATGTACTTTGAAATTTCTGATAAATTTCCCAAAATTATTCAGCTGTTGGGAGCTTACGGAAAGTTCTTCATATATGAAGGTTAAATTGCATAGAATCAGAAGGAAATATTGTTTTTGCAGTTCTTTTTTATTTTCTTTTTTTGTAAGACAGGATCTCCCTCTGACACTCAGGCTGAAGTGCAGTGGCACAATCACAGCTTACAGCCACCTCAAACTCCTGGACTCAAGCAATCCTCCCACCTCAGCCTTTCAAATAGCTGGGACTATAGGTGTCCCACCTCCAGCTAACTTTTTAATTTTTTGTAGAGATGGTACCTTGCTATGTTGCCTAGGCTGGGCTCAAACTCCTGGCCTCAAATAATCCCCCTGCATTGGCCTCCCAAAGTGCTGGGATTACAGGCATGAGCCACCACATCTGGCTGATTTCTGTATTTCTTTATTGAGGTATATTTAACATATAGTAAACTGCATGTACTTAGAATGACAACTTGATAAGTTTTCACATTGGTATATATCCATTGAAAACATTGCCACATCAAGATAATGAACATACCTATCATTCCCAAATTTTTTCTCAGACCCCCTTGTAATTCATCTCTCCTGCCCTTCCCTGCATTCCTCATGCATCCCCAGGCCACCACTGATCTGCTTTATCTTACTGTTGATGAATTTGCATCCTTCTGGAGTTTTATATATTAATATATGGAATCACATAGTATGTATTCTTTCTTGTTTAATTTCTTTCCCTCCATAATTATTTTGAGATTCATCCATGTTGTTGCATGTATCAATAGTTCATTTTTTTACTGCTGAGCAGTAATTCCATCATATGGATATACCAAAATTTTTTTATCCATTCGCCTGTCAAAGACATTTGAGTTGTTTCCATCTGGGGGCTATTGCACATAGAGCTATAATAAACATTCGTGCACACGTTTATAACACACAAACAGTCTTTGTGCTTTCTTTTCTCTGGTGAAAATACCTAGGAGTGGAATGTTTGAATCAAATGCTAGGAATATGTTAAACTTTTTGAAAAAACCTACTGAACTGTCCTCCAAAATGCTTATATCATTTTACCTTTCCACCAGCAATGTAGGAGAGTTCTTATTTCTCCATATCCTTGCCAACATTTAGTCTTTTTAAATCTAAACATTCTAATAAGTATGTAATGTTATCTCATTGTGGTTTTAGTGTGTGTTGGCTTCATGACTGATTATGTCGAGCATCTTTTCGTGCCCTCTTTGTCCACCCATGTATCTTTGGTGACATGTCCGAAACTATGGCCCTTTTTTCTTAGGTTGTCTGTTCTTATTGTTGATTTTTGAAAATTTTATGTGCAGGTCTTTTATATACTTTGCAAATATCTTCTCTCAGTATGAGGTTTGTCTTTACATTCTCTTAATGTTTTTCAAAGATACACTCTTAGTTTTTAAAGCCAGTTTATCTACTTTTTTCATTATGGATCATGTTTTTGGTATTGTGGCTAAGAAATCTTTGCATAATCCGAAGTCACAAAGGGTTTTTTTCCCCCCTATGTTTTCTTCAAAAAGTTTTTTGCAGTTTTAGAAGTTGCACTTGGGTTTAAGATCCATTTTGAAGTATGGATGGAAGTTCAACTTTTGCACATGGATATCCAGCTATTCCAGCCCCATTTGTTGAAATATTATTCTTTCTCCGTTGAATTGCCTTTGGATCTTTATTGAAAATCAGTTGTTGGTATATGTGTGTTCTATTTCTGGATTCTATATTTTGTTCCTGTAAGTCTTTGCACCAATATCAGACTGTCTCAGTCACTGTAGCTGTATAAGATAGTCTATCAGGTAGTGTTAGTCTTTCAACTTCATTCTTGTTTTGCAAAGTTGTTTTGGTTATTTTAACACTTTTGCATCTCTGTGTGAATTTTAGAATTAACTTGTCAATTTCTGCAAAAAAAAAAACTCTACTGGGATTTTTATTGTAATTACATTGAGTCTACACATTGATCTTTTATTTATCTTGTATCCTGTAACTTTCTGAAAATTAATTTTTGTTGCTTTTTTATAGATTCCATTAAATTTTCTACATAGACCATTGTGTCATTATGTTGTTCAAGGCTACATTCTGGATAATTTTCTTCCTACTTATTCTATTATTTAGTAAGGTAGGGATGTGAAAAATCTCTGACTTTAATTATAGGGTTGTCTGTGTCTCTTCACAGTTGTATCAGTTCTTGCTGCCTGTATTTTGAAGCTCTGTTATTAGGCATGTAAACATGTAGATTTTTATGTCCTATTGATTGGCCCATTATATCATAATGTTAACATATATGATATATATAACATTATGATATAATCTTTATCTCTGGCTGCACTGAGATCTACTTTGATATTAATATAGCCAGTCAAGCTTTCTTTTGATAATGTTAGCATGCAATATGTGTTTATATCATTTTATTTTAATCTGTTTTTTTATATTTAAAGTATATTTCTTATGAGCAGCATATAGTTAGGTTTTGATTATTTTATGCAGTCTGACCATTTCTGTCTTTTAATTGGAATTTTACAGTGTTTAAATTGAACATGATCACAGTATGTTTAGGATTATCTATTGTCCTAATTGTTTTCTATTCATCCTACCTTTTCTTTGTTGCCCTTTCCTGTTTTTCTGCCTTATTTTGTATTAATTAAGTTGTTTCATTATACTGTTGTATCTCATTTATTATCCTATTAGCTGTAATTCTTTGTTTTATTATTTTAATGGTTGCTTTAGGGTTCATAGTAGACATCTTTAGCTTACTTCAAATAATATTTTACTGCTTCATGCCTAATATAAGAACTTTGCAGTAGCATGCTTCCATTTCTGCCCTCCAAGCCACCTTTATCTTATTGTTGCCAAACATTTTACTTGTATATGTTATCAAATCCAAGTAAATTGTTATTATTTTTGCTTAAACAATTGTATTTTAAACACATTTAAATTATAAAAATATTTTTAATACATTTACCTCTATAGTTACCATTTCCAGTTTTCTTTATTCCTTTGAGTATATTTATATTTCCATCTGTTATCATTTTCCTTATATTTTTAAGGACTTCTTTTGACATTTCCTATAGGGCAGATCTGCTGGTTATGAATTTTTTCAGCTTTTGTTTGTCTGAAAATGTCTGTATTTTGCCTTAGTTTTGACAGATATTTTGCTGGATGTAGATATGTGGGATTATTTGTTTTCCTTCCATGTTTTAAAGATATTGCTGTACTGTCTTCTCACTTGCATTGTTTCCAACAAGGACTCTATTATAATCCTTATCTTCATTTAATTTCTCTCTGTTTTTAGCACTTTCCTTTTATCCCTGGTTTTGAGCAATTTGATTGTACTTTGTCCTTGTGCACCTTCATGTTTCTGTGCTCAGAATTCATTGAGTTTCTGCATCTGTGGATTTATGCTTTTCATCACATTTCAAGGTTCTTTTTCTTTCATTATTTTTTCAGATATATTTTCTACCTCTCCCTTCTCTTTTAGGGACTCCAGTTTCATGTACAGTTGGTCACACATGAAATCATTCTACAGGTCACTGATGCTTTTTTTTGGTGCTATTTTTTTCTCTCTGTGTTTCATTTTGTGTAGTTTCCACTACTGTGTCTTCAAATTCACTAGTCTTTTCTTTAACTATCTCTATTCTGCCATTAATCGCATTCCACATATATTTTCTTGTCTTTTTTTCTCTGTCTTTTTTTAGAGACAGGTTCTCACTTCGTAGCCTAGACTGGAGTGCAGTGGCATCATCATAGCTCACTGTAACCTCAAACTCCTAGGCTCAAGTGATCCGCCTGCCTCCTGAGTACCTAGAACTACAGACATACACCACCACACCCAACGAATTTTTAAATTTTTTGTAGAGATAGGGTCTCACTATGTTGCCCAGGCAGGTCTTGAACTCCTGGCCTCCAAAGGTCCTCCCTTCTTGGGAGGCATGAGAGCCTCAGTGTATATTTTCATCTCATATGGTTTTCATTTATAGAAACTTGATTTGGATCTTTTGTGTATCTTCTGTGTCTATACTTAACTTTCTGGACATATAGATTATAATTATAGTAACTCTTTAATATCCTTGTCTGATAATTCCAACATCTGTGTCAGTTCTGGGTTGGTTTTGATTGATTGTTCTCACTATGGGTTGCATTTTCTTGTTTCTTCACCTGTCTGGTGATCTTTGGTCGGATGCCAGACAGAGTTTTGCCTTTTTGTATTTCTAAAATCATCTTGTGTTTTGTTCTTGGATGCAGTTGAGTCACTTGGAAATAGTTTGATGCTTTTGGGTCTTGTTTCCACAACTTGTTAAATGAGAAAGAGCATCATTTAGTCTATGGCTAATGATTGACCACTACTGATGCAAGATTCTTTTGAATGCTCTATCCAATGCCATGTTTAGTATGTTTTCCAGTCTGGCTGGTGAGAACAATTACTCTTCCTGGCCTTGTGTAGGAACCTGCTATTTTTCTCTGTAATCCTTTCAGATGATTCTTTCCCCAGCCTCAGATTATTTCCTCACACACTTCTGCTGCTCAGGACTCTGCTGAATACTCCAGGAGGACCTCTGCAGTCTCAGGATTCTCTCTGTGCAGCAGTCTCCTCTCCAGTGCTCTGTCCTGGAAACTCTAGTCAACTTGTTCTCCCCAGACTCTCAGTCCTGGGTGTCCACTGGGTTTCACCAGGATTTCCTCTCCCTGTACCATAGCCTGAAAACTCTTAATGCAGTAAGCTAAGCCAACACTACATCTTGCCTCGTTAGTTTTCCATTTCCCAGGAGTCAAGACACTGGTTGCCTGCTGTCCAGTGCCTCGAAAGCCTTTGTTTCATATATTTGTTCCAAATAGAAAACTTTTTGAATTAAAATACATTTTCTTAAATAGAAAAACTAATTTATGACACAATGTAATAAATTAATAGAGTTTTGTATCAAATAATGTGTGAGCCCAGTGTGTTCATATATGTCAGTTGCAATGGGTATGATAGTAGGATCTTAAATATAGTTCAGTGGGAAAATTGCAGGTGATTTGTCAACCCGATTCTCAACAAATTTTGGCATGTTTGCTTAGATCATAAAATACAGAAACCCTCCACACTGAGGTTTTTACATTTTAAAATTATAATTTTCTGAATAGCTTTTGACTGCAGTTGAGGGTTTAAGAGGAAGAAGTAGGGTGATTTAGTGTTAAGAGGCCTTTTGACTTCTTTAGCTTTAAAGGTTGCTATTAAATAAAAATATAGATGTTGCCTCTAACCATCCCTTATCCTTTATCCAGTTTTTCAAAAACATTGCTTCTGGATTAATTTTTACAAAACATATTGCTTGATTTTTGCCATCATTTTTGGAAAAACCTAGTCTATAAGAAGAGGTAACATGTAAACAAATTAATAGAATATGAATACCATGAGGTACATGTCAAATGAGGAACAAAGCACTATATAGGCATAGAGGAAGACGGTGTTTCAGCCAGCTGGAGGACAGAAGAAAATCAAGAAAAACACCATTGTAGAGGCATCAAAACTTCAGAAAGAAAGGCTGGTGGGAAGTGAGGAGGGAATGGTAATGAGAGCCCAGAAGCGAAGCCACAGAGTATGGCAATGACAGAGAGCCCAGTTTTCCTGTGATCATCCTGCTTTGTGCCTTTTATCCAAGCACTCCTTCTGATTAACATTTTAACAGTTCATTTTAGCACTTCAGAAATATCCCAGTATAGACAATAAGTTATATAGTCAGCATGGAAGGATTTTAAGCTGGAGAGTGACATCGTCCGGTTAGCATGTTTGAGTGATTACTCTAGTTCCTCTGATGAAGTCGTAAATGGTATAGAATTTGCCCTCTTGCCATAAACAACTAGAAAAATGCCAAAAAGAAAAAAAACATGAAATTACTGTTTTCAGACATTGGAAAACAGTCAGTACAGAATCATGATCCTGTGAAGGGAAATAAATTACGTGACGACTACAGTCATCTCAGATTTATACTCAGAGATGCTTTCTAGACTGCAATGCAGAGAAGGAGCTTCAGGCAGAATCCAGAAGTCTCATTGAATTGAGGGGAAATAGAACAGACTTTGGAGAGGCCTAGGCAGCTGGAATTTGCAGAGCAGAATGCTAAAGTAGGAGGTATTCAGAGAAAGAGTTCCAGAAATCTGTATAGGGGGCCCTTTGAGTCTTTGACTGAATACTAATCCTTGAATGCATAACGTAAAACTCCACAAGACCATGCAAATAAAAATTGCCATGGAGCTATGAGATGAACAATTCCCAGAGCTCACATAAAGCAGAGGCACATTTAAATTCTCACAAGCCATAATAGAAAGAGCTCATTAAAAACTCAGAGCATTCAGTAGAGACACTAGTCATGCCTTAGTAATAAAGCTAAAATATTTCTAGAGTAAAGGAATTGGCCCTACCCTAAAAAAAAAAAAAAAAAAAATTTAAATAAGTTTTGAAAGGATAAAATTGATCCATAAGTAACCTAATTTCCTGATAAAACAAAACCATCAATCTCTGAAGAAAGAAAAAAAGTTAAAGTAGTAGTGTTAAGCATCATAAGCATCCAGTCCAAAATTGTTAGACAAAGAAACAGCAAAATGTGACCCACAGCAAAAGGAAAATTGGTTGCTAACATTCTCAGAAATGAAAGAGATGATGGAATTGTATACAAAGGCTTTACAACAGCTAATATGAATGGACTTGAAGATTTAAAGGAAAAGATGAACACAATAAGGAAAGAAAGATAAAATGGACCACAGAGCTGAAAAGTACACTATTTGAAATTTAAAATTCACTGGACAGACTTACCAGTAAATTGATACTTCAGAAAATAAAAATCACTGAAGTTGAAGATGTAGCCATAGAAATTTTCAAAGAGAGGAAAAAACTGAGAATTTCATATTTTTTATGAACAGAACACCAGTGACCTGTGTAATGGTATATAGGGGTCTACCGTATGTGTAATTGGATTCCAGAAGCTCTCAAGAGGAAAGAGGAAGAGGGAGAAAAAAATATTTTGAAGAAAGAAAGTCTTTTATATTTGATATAAACTATAAATCTACAGATGCAGGAATTTCTACAAACCTCAAGTAAGATAGGCACAAAGAATATCACATCAAAGCACATCATACTGAAAATGCTAAAAATGAGTAACAAAATTTTTAAAGCAGCTAGAGGAAAAAAAACACTACACACAGGAAAACAAACATAAAAACATGACTGCAGCCTTATTGCTGGAAACAGTGCAAACACCACCACAATGGAATGTATCTTTAAAGAGTTGAGGAAAACACCCTGTTAACCTAGAAATTTATATCCAACAAAAATACTTGTGAAAAATGAAGGCAAAATAGAGTTTTTGTAAAAACAAAAGATGAGAGAATTCATTGCCAGCAAATTGGACTAAAGAAATGTCAAAGAAAGGTCTTTAGGCTTAAGAGAAACAATACCAGATGGAAACCTGGAGCTACATAAAAGAGTGCACTCCAGGATATTTGGCAGCACCCCTGGCCTCTACCCACTTAGGTACCAGTAGCACCCGGTCGGTTGTGAGAACCAGAATTGTCTTCAGACATAGCCCCTGGTTGAAAACTACTGTAGAATTCAGTAGCTGCTTCATGAAGATTGACAATACAATTGTAAAAGCAAACCAGTGCTTCATAAAGGAAACATTTTATCCTCAGATACATGAATATTGCTCAGAGTTCCTTTACCAGGGGAGAAGTAAATCTTTCATCTCTCATTCATTCACAGAAGGCTTTATTTAGTGCATTTCATTCAAAAATCCCAGAGCATTAAGGCCCATTGCGTGTAGATGTTGAAAAACATATGGTAATTTTATTAACAAATCTTTGATTGTTTTGTCGTGGGTGCTACTGTTAGACATGTAATTACATTAGCCTGGTTCTTAGTCATGTTTTTGTGGCATTTCATTTACTATATGGGCTTTTCAGACAGTTTAAGACTCTGATGTTGCTGTCACATTTCTTCCCTTATCTGTGCTGTATACACATTTTTGGACAAGAAATATTAGCTTGCAGTATTTTCTAAGGCAGGTTGGTAAATGCTTGAGTAGTCATTTTGTTGGAAGGATTTATCACAGGCAAGAGAGTTTCACATGGGAACGTATGTATTTTCTGATGAGCAATCACTTTGCATTTATTTTTGCAGGAGCTGCCATCAACAATCTAATTTTAGGTATCATCACCAGGGTCCATGCATGTGTAATTTTGACTGGTTCTACATTTCTTTCATTGTTGAAATTAGTTGAATGATTCCGTAATTTGCTTTAAAATGCAAAGAAGATCATTTGGTAGCTATCTTTTAATTTGCAGAGCTTGCGCTTCTGCCACTGATGTTTATTTTTCCTGAAAAGATTTTAAAAAGTGTGGGAAGGACTCAGTTCGCCTCTGTAACTTCCCATGGAAGCAGCACCAGAATCCTTGAGCAATATCACTACCAACCTCTCCTGGCATGACCCATTCTTGGTGCTGATGGTCAGCATTTCCAAAATGAAAGTTTTGTTTGATGCTGGGGGGAGTGAGGGGCCGGGCTGCCATCCATGCAGGGTAATCCAAACAGGCCTCGTGGGAGTTCTAACAGAGGGCAGCCATGCTGCCATTCTGGTCACATTTGCATGATTTCTAGGGCCTCCAGAAAAGAAGGCAGAACCCGTGGCCCGCGTCTTCCACAACTTCTTATTAAAAAATGAATGCCAAGCTTGTAGGAAGCATTTCATATACAGTCATGCATTGCTTAACAGTGAGGATACCTTCTAAGAAATGTGTCATCAGGTGATTTTGTCACTGTGCACACTTCATAGAGTGTACTTACACACACCTAGATGGTTCAGCCCACTGCACACCTAGGCTGTGTGGTGTGGCCCGTTGCCCCCGGCTACAAACCTGTATAGCATGTGACTGTACTGAGTACTGTGGGCAACTGTAACACAATGGTAAGCATTTGTGTGTCTAAAGATATCTAAACATAGAAAAGGGACAGTAAAAAACACATTATAAAAGATAAAAAAAAACCTGTGTGGGGCACTCACCATGAATGGAGCTTGCAGGCCTGGAGGTTGCTCTGGGTGAGTCAGAGAGTGAGTGGTGAGTGAATGTGAAGGCCCAGGACGTTACCGTACGCTACTGCAGACTTTAGAAACACTGCACACTTAATTTATAAAAAAAATTTTACTTTAATAATAAATTAACCTTAACTTACTCTTATTGTAACCTTTTTACTTTATAGACTTTTCAATTTTTTTAACTTTTTAACTCTTTTGTAATAACGCTTAGCTTAAAACACAAACACATTGTATAGCTGTACAAAAATAGCTCCTTTCTTTATATCCTTATTCCATACGCTTTTTTCTATTTAAGATTTTTTTCTTTTACTTTTTAAACTAAGACACAGACATACACATGAGCCTAGGCCTACACAGAGTCAGGATCAATATCACTATCTCCCGCCTCCACATCTTGCCCTACTGGAAGGTCTTCAGGGACAATAACACACACGGAGCTGCCATCTCCTTGCTAGCAATGCCTTCCTCTGGAACGCCTCCTGAAGGACCTACCTGAGGCTGTTGTACAGTTAACTTTTTTTTTAATAAGTAGAAGGAGTATGTTCTAAAATAACAACAAAAAGTATAGTGTAGTAAATACATAAACCAGTAACATAGTTGTTTATTGTGTACTGTGCGTAATTATACGCATGATACTTTTAACAACTGGAACTGCAGCACGGAAAACATGTGAATAATGCATTGCACCACGATGACGTTACAACAGCTACAGTGTCACCAGGTGACAGGAATTTTTCAGCTCTGTTATATTGTTATGGGACCACCATCATCTATGCAGTCTGTCATTGGCCGAAATGTTGTTATACAGCGCATGGCTGTGCCTTATCTAATTCCATGTGTGTTATCTAATGATGAGAAGTATCATAACCACTCCAGGAGGCATTTTACAGCTGAGCAAGCTGACTCTGAGGATAGCAAGCCTGGACCACAGAGCTGGTACATAACCAAGCAAACTCAAAGCCAAGCCTCTGACCAAACTCCAGGGGTATTTTGTTTTTGTTTTTGGTTTTTTGGCAGCCAAAACTGTCACCATCCAAATTTGAAACGGAGTCTAATGGTCTCTAATCAGAAATGTTTAAACTTGCAGACCAGCGGCCCCTGCTTAGAGCTCTCCAGGATATACATCATAGGGAATTGATAATTAGGTGGCTTAAATGATGTGATTCTGAAACAGAAATTTATGCCCTGTGGCAGGCGGTGGGGGAGGGGCAGGAGCTGGAGAGGGGCGGGGTGGGGGAGAGCTTTTTGCCTTGAAGCCTGTAAACCAAAGAGCCAAACCCTGAGGCTTTCTCGGAAAGTAAGTATAGCGCTTCCCACTGCAGGTGTGCAAGTGCAGGTGTGGTAACATGTCCCGATGCTGACGCTATCCAGGAAAGGCAGCCTCCAGAGAACCCCTGTTTTCTCCCCTGTCCGCCTTAGCCTGGCACTCCCTGGCTTCTGATTTAAAGGGTTGAGTTTGCGGGTGGTTTGCTAATTATGACCCAATGAGGCACTTCTGGCTTCGGTCAGAGTGAGTGGGGTGTGAGCCAACACACAGCCATGGCCTCCCATTGCCATCTGTGATTTAGAGCAAAATCTTTGAGAGAAGTATAACTGCCTGAATTACTGCTCTTTTATATGTTTTTAAATGAGAATGTAAAGGCCAAGGGCATTTTTGCCCATTTAATACTATTAAATCCATCATTAAATCTCTCACTGAACACTGGCTGATTTTTAATGATGCCCTCAAGTACCAATCCTGGTGCTTGACTGTGTTAATATTGTTGTATATATAGATACAATAAATAATGCCTAGCTAAGATGGTATGAGAAGCATCACTGTGTGTATCAATAAAAATAGTGGGACTAATGAGACCAAGTGTCAGGAACAGATGGTGTGGTGGGAATCCAGCCATCGCAGCTAAAGTTCGGGAAAGGACAAAGCGCCACAGCACGTTGAATCCATCACTAAAACCAGCCCGAATCCTCTAAATATTTTATAGCAAGCTGGCATAAAAGGATTAGTTTGAAGTTACAGTTTATTTTTTTGCTCTCCAACTTTATAGCACTATGGCATAAAAACCACAAATGCTTTTCACTGTCTGTGCTATTTACTGGCCCCGGTGCCCCTGATGTCCGGGCAGAGTCACCGCCGTCGGCCTGATTCCTTACTGCATTGCTCAGTTACACTCACTTTTTATCACATAGGATCAGGAAACAGAATGTGGAAAATTTGGGGATTTTTTTCTAAACATTTGTCATTTTGAAGGTGAAACATTATTTTATCTGAACATCCAATATTCTACCCTTCGCTTTATGACTATGTTAATCTTTAATCATTGCAACAGCCACAACTAACATTTGAAGATGTGCAATGCGCTAGTGTGTGTTATGGCGGCTTTAGTGCTAACATCTCGTGAGCTTTGCATTGGCCCCACGAGTCAAATGCTATTATCAATCCCCATTTACAGATGAGGAAAATGGGCCTGAGAGATTTAATAACTTTCCCAGAGGCATAGAGCAAAAGTGGCGGAGCTAGGATTCAGACTCAGCCAGTCAGATTAAAAAGCCCAAAGTCTTTATCTCCCTGATGTTCTTTTGCATATAGCACCCAGGCGAGTGTCAGGTTTGAGAGTAGGTACTCAATGAGTGTATGTAGAACGTAGTGCAGAGAATACATAAATGGCGCATATTGCACTAGGAGGTGAACTCAAGTTCTTCTTAAATAACTTAAAAGTCTGCACTGACTTAAACTCTCAGAATTTCTTGACTGTATAGAAAGAGTCGGAAGGTTTCTGAAGAGCTCTAAACTCTTCCACAGATTCAGTGGAAGAAGAGACAGCAGAAAAAGCCTTTCATCTACACATATTTCTTAGAACTTTCAAATACCTCCCAGAAACCCGAAGGGAAATAAAAATGTTCCCCTTTTATTTCCCTTGTAGAACTTCCGATGAGATTCCCTTGTAAAAAGAGAAAAGGAGTAAGGAGCGAGTAAAGTTTTATTCTTTCTAAGCTAATCTTTCTATCTCTGGTAGTTGTAACCTTTACAGGTAATTTTTGGAGATTTGGATATAATTTTTGAGCTAGCGCTGTCCTTATAAAGGCAGGTGGAATTCCCCTCTGTGTTATTACGTTAGATTAAGAAACACCACTTAATGCGAGTGTGGCGCTAAGGTAGTGATATATGTTTTCATCACTGGTTAGCTCCATTACTGTAATTCCCTATTCTCTGTTCCATTCACCTCCTGTTAGAGAGGTCCACGTAGATTAGAACTTGGAATGACTTATCAGAGTTTGATTAGGAACAGACAAACCAGCTCAGGCTGACCTGCAATAACTCTGACTCTTCTGCGTTTTCCACTCCTGTGTCCCTCTTGGCTGCCAGGACACAAGCAGGGAAAGAAGTGAGGATAAGTGACTAAACCCTCAGAGGGTCCCAACATCACACGGTGCGTAAACACTAAGCAAAACACAGTTGTGAAACTACAGTTAGGATTCCTTCCATAGATAATTGCAAAGCTGGAGTTAAGTGGGGAAACGTGGGAACAAGGGTAATGCGGACATATTTGCAAAGAGGAGAATGAATACAACCTCCTGATCAGGTTATTGTGATTTTTAAAACTCTAATAACTTAGAGTGTACTCATGACAGAAATAACCTGTAAAGATAATTTAAGGGGTATGGACTAAAATTTAGGGCAGTACAATTGCATTCGGTATATTCTTAGCTCAGATCCTGAAATAAAAGGTGGCTAAGAGGAATGAAGTCCACATTATTCAGTAGAAGAAAATCGGTCATGTTGTAAAGCCTTGTAGAGCTTGTTCCCTCACGTGCCGATAGCCTAAGATTTTAAAGTTAAGAAACAGAATGTCTTAATACTGTACAAAGCTTCATGCTAGTCTAATATCATACTAATATGTAACAGATACTCATATAATTTACTAATATATGCAGTCCTGTTTGCCAGCCCATTTGGCTTTGGGCCACCCTTTCCTCTGAGTCTTTTGTTCCTGGCCCCTGTGGGGACTAACTCCCAGGCCTCGTGTCTGTCATCTCCTTTCTGTGCTGCGCACCAGAGGCCCTTCCTGTGACCACCTGTGCTCTATCAGATTCGGAGCCTGCGGAGGTTTGACAGAATATTCCCTCACAGAAACATGCACACATATACCCCAGCGACCCAAAAAATGTCCCTAGACCATCCACGAGGGTGCTAGAGACTGCAGACTCATGGCTGTTCATCAGAATTTTGTTTCCAGGTGGGAAAGTATCTGAGCGGACAAAGCCCTGGGATCTGTGGCTGTGTGGGCTTAGCTCTGATTGACAGATGCTGTATCCAGATTCCTTGAGGGGCTTGGGGCTTAAATAAACCCCTTGCAGATCATATAGGCCGGGCAGCTGGTGAGGTAAATGCTTGCTTCTCGGCAAGGCATCTGCAGAAGTTATCTTAGTGTTTTCTCTGAATTTTAGGGAACACCTGGGTACACCTAAAAAGTAGATACTTCATCAAAAAGTTAATTCAGCTTCCAAAGGTACTTGAAATGGATGACATATGATTAATTACAGTATCCGTTCTTAGCACATAGTAGGTGCTCAGAAAGGGAGCATTGCTTTACTGCTCCAGTCAGGCATGGGAGACCCACTTGGATAACTTTCCCTTTCCTTGGGGGCCTTGTCAGGTCCTCCCAGAGCAATAATAGAATAGCTTAGAAAAGTTGCTGGATTTACATCTTCAGGGTGGTCTCTTGACCATTCTTTCCTTTTTTGGAAATTTCTGCGAATGACAGCCTCCATATCACAATTTCTAGAAAAATAGTTCTGGATTCTAGAAAGACAGGCTAAATGATTTGCCACAGATGATTTGCACAAAGATGTTGTTTGGTTGAGAAAAGAACACATATTTTATCAGTGACCAAGTTTGACTTAGTTCCTAGGACAGTGTGAGGTTGAAGCAAGTCCTCTTCTGTTGTGTAACCTTTGCTGTCATGTGTCATCTTTCATCTGTAAAGCTCAAGTGCCCTCATGAGAGAGGCCTGAGTTACATGTCTCTGAGATAGGGTGAGTTCTCTCACATTGCAGCTCAGCTACTTGCACCAAAACTGCAGAATTTACATTCATACCCTCTCCTTTTGCATTATCTACCCAGCACCCCTGGACACTGACGATGCACAAGCCCCCTCAGAACAGGCAGGCTTTAGAAGAGAAGGTCGTGCGCAACAGCTTTTCAGAATCTCCCTGGTTGGAACCAGGGTAGGGGGTTTCCATCCCCTTGAGTTTGGAGGAGGAGATTAAAGGGAACTTGGGAGGTAGCGGTTGGCAATGAATGGCAATTATCAAGCTTTGCAATAGAGCAAAAATTTTATTACTGTTTTGAAGATGGGTAAATAGTGATGCTTTCTAATTTAAATCTCTGCTCATTGTCTGTTTTCCTTCTGTTGAGTAATGGATTTTATCCACCACTATCCTCTGTAAAACACATGCCAAGAAAAGACAAGTCCAGCCTGGGTGCAAGATTCCAAGCAGCCATTCACTGTCTTTGTTCCCTCATTAAATTCTCTGAAACTAGGAACTTTTCTAAAACAGCAAGGCAAGACAGCCTTTTTGGATGTTTAAATTGGTTTGTTTGGAAAATATCCAAGCTTAAGAAAACAGATCCTCTACGTGGGCCAAAATAAGCATTTGTGTCTTTTTTGCTTCTGGATATCTAAACGCCATTCATTTGAAATATTTTGAATCTTGTTGTGGGGTTTTGGAATGCTAATTTTACTTTCAGAAATCTTGTCTCTGAGTTTGCAGTGAATACTGTGTATGTGCATGTGTTGGGATTGGATATGTTTGTCTACACACCTAATGACCAGTTGAAATGGTCAAATATCAGGAGGAGCCTGAGCCTTTGATGTTACACTAAAAGTAAAGCATAGAAGGAATTGAGCAAACGCTTTTTGAGTAGCCCTCTTGAGAACCAGTGTCGCAAGTCAAAGTTTTAAAAAGTTTCAGGAACAGTTTCAAATGGATTACCACAGAAGAGCTTTGCAGGGTCATCAAAGGCCCCTCTTCCTACAGTAACAACACAGGTTATAGCTCAGGCAGTGTGTCTTGTAAATGTTCAGGGGAGACTTTGTACTATGTTTCAAAATTCTAACTCTGACCTTTTCCTTTTTTGGTTTTGTTCCTTCCATTCTTTCTCATGCTGGCAAAATTAGTGCCTTTAAAAAAATAACATCATAAAAAGGAAATCCTATGTTGTTTTTTTTTTATTTTATAATGTTCACTAGCATTTACAGATGTCTGGGCTAAAAGGCTTTTGGTAATGTCTACATTAAGCCTTTCAAGTGCACTGTGTTTATAATTATTACAATGTAAGGACCCTAAATCCAAAAGCAGACTGTCTTCTTGCCCAAGGGGAAATGGAAAATCAAAACATTGGCCTGAATGAGAAGAAAAAGGAAAAAAAAAAAAACTTTCAGGTTTCCAAAGCAATAGTTTTTGGTGTGTGTGTGTGTGTGTGTATTTATTGGCACCAAAGTCCCCCAGATGATAAAGTTCTACAGAAGCTTAAATGTCACGTAAGCTAGCAGTATTCATCTCAGCATTTCTCTCACGTCACATCAAAGGAAATACATTAAATTTCCAACTTATAGAAAACAGAATTATAAAATATTTTTTCTCCATATTTGGATGTTTATTAAGTTTAAATCACTCTTTCTAATATTTTGTTATACTTGGTTAATCTAATAACAAATGCACATGCCCTTTTGATGTAATATTTCTTAACCCACTCTTTGTTTCTTTCTTCTTCCATTTCATGCGTGCATTCATTGAGCAACGTGTTTGTGTCTCTACTGTATGCCAGCACTGCCTTCTAGGCCCCGAAACAGGCATCAAAGGAGTCAGCAAACTTTTTCTGTGAAGGACAGGTGGTAAATATTTCAGGCCCTGTTGGCCATACAGTTTCTGTCTTGACTACTCAGTTATGCCTTTGTAGCACAGAAGCAGCCATAGACAACAGTAGTAAATGAATTGGTGTAGCTATGTTCCAATAAAACATTATTTTAAAAAGCAGGTAGCAGGCCAGTTTGTCTTGGAAGCCATTGTTTTGCTGTCTCTAACCCTAAGATATGAACAGAGAAAGTTCCCTGTTCTCGTGAAATTTACATATTAGTGGAGGAAGATAAGAAACAAATAAATCAATAAATATTAAAATGTCAGGCAGTGTTAAGTGCTAATAAGAAAAATAAGGCAAGGTAAGGGGGTGGGGTGTTATGTAAGTGTTACGTAAGATATAACATATAGGGAAAGCCTGTCTGCAGAAGTGACAGTTGAGCAGAGACCTAACAAATGTGGGAGTGAGTGGTGTCTCTGTCACAGTAGAGTGGACAGGCTAAGGGAACAGCAAGTGCTCAGGCCCTAAGCCAGGAAGCTGTTTGGAGAAACGTAAAGGCCATGGTAGCTGGAGTAGAGTAGGTAAGACGAGAATGATGGGAACCAAGTCATGTAGATGGGCTGTTGTAAGGACCTTGGGGTTCATTTTCCATGAGATAGGAACCCATCAAAAGACTGGCATGATCTGTTCTATGTTTTTAAATGATCACTCTGGCTGTTGTAGGGAGAAGAGACTTGTTCGGGGACAAGGGTGGAAGCAAGAGACCTTAGTGAAAGTCAGATGAGAGATGACAGTGGCTTATACCGGTAGCAGTAGACATAACAAGCGATTGGATTCAGGATAGATTTTGAGGGTTGAGCTGTCAGGATTCACTGATAGACTGTACAGTGTGAAAGAAAGAAAAGAGTCAAGATGAGCCCAAGATTTTGATCTAAACGACTGGAAGAATGAAGTTGCCATTAACTGAGACGGGGAAGACTATGGTAAATGTAGATTTGTGGTGAAAATTAATAGTTCAGGTTTAAATGTATTACCTTTGGGGAGCTATTCTGATAATAAAGTGGAGGTAACTGGGAGGCAGTTAGATGCACAGGTTTGGAATTCAGGGGAAAGGTGTAGGTTAGCAGTATAAATTTGACAAGGATGAGATCACCCGGAACATAAGCATATTTGGAAAAGAGAAGTAGTGGTAGAGCTGAACCCCGGGTTGCACGGTCATCTGCAGGTCAGGAAGGCAAGAAGGACCTTGCAAAGGGAACTGGGAGGGAGCAGCCATCGAGGAAGGAGGAGAACTAGGAACAGACAGTGTGATGACCAGGTAGAGACTGATTCGTGGAGGAGAGAAGTATCAACTGAAACCGAGAGGTTCAGTAAGGTGGAAACTGAGAGTCAGCACCAGGAATGCCAGACCAGTGTCAGTTCAGCACACTGGCTGGAGTCAGGAGAGGAAGTTGAAAAGGAAAGTGTAGGAAGCTCTTCAAAGTAGTTTGGCGTTAAAGAGGAACATAGAAATGGGACAGTTGTTCAAGTATGCCGTGAGGTCAAGAGAGGGTATTTGAAGATGGGAGATGAATCCTTCCTATGGGTGACAGGACCGACCCATAGGAAGGGATGGTGGACAGATGACCATTAAATTCTTCGATAGCCTCAGTGGACCTTCAGATATTGGGATTCTAGTTTTGAACAAGTGTTCCTTGCCTTTTCTTGCAACGGTGCTGTGGCTGTCTTTTTAGTATAATTATAAGAATTTTTGTATGTATGTGACTATACAGACTGGAAGTGAGAAGACCTGAATCCTGGTGCTGGCTCTGCCGTGTGCCAATGTTGTATCCCTGGGCAAGTGTCTGAGCTTCAGTTTCTTCACTTGTAAAATGAAGATTAATGATAACAACTGTGTGGTCACTTACCCAAGGTTTTTTGATTGTGAAAATTCCCTAAAAAAAGTGAATCACCACACTCTGTGATATTATTGGCATATTGATCATCTTCCTTGTTGTTCTAAGAATTTATTTTTAGGGATTTATACCAAAAATTCAGAGTTGATTTTCACATTTTGAAATTAATGTAATGTACCATAACTGTAAAATAAATGATAAAAACCACATGACCATTTCGATAGATGCAGAAAAAAACATTTGACAAAATCCAATGCCCTTCTGTGATAAAAACACTCAACAAACTAGAAATACAGGCAAACTTCCTCAGCCTGTAAAGGCCATCTGTGAAAAACCCACAGCTAACAAAAAACTTAATGGTAAAAGAGCGATGCTTTCCCTTAAGAACAGGAACCAGGTAAGGGTGTCTGCTCTTGCCACTTCGAGTCACTGTTGTCCTGGAAGCAGTAGCTAAGGCCAATAGGCAAGAAAAAGAAAATGAAAGGTATCCAGATTGGAAAGGAAGAAGTAAAACTATCTCTAATTCACATAACATTTTCTTCTATGTAGAAAACCCTAAGGACCGCCCCCCCCGCCCCATACACACGCACGTACTCTATTGTAGCTATTAATAATAAACAAGTTCAGCAAAATTATAGGGATACAAGATCAATATACAAACATCAGTTGTATTTCTATACATTAGCAATGAGCAATCCCAAAAATGAAACTAAGAAAACAATTCCATTCATAATAGCATCAAAAGAATAAAATAGGAATAAAGTTAACTAAGGAAGTATAATACTTATACGCTGAAAACTTCAAAACATTGTTGAAAACAATTTAAAATTTTAAAAATTAAAAGACATCCTGTGTTCCTGGATTGGAAGACTTAATACTGTTAAGATAGACAGACAGACATATAGATCACGTGGATATCCACGTAAAAGCAAAGATGGAGATGGGAGTAGGGGAGAAACAGGCTGCCAATTGTGGTCAGTTTGGTGGGAGTTCGGTGGAATCACATTGGAGTATTTATGTATGAATACTTCTATAGCTTTCTACATGTGCTATTAATCCCTTCTGTTACTGCCTGCCGTAGTCACCCACTGTGTGGTCCCTTCCTTGCATCAATCGTACATTCCTTCATTCTTTGAACAAATATTTGTCGAGCTTCACTGAGTTCCAGGTACTATGTAAGGTGCTGGGGACAGCCACAGACCTGAAGGAGGTGAGAGCTGAGGAGGAGGAGGAGGAGACTAGATGAAGAGGAAGGGGAAGTGTGCTCCAGTCAGAGGGAGCTCCAGGCAGGCTCCAGAAAGGATGCTATGTGCGGTGGTCACTCTGGCTCTAGTGCTGCAGAGACTGCTCTGCCCTCTGGCTCTCAGGCCTGGAAAAAAACAACTGAAACCTGCTTTATTACACAGTCAGACCTGCAGGGGCCTGGCCATATGGACATACATGCTGCCCATTTGAACTGGAAGTGCTGGAACTAATTTTTCCAGGTTTTTTGTTTTTGCTTTTTCCAAGTACTCCTGGGACCTGCTTCAGTAATGACATGCAAACCGAGCTTGTGGTCCCATGGCCAGCCTGGGCAGGACACAGCCTGCAGTGCATCTGTTCTGTGGGGCCATCAGAAGCTAGTGGAAGGCAGCTACCATGTCTGTGTGCATGAAGGCAGGGCCCGCAGGGAGGTTGCCTGGCTGAGACCCGCTCTTCAGAGCATTTTCATAATGCAGTAAGCAAAGGAACCAAGTGGAAAGCCTGGCAGATGTTGGAGGTGTAGAGCTAGCAGTTCTTATCTGTGATAATTTAAGAGAGTTATGAATGTTGAAGAGCCTTGTACTTAAATCTGATAGAGCAGCTTACAAGGCTAGGCAGGTGGAATGTTTAGCCCAACCGTGGCAAAGCAAGGACACAGATATTTGGTGCAGTACTTTCCTCGGAGAAAAACCCAAAGGCCACTCCCCATGATGCAGCATCTGTGTCCTGGGATGCAGCAGTGTTCAGTCTGCGGATGTCCATAGTCGAGGGGCTCAGGGCTCTGAACATCCAGCCTCCAGAGTTGCAACACCACTGTCTGGGGTTAAAGCCCGTGGGGAGAAGACTGAGGTGTTGGGCCTGGAGTCAGGTAGGACCAAGATAGCACTTTTAGAGGAATGGAATGTTTCCTCTGTGCAGAAAAAAGTGAGGACTCCCAGTGGCACTCCGCCAGGATGTTCCTGGGAAGCAAGGAAGCAGGTAAAGGAGAGGACCCAGGTAGGAGCTCAGTGGGGAGCCTTACCTGTAGGAAGTTCTCAGAAGATGCTCGTCATGCCCTGCCTCCTTCACTAGCCCTGACCACTGCCACTCACAGCGAGCTCTGCCTCGCTCTGGTCCAAGCATCCCTGCCCTTCCCACATTTCGAATTTGCCACACATGACTGAGGGACTGTTTTGCTTTTGCATGTATGTATTTGTAGACTCCTGTCTCCCCAGCTGCACTGCAAGCTCCTTTAGAATCTGTGCTTCCTGTGTTCCATGCCCCCTGACTCGCTCAGCCCAGGGCCCTGCACGAGAATCCTCTCTCCACGGATGCTGTGGACCAAGGTCACAGAGCTGACTGGGGTCTGCTTTTCTGCCTTGGCAGGGCTGCAATCAGATGCCTCAGAGCTGCACCCTCGTGAATTTTGGCTGTAGTCTACCATAGAGCCCCAGATGGAGCTATTCGTTGTGCAGACAGGAATAATAAAAGATGATTTGAGCAGTCTTTCATGGTTGTACCAACAGCCATTCGCCTGAGAGCCTGGAGCCCACTGCAGGAGCGATGGAAGCAGCTCGCTTCCCCGCGCCAGTTTCCTCTCGTCGTAATTAGGAAGTTGGCGTGTTTGAAATATAGTTTCACAGGTGCAGGATTCATCCTCGACAGGTGATTATGTTTTGATTTTTATCAGCACTTATAAAACAGAATGGGGAAAGAATTCAGACCATAAAGCGTATTCCACTGCAAATGAGATATTAGTGTTGAAAATTCTTGAGCGTTGCTAAATATTTACCCAATACGGGGTTTCTACCTTCTGCCAACCTGAAGCATTTTCTTGGCAAACGTGCCTCATCTGGAACTTTGGAAGTCTTTCTGCAGTACTCCTCTAACTACAGAAATATAACCATCTGTCTGTACTAGGTAAACAGACTGACCCCTAGTCTTCTCTGCTTTTTTTTTTTTTTTTTTTACCTTTGTTTTAATTTCTTGAAATTCGCCCAAAATAATCCTGACTCTGCTGCTGATTCTTTGTTAGGAGTCAAAGAGACACAATTATAAGGAACTCCAAGAACATCTAGTGCCTGCATTTCTTTCCTGGTGTTATTTGAAACCCCTCTGAGAATTGTATTTTTAAAAATCCCCCACACTTTCCTCCCTCCTGAGAGGTAGTCATGCATTTTCACATGTCTCCTACTGTTGCATTATTTTATTGTTCTACTATAGAAGCTTGATATTTTTAAAGCATCAGATGTATTTTAAAGTTTATATTTGCATGGTACCAAACTAGTGTTCTGCCACAACTGTAAATAAAATTAGGTCAGTGGGTATTAATTTAGTTCCTCCTGTGTGCTAGTTGCTAGATTCATTTTTTAAAGGAAATGTTCATGTTTTGGGGTATTTTTAATGTATTCAAAGAATTACTGTCTTTTGAAATAATCATCTTGAGAAGCTAAATACTAATTCTAATGATGTTGCCATCTTTCAAGAATTCCTACAACTAAGTTCTCCTTGAGAGCAAGGAGGACAAGCAGTGAGAAACAGCATCCTGATGGGTTTTGACCCAAAACAGCTCTCCCTGACTTAATCATCCACTTCAGTTGAGGCTAGGCTCTGAGTGACTTTTGACTCTCTCTGAATTCACATCCACTCTTAACACCGAGATTCCCCACCACCACACCCAGGGAATGCAAAGGACTGTGCCATAGCACAGTTCCCAAAGAAGAATTCCAGAAAGGTTTTGAGCTGTCCAAGGCACTGTTGGAATAAAAGACTCACTCACTTAGGCGACTGCTTTGAAGCAACAAAAAATTATATGAATGTACATTATAGCAAGTAGTTTAAGAATCATTCTCATTATCTTATCCTACCTCCTATGTTAAGTAACCATTCATTCATTACATGATTCTTTAACCAGCAACCAGCTAAACTCGACACTAGAGGTGGAGCAGCGAACCACGCAAAGGGGCCCTGCGCCCTCTGGAGGCTTAGTGGTGTCTCAGTGGGTGGATTGAGTGCTGCAAACTCAGTGGTGTAGACGGTCTGCAAAAGGAAAAGTTAAGAAAAGGAAGCAGTGAGCAGATTGTTTCCTAAGCTAGACGGGTCTTCTTGAACTAAGACGTGATGGAAGGGTAGGCTGTGGATAGGGCAGTGAAGACAGGTGGGCACACACCTGAGCAAAGCCTGCAGGTGAGATCGCAAAGCCTCCTTCCTGCGAGCAGGAGCAGGAACCCAGCAGCCTGCATGGTGGCTCCTGTGAGGATTGATGGGAAACACCCACACACCTGAGGGCCAGGAGGCCCTGAGACAAGGTGGAAAAGCATGGACCTGGTCTGACAGGTGACCATGGACCCTTCCAGGTGGCAGAGATGTTGAGGGAAGATTAATCTGGCATCAGGACTGATGACCTTTCCTTTAGCTGCAGTCACCCTGACCTTCCTTGTGCTCAACTCCATTTAACAATAAATCGTTCTAGAATTAGTCATAGACTAGGATCTTAACTTTCCAGGTTTGGGAAGCAATTCGAGGATTAAAGCAC
This sequence comes from Propithecus coquereli, assembly GCF_000956105.1. NCBI lineage: Eukaryota > Metazoa > Chordata > Mammalia > Primates > Indriidae > Propithecus > Propithecus coquereli. Next base: position 3,771,030 of record NW_012141747.1, read on the forward strand.
GGTGATTTAACTCCGAAGTAAAAATGGTACTAGCTTCACCACATCACTTCAGCCCAGTCAGAATAATTGTTTTGTAACTGCTACCATGTCTTCCTGAGGAGATTCAGGAGAATGACAGGTGCTAGAAAAAGGAAAAGGCGATTTTGTCCCACTTCTTGTTTTCTGAGGAGGAGGATGGGAGAGGGACCAGAGTTGGGTGGGAGAAGTGAGAGAGCCAATAAGGCAGGAATGCTGAGTGGAGCTTCAGTTCTCACTTACAAACTCCTGCTGAAGTCACATATTTATGAAATAGTTTCAAATACAGTAGCTTGCTTCTTGCAAAACCTCGGTTAGATATTCTTCTCTCTGTTTTACAAAGTGGAGGAATATGGAAGGACATTAGCTTCTGTCCCACACTGCACCTGTGCTACAAGTGACTGTGTGGCCTTGGGCAGCTCACTTAGCTTCTCCTGGCTGGGTGTCCTCCTGGGAAAATCTAGAAAGACAGTCCCCCTGCTACAGCCTTCACCCCCAGATTCCACGGTGCCCTATGGCTCTGAGACCAGAATCGGTGTCTCCTCATTCCAAGTCCAGTGTTTTTCCTGCTTTTCTACATGGTGCTATTTTCTTTGTCTTGGGGGCTTTGAAATACTGGGGAAATGGTAAAGTTTAAAACATAAATATTGTATAAACATTTAAAATTTTTTGGGGGGATTTTGCAGCTCTGGAATTCGTTGGTTGCATCCCATTGGTGCTAACCTTCTTCCTTTCCAGAACTGCTCTTGTGAGGACATCTGGGCTTAGATATCTTCCTGGCTTGTTGAGCCTGCATTGCTGTGTCTTTAAAAGGCACCCATAACCTGGGTGCTCGCTGCCTGTTCCGGCGTCATCTCTGTCTATGCCAGAGCACTCTCTGTCCACCCCCCACATCTCCCACCCCAGTCAGGCTCCTCATTCCCACTGTCATAAGGGCCACACCTTGGTGGGTTCTGACCCTTCCTCAAAAGCCTGCCATGCCTGCCTCTGCCCACATCTTCCCGTAACTCAGAAGCGCTTTCTCTTCTGAGCACCACACTTCTACTCATAGTCTGCTGAGTGTGATTAAGCAGCATGTATCATTCCTTTTTTAACAACTTTATAGGGGTATAGTTCGTATATCAAAAAACTAAACCATTAAACGGTGCAATTCAATGATAGGTAGTAAACTTAGTAAATTTACAGAGTTGGGCAACCATCACCGTAATACAGTTTGAGAACATTTCATCACCCCAATAAGATCCCTCATACTCATTGTGTATATATAGTCAGCCCTCTGTTTCCATGGGTTCCACATTGGTGAATTCAACCAACCTCAAATCAAAAATATTTGGGGGAAAAAAAATTCCACAAAGTTCCAAAAAGCGAAACTTGAATTTGCCACACCGAGTAAGTACTGTGTTGAATCCATGCAAATGAAGTGGTGTGTAGGCATTCTATCAATATTAGGTATTATGAATAACCTAGGGATGATTTAGAGTGTACAGGAGGATTGCATAGGTTATATGCAAATACTGTACCATTTTAGATCAGAGACTTAAGCATCCATGGATTTCGGTATCTGAGAGGGGTCCTGGAACCAGTCCCCTGCAGATAACAAAGGACTACTGTATATCACTCTTGATATGGTTCTGCTTTTTGATCTATTTTATTTCCCATCTGTGAATAGCCTGAGTGCAGAAATCTTTGGCTGCTTCTTTATCTTCTTTGGTGGCTAATGCCATGCTGAGTCCATAGGAAATAATCACATTCATACATACACACACTCACACACACTCATTCACACATCTAATGGTTCAACTGGAACAGTACTATCCTGGCCTATTTAAGCTTTTGTTAAAATAAATATTTTTAGAAATCAAGGTTCTTTGGTTCAGATTTGGAAAAGTTTGCTGTGAGGCAATAAAAATTTGCCTGCCACATGCTTTGATGATTATGTTGAATACTTTTCTGTGGTAAAACTGTATCGCTCACCTTTTCTTCTCAAGGGTTCTTTTGTCTTCCAAGTTTTCTTGTTCATTTTGACATTAGGACTTTCTTCCAACTATGCATGTTGTGCAAAATATATTTGTGTGACAACCCCAGAGGTGAGACAGAGCACTAATTTCCTAACTACCCAGAGCACTCTCCAAATGACAGTATGAAAAGTATGTATTCTGACATGAAAATGGACAAAGATTATGATAAGTATTTCACAAATAGGAAGTGTGTCTAATAAATACAGTATACCAATAATTAGACGTACAGTTAAAATGATAGATCATTTTTTTCCTGTAAGATTGGCAATAATTTAAAAAATGATTTTTAAAAGATTATTAGTTAAGGTGTTTAGAAACAGGATCTCTGATACACTGTTGGAAGAGATGTAAATTGATAGATCATTTTGGGGTAACAATTTGACAATGTATTAAAGTTTTGAATATTTATACCATTTGACCTAAAAATTTTATTCAAGGAATTATTCATACAGAAAAAATACAGAACTGTGAAGAGATAAATGTATGAGGATTTTTGCCAAGGTGTGGTTTGCATAATAGTAATGAAAAATGACAGCTCTCCATCTCTTGATTAAATAAAATTTAGCACCTCTAGGCCGTGAAATGGTCTATGCAGTCTTTAAAAAAGAAGATGCAGGGGAGGGAGGGTGAAAAAGAAAAAAAAATAAAAATAAAAAAGAAGATGCATTTGTATATTGTGTTGGGAAAGATGTTCAATGAAATAGAGTATGTCACCAAATACTATGACCTCATTAAATATAAAATACTTATGTTAGTATATGTATATAAAAATTGGATAAATACCCAGTGCTTAACACTGTTCACTGTGGGCCTTATCTGTGCGTGCTTGTTAGGGTCCTGGGGAAGGGGAGTTTCACTCTCTTTCACTTTGTATTTTTTGCATATGTTATTTATGTAAGCAGAAACTATTATGGAGATACTTTTTCAGTTAAATTAAAGATGAAAATGAAATCATGTGTCTCCAACCCACCAGGGATCACATGTGAAGGTAAGAACTTCATTGAGTCAGGAATAGAGACAAAATAGTGGGCAGGGGTTACTCTAGTCCCCCCACGTGGCCCCACCAAAGTCAGAAGATGCAGATACTCCAAGCTTGGGATTCCAGAGACCTCTTTGCTTGCAATCCCAAATGCTTCCAAGATAAGCAGCTCACCATTGTAAGGGATGGCCAACTTAAAGAGACACAGTTTTAATGGTTACCATGTTATACCATGTTACACTATGCTAAGTTACTCCATTGGATTATATTATGTAATGCTGTATACACTGTGTGTGTGTATGTATGTGTGTGTATATATATATATATATATATATATATATATATATATCCTTTTCCCAAAATGTAGCCTGCATGAGGGCAAGGACCTTATTCATAGCTGCATCCATCCCTAGCACTGAAACAGTGCTTAGCACAAAGCACCTACAGAATATTTCCTGACAGAAGCTGTTAGGAAGTTTATAAAAACCAAAATCTTCCCTGCAGCTTTAAACCACACATAATGTCTTTTCCACAAGCCAGCCCTTCAGATGTCTGACACAGCAACCACACCCTCCTCATACTTCTTTTTTGCCAAAACACTGATTAGACCCATCAGAGCAACACAGCAATTCTGTGAGGAATGTAGATCTGTTGTGTTTACATTTCTTTGTTCATTGTTTATTGCTTGTCTCCCTCCATGGTGCTACACTTCCTGGGAGCAGAGGCCGTGTCTGTTGTATCCTGTGTTGTTTCCCAAGAGCTAGAGTAGCCCACGGCACATGGTGAGCGCTCAGATGTGTTCAGGGTGCCAAGCACAGTGGCTCACAGTTGTAATCCCGGAAATTGAGGAAGCCAAGTCAGGATGGCTTGAGCCCAGGAGTTGGAGACTAGCTGGGGCAACATAGCAAGACCCCCTCCCTACAAAAAATAAGAAAACTTAGCCAAGCATGGTGGTACACACCTGTAGCCCCAGGTACTCAGGAGGCTGAGGTAGGAGGATCGCTTGAGCCCAGGAGTTTGAGGTTGCAGTGAGCTATGATGATGCTACTGCTCTCCATCCTGGGTCACAGAGCAAGACCCTATCTCTAAATTTTAAAAATATATATATGTGTGTGTTCAGTTGAACATACACCTGGGTGCACAGGTGCACTAGTGGAAATTGAACTCATTGATACTAAATATTAAACTATTCTGCATGCTTGTAGACTTCTCACTATGTCTGTGTTGTCTGTGAAGACCAAGGAATAAAAACATCCATCTAAAATTTGTAGGCTGTCCTTTTGTCCTTGTGTATTATGAACCTTTCTCACCTTCTCCACATAGGGACTTCTTCAAGATGATCTGTGCTTCCTGATTCCTAAAGTTCTTTTCTTACTTTCCTCCATTAAGAACACAGTTAGCATCTGAGTTCAGGCTTGCCCCTTCTTTAGACACTGTTAATTTATTGCCTTCCTTTTTTATCTTTATTTCTTTTCTCTCACAGAATAACTTTTCCCACGGGATAAGCACTTTATCAGGCTATCCTAATTCAATCTTCTCAAATAGTCAGTTTTCTTTAAATAAAAGTAGTTGTCATCCTGTTTATATTTTGGCCCTAAGTTCTCTTTTCTTGCAGACCTATGAACTTTTGGGGGAAACATTTTAATATTTTGCTTCTCCTTTTTAAGGATAGTTTAACCTCATGATTAAAAAAAAGAAGAAAAAGAAGAAAGAACAAAAAGAAAAGATGGTTTCTCCAAGGCTAATAACCAGCTTTCCTCCAGCCTCTGGATTTGACTGTCAATACCTGGAGTACTTCAGTAGATATTTCCTGTTTCCTAATACAGTCATCCTGCCTTTCACATTCATTCCTAAGGGCCAGAGACATCCCTGCTGGACTAGGGCAATGCCATTCTGTGATTTGTAAATCATCTCTCAAACTGAGAAGAAATCTTTGGGTAAAGTTAATAGTCAGAAGCCTGCATATTCACAAGCAACTTAGCTGGGAAACATTTGAAAGGGAGAAAGATACGTGCTTTCGGCAGGATTGGCCTAACCTTCCCTCTGGTGAACCAGAAGTCCCACCAGACCGGGGACTTTCATCCTAGCCCCAGTGGCATTCAGGGTTTATTCTTGTCCAGGCTCACCTGCCTTGTTCTGCTGCCTGGACAGTAACCCCTGCACTGCCATGATAGCTCAGTAGCCTTCCACCCCCGCAGCCTGCCCACCGCCCCCTGTGCTGCCCTGTTGCCCCAGGGGTAGTCTACAGGCATAAAAGCAAAGCTTCTAAACTTTTTAGAACCCCAAACCAGCTTTTAGAAAGATGATAGATCCTGATTTCTAGTAACTGTCCCTTTTAAGAAAAATGCCAGACATGGAAACAGCATTCTCCCTTCCCTTTGTGCACATGGCACTTTAGTGGCAAAGGGAGTTAGGGAAGCAAATTATTGTTTAATAAGCACACTTTTATTATGGCTTCTATTTGACTATGAATAATTAACCAGTTAAATATTAAATAATTAACTGAGTAAAATAGATTAAAAAACAAGCTCATAAATGTCTTCTATATTCATCCCCTTACCAGGTCCAAGCCGAAAGCTGCCAACACGAATTACAAAGGTAGTAATATAGCAATAATTACTTTTTGTGGAGCACCTACTGTGTGCCAGACATTATGCTCAGTACTTTGTGTGCTTATCACTAACCATTTAAGTAATCTTGCAAGATAGGGTTGGTAATACCAGTTTACAGACAAAGACACTAATAATCTGAAAAGTAATTTTCCAAGATCGTTCTGCTGGTTTATAACAGGGCCAATATTAAACAAGGTTTCTCCGATGCTGGCTCCACCATTCTGCTTCTCTGTAATTGGCACGGGGGTTTTGTCGAATGTGCATTTCCAGATTGTCTGTGGAAAGAGGTTCAGGAGTAGGTTATAAGAAAAACATGGCCAAGAATGTAATTATCACTGTCTTCCCCTTGTGGGGTCCCCAGTCTTCCTGTCTGTCCCAAATAACACTGTCCTTTCCTTTCAATGTATATGAAAGAGCAATTTGATTATTGCAAACCACAGTTAGTTCAAAGATTAATTATAATCTATTAGGAGGGCTAATTAATGGGTATTTGTGCTACCACTAAAAGGTATCATGTGAGTCAGAAATAAAGTGACAGTGGCATAAGTAATAACATGCCTTTTCTCATGAGCTGGTCAGAAATTTGGCTCACTTCTTATAAACCTAGACTTACCATGATTTATTCTCAGAAACGACACAGAGAAGTACCAGCCCCAGATTCAGAATTTGGGAAGTCCTCTCAGTGTTCCTCAAATGGTTTATTCTTTTAATTTTTTTTTGAAAAAAGGATTTTTAAAAATTTATAATTACACCAATTACTGCTGCTCATCAAGAGCACAAGAGTTGTAAGAGTGCTGGGAACTAGCAGGTGTCTGAGTGTTGCGGCAGGAGCTCGGTGGTGAATTCGTAGTCACCCGGGTTTAACAAGAGTCACTCGGTTCGTGCAGCTGTGCACTCACCAGCAAAATCATCCTCTGCAAGTCCTGAGAACATAATAGAAATTTTACTACTTTTGACATTTTAATACAATACTCAGTTCCAAAAACCATCCTCCCATTAAGGAATAGGAGCTAGAGTGTTTTAAACACAAGTAATAAAATGAACATTGAAAGCCAGGTGAATCTAAAAATATATTTTAGAAATGTATGGTTTTTATTGTTCCAAAAGATTCCAAGCAAATAGGGAGAACAGATACGCACTTAACACAAAGCGACAAGAGAATGAGACAGATCACTCCCATCTTCCTACCCCAGAAGAAAGCTAGAAAACAGCAAAACTGCATCTAGCACAAGAAATCATCAGAAAAGTCCAAAACTAATGGATCTAGCATGAAAAAAAATTTTTAAGGTGAGGTTGTAGTATCTTGACTTTCCTTGATGTTTGTATCCTGCCTGTGGAGAGTCCGGAGTTCCCAGAGACAGCCGAAGTCAAGGAGGCGAGGGGCGGGGTCTCCAGTCACACAAGGAGCACTTTTTACGATGTGGAGAAATAAGGACAGGCTGGATGCCATGTAGCCTGCACTTTTTGATAAGCGGGAAGTTTACGGACCAAGAAGCAAGTGGGTTACGCAGGTCCGAGGTACCCCGGCATTTCCAGTTTGAAGGGTACTTTTGTACATGTCAGTCGGTGAAACCTGAATTCCAAGCTGCTTCTCACACTGATTCCACTGATCTTTACCCCATTTGATACCTCGATGATTAACCTCGTTGCCAGCAGGGGGCAGCGACAAGTCCAAAAGCCCTGGCATCCCAATGAATTTAACTAATCAGCGTCCCACTCTGAGATCCTCCCTTCCAGGGGGTGTGTGAGAGACCAGAAAATACATGGACAGCTCCTGGGAATCCCCTTCTCAGGCGGGGGTTCAAATTGATCATATTCCTAATTTTTTAGTTTAAAGAAACAAAGTCTCACTGTGATTTTTGCGAACCCTGTTCTTATAGAGTTTTTTTTTTTTTCAGCATATTATGGGGGTACAGATGATTAGGTTACGTATGATGCCCTTGCCCCCACTCCCTCCCAAGTCCGAGCTTCAAGTGTGTCCATTCCCCCGGAGGTGCGCATCACACTCATTGTTTGTGCATATGCCCATCCCCTCCTCCCCCCTCCCCCTGCCCAACATCCAATAAATGTTATTCTTATATGTGCACTTAAGTGTAGATCAGCTAATACCAATTTGATGGTGAGTACATGTGGTGCTTGTTTTTCCATTCTTGGAATACCTCGCTTAGTAGAATGTGTTCCAGCGCTTTCCAGGAGAATACAAGAGGTGCTATATCACCATTGTTTCTTAAAGCTGAATAGTACTCCATGGTATACATATACCACAGTTTATTAATCTGCTCATGTATTGATGGACATTTGGGTTGTTTCCACATCTTTGCAATTGTGAATTGTGCTGCTATGAACATTCGAGTGCAGGTGTCTTTTTCATAGAGTGACTTTTGTTCTTTTGGGTAGGTGCCCAGTAATGGGATTGCTGGGTCAAATGGTAGTTCTACTTGTATCTCTTTAAGGTATCTCCATATTGCTTTCCACAGAGGTTGCACTAATTTGCAGTCCCACCAGTAGTGCGTGAGTGTTCCTATCTCTCTGCATCCACGCCAACATTTATTGTTTTGGGACTTTTTGATAAAGTCCAGTCTCACTGGAGATAAGTGATATCTCATTGTGGTTTTGATTTGCATTTTCCTGATGATTAGAGATGTTGAGCATTTTTTATTGGTTATTTGCTTATCTGTACCTGTGCTTGAGTTGTTTACAATTTTGGCTTCTGGCATTTTAGCAGCCTAAGCTATACTGTGAAAGGTAGATTTTTTTTAAAAAGTACTTTTCAGCAGTTGTTATTTTTCTGAAAGCTTTCTCTGAGTAGCGTTTCCTTAAAATAATAATTGTTATTACTATTAATGACACAAATGTAGTATATTTTTTTTCAAACTATAGATTTTTCTACTACAGAGTGGTAAAATAAGGTTGTTCTTGAATTTTTGTTGATTTCAGGCCAATTTAGAGGCTTTGACTGTGACGTCCTTGTTCTTTTTTTTATTTCTTTATTTCTTTTATTCTTTCTTTCTTTTTATTTCTTTTTTTAATTTTCTTTTCTTTTTGAGACAGAGTCTCACTCTTTTGCCCTGGGTAGGTGTAGTGGCATCATCATAGCTCACTGCAACCTCAAACCTCGGCTCAAGTGACCCTCTTGCCTCAACCTCCTGAGTAGCTGGGACTACAGGCACATGCCACGGATGCCCAGCTAATTTTTCTATTTTTAGTAGAGATGGGGTCTTGCTCTTGCTCAGGCTGTTCTCAAACTCCTGAACTCAAGGGATCCTCCTGCCTCAGCCTCCCATAGTGCTGGGATTATAGTAGTGAGCCACCGTGCATGGCTGACTTCCTTGTTCTGAACCAAAGTCTGCTCTGCCTTTAAGTCTGAACCTGGAATCATGTTTAAAGGCAGATATCAGGTCCTTCCCACAGATGCCAGGGGTGGGTTGACAGTAGGACGTGTACCCTTCGGTTCCATTAGGGAAGGAGTATGTTTCTCCCACTTCATCTCATGAGAAAGCTGGTGCTCAGCTTCCTAGGTGCAGGCCCTCGGGTGTATTTTCTCCTTGACCAGACTTAGAGGATGTGTGGTGTCATAAAAATTACCATGTTCTCCTGTTGCAGAACTTACCTAATAAGAGTGTCCTAACGTGAAAAATAATGTGTCAAAGACCTGAAAAGCTGAATGATTATTCTGATACGGAAACTGAAAATGAAATCATGCTCTGATCAGTTGCCACTGCCACACATACACATCCACTTTGGTGTTTCACATTTTTATTCTCCGGTGGCAGAATTCATCTAGTGTCTTATTTAGGAAAGAATAAGTTTCTGAGCACAAAGAATTCTGGAGTTACTGCAGTCATCTGACAGGCAAATCTCTCCATCTAGCAACAGTCACACATGCTTGGTGAGACAAGTATAATTTATTGTTGCCGTCATTTTACAGGTGAGAAAAGAGAATCCCAGAGTGGTTAAATGAATTCCTATTGTTACTACCCAGCCAAGTTCATTGCCCACTGCTCAAGGGGAAGCCAGTAGACTGAGACAGCAGGAGTTACAGTGGAGAGTTTAACATCACAGGGTGCATGCAAGGAGATGGGAGGAATTTCTCAAATTCACCTCACTGAGAATTTTGTGGCCAGGGTTTTTAAAGATAGTTTAGTGGGCAGAGGGCTAGAGAATTGGATCTGCTAATTGGCTGGGGATGAAATGATAGGGTTGAGAAGTAGGAATTGTCTTCTTGCACTGAGTCAGTTCCCAGGTCACAAGACCAGTTGGATTGGTTCCTTGGGATGGGCCACTGGTCTGGTTGCGTCAGTCGGTCCACCAGAATGCAGGATCTGGAAGATATTCCAAAGACCAGCCTTAGGTTTCACAAGGGTGGTGTTATCTGTGGGAGCAATGAACAAAGCTGAGAATCTTTATGGCTATCAGCTATGTGACTGCTGAGTAATGAGCAATTAATAGGAAAGCAAGCTAGGGAACAGTCGCTGGTTATATATATATTTTAACTATGCCTATTATCTTTGCAGAGTTCAGGCCCCTACCATAGTTGCCACCTTATGGCCTTTTCTTAATTTTATAAAGGGTGGTTTCGCTATTATTGTATTGATTGTGCTTGGCCTTTGAGGAGTCAGGAGAGTTAAAAGACATCCTTTCCGTGGAAGAGGTTATAATCTAGCAGGAATTTAAAAATTATAATCTGATGGTGGTTAACACCTAAAAAGAAAACTCACAGCACGTAATAGTTAAATAAATGGCATAGATCATGTATAAGTAGAGGGTAGAGGATAGAGAGCTCAATGAAGATAGCACTTCACAGAGAGGCCAGGATGAGAAAGAATGGAGAGGGAAGTGAAGTGGAATAGCATGAAAGGAAAAGTGAAAGGATATAGGGGCAGGAAACCCTTGGGCAGGACAGGAAGTAAGCCCATCGGGCTTGGGGAACTGTATAGAGAAGTTGCAGTGTCCATGATGGTGCCATGTGACAGAGCATCTTGAACCGTTGGACCAGAGTCACTGGGTGCTATTGAGCAAAGGCGGGATGGTAACTGCCTCAGATGGACACCTCTTTGGCGGTGTGTAAGGGAGATTGTGGTGTGAAGACGGGAGGGAGAACAGGGGAGGTGCTTTTCTAGTCACTTGCTTTAATAGGGAAATTGAAACATCATTTGAATTTTTTCTAGTTTATTTGCAAACTATACTTTGCAAATCTTCATAGTTCCACATTTTGAACTCTAAGATTAGACTTCAGGCTAAAATTCAATTTTGTCTCTTCTCTCCTTTAATAACAAAGGGCCATGCCATTTGGTGAATGGATGCCTTGGGCCTCCTACCACTTGTACTAGAACAGGCCAGTGCAGGTGACGTCAGAATAAGTGGGCAGAGAGTTGAAGAGAGAAGGAGGGTGTGCAAAATGAGCATGTGAAAGTCTACTGTTTCTTGGGAATTAAGGTCAACTGTGCTGTACAATAGACATGAAAATGGAAACTGGCCTGTGTGCCCCGTAGCCTCCTACAAACTGGTATTATATGGAGGACAGAGAAGAAGTAAGATAGCTAATGAAATGTAATACTCTATACCCTTATCATTTAAACGTCTGTTCTTTCATTTTAGGAGAAAAGTGAGTGTACTTACTATTGTAAAGAGCTTTGGCATTTTAAGCCCATCCAAGGAATAAGAAGTCACCCTAAAATATGTCCCTTAGGTAACCAGACATCTGTGTGGGGAGGTGGGACTGGTGAGGCTGTGTTAAGACAGATATGTAGATTCTTAATCTCATCACTTGGAGCATGTAAAAAGCTAAGGAGCTAGGCATAGAGCACAGGAGCACATGCCTGTAGCCCCAGCTGCTAGTGACCTGAGGCAGGAAGGATCCCTTGAGCCCAGGAGTTCAAGGCCAGCCTGGGCAGCATAGCCCCTGTCAAGAAAAGAAAAGAAGAGAAGAGAAAAGAAGAAAAGAAAAGAGGCTAAGGAACTTAAGCTCAAAACTGAGGGCCTCTCAGGGCTGAGGAAACCTTGTTCCTGAGTGGCAAGAAAATCAAAAAGGAAGGAAGGCAGAGAGATCAAAGAAAGGGCAGGGAAGGTAGCTAGCTAGACTTCGGAGTGAGTGGCTTTAAACATTATATTTCTCTTCCTGTCTTACATGTGGTCCAGGAAATGATTAAAGGATAGGCAGCTGGGGTAGATGGAAGCAAAGCAGTGATGAAGGGGTGGTTGGAGCAGGGAGGCCAGGAGCGGGTGGGGGTGGCGACGGTGGATACAATGGCAGGGTTCAGTGTCCTCGCAATGAAATAATCTTTCTCTACAAAGAAAACAAGGTGAGGCAGCAAAGTGAAATTCTAGCAGAAATGATAAATTACCTTTGCTTACATTTTAAATCATTACCAGAAATAAGGTACAAAATGAATTACTTTTTATCAGATCTTATTATCCCACTGACTGCTATTATTTTGTCAGAGATCTGTTCCTATGAGGAAACTTAGGGACATTTTCTCCAATATAAAGTACAGATCATACTTAGGAATCATAATAATCCTTTTTAACTTTTTGTTTTAGTAATATGTAGCTTGTATTAATAATTTCTAGCTTAATCACAGGCTACACTTGCATGATACTTAGTCTGTTGTAAAAAACACTTTCCCATATATTCTCTCATCTCAGACTCCCAGCAACTAAAGCTCAGGGAGAAATTATTAATATATTTCTCATTTTAGAGACAGTTCAAAAACTCAGCTTGATATTAACCAGTGCTGTCTTTTATTGAATGCTTAAATATGAAAGAAACTATGCTATTTTCTTTATATATATTATTTCATTTACTCTTCATAACTAAACCATGGGATAGTTTACACCCCCATTTCCTCTGGTTCTAAGATTGCGGTCCCCAACCCACAGGTTGAGGAACAGTATCGGTCCATCGCCTGTTAGGAACCAGGCCGCACAGCAGGAATTGAGCAGCTGGTCAGAGTCTGTATTTACAGCCACTCCCCATTGCTTGCATCACTGCCTGAGCTCCACCTCCTGTCAAATCAGTCACTGTCTCCCACCACCCCCAGATGGGACCATCTAGTTGCAGGAAAACAAGCTCAGGGCTCCCACTGATTCTGCCATTATAGTAAGTTGCATAATTATTTCATTGTATATTACAATGTAATACTAATAGAAATAAAGTGTACAATAAGTGTAATGTGCTTGAATCATCCTGAAACCAACCATTCCCTGCCCCCCAGGTCCATGGAAAAATTATCTTCCATGAAACCAGTCTCTGATGCCAGAAAGATTGGGTACCACTGTTCTAAGACACCACAAGCTGAGATCTGATTGATTCTAAAATCTACAGCTTGACATCACTGCAATTTACTAAGCATGTGACTTACCTAAGCTCACTGAGCTAGTAAGTGACAGAAAAGGAAATAGTCTATTTGCTCTTAATTTTCTCATACAGTCCTAGTGGGGAATTTTAATATAATCAATAATCAATCTTATAAAGCCATTGCACATTATAAATGACATTTTTTTTTCAGTTTATAGATGTGCCTTTGGCCTTGTTATTTTTTTAATTTTTTTTTATTTTTTATTTCAGCATATTACAGGGGTACAAATGTTTAGGTTACATATATTGCCTTTGCCTCACCCGAGCGAGAGCTACAAGCGTGTCCATCCCACAGACGGTGTCCATCACACCCATTTGGTGTGAATATATCCATCCTCTCCTCCGCCTCCACCTGTCTGACACCCTATGAATGTTACTACTATATGTGCACATAAGTGTTGATCAGTTAATACCAATTTGATGGCGAGTACACGTGGTGCTTGTTTTTCCATTCTTGTGATACTTCATTTAATACAGTGGGCTCCAACTCTATCCAGGATAATACAAGAGGTGCTAGATCACTATTGTTTTTTGTGGCTGAGTAGAACTCCATGGTATACATATACCACATTTTATTAATCCACTCTAGTATTTATGGGCACTTGGGTTGTTTCCACATCTTTGCTATTGTGAATTATGCTGCTGTAAACATTCGAGTGCAGTTGTATTTATTATAGAATGTCTTTTATTCTTTTGGGTAGATGCCCAGTAATGGGATTGCTGGATCAAATGGTAGTTCTACTTTTAGCTCTTGGAGGTATCTCCATATTGTTTCCACAGAGGTTGTACTAGTTTGCAGTCCCACCAGCAGTGTATGAGTGTTCCTATCTCTCCGCATCCACGCCAACATTTATTGTTTTGGGACTTTTTGATAAAAGCCATTCTCACTGGAGTTAAGTGATATCTCACTGTGGTTTTGATTTGCATTTCCCTGATGATTAGAGATGTTAAGCATTTTTTCATGTGTTTATTGGCCATTAGTCTGTCTTCTTTTGAAAAGTTTCTGTTCATGTCCTTTGCCTTTAATGGGGTTGTTTGATTTTTTCCTTGCTGATTTTCCTGAGTTCTATATAGATTCTAGTTATCAGCCCTTTATCATATGTGTAGCATGCGAATATTTTCTCCCATTCTGTAGGTTGTCTGTTTGCTCTCGTAATAGTTTCCTTGGCTGTGCAGAAGCTTTTTGTTTTATATGTACTTTATATATTTTGTATTTGCATTGCATTACAAATGTATCAAAATAGCACATATAAATAATTCTTATTTTTTTGAAAATTCTTATAGATCTGAATAATTTAAGCATCTGTATTTTCTTTATTATTACTTTGTATACTTAGTGTAGGATTCATTAGATAGAAAAATCACATGGAAATGCTTAGCTATAATTAAAGCAACATTAGCAAACAAGTTTGCATTGAAATGTGTGTGTTCATTTCAGTTCAACAAGTTTATATTGAGCGCTGACTATGTAAGATGCTCCAGTCTACAAACATAAGTAGATAATATCCCTCTCAGAAGAAATTTATAGTCCTTTAGGCGATTATGTTCCATAAATCCAAATGCTCTTGAAAGGGATTATTAGGATTCCTATTTGGGGATTATGTTTAGTAAAACTGAATGCTCTTAAAAGAGATTATTAGGATTTCTAAGTATTATTTTTATTCTGCATTGGGGGAAGAGCATCAGAAGCGGGAGAAATGGTTGGGTGTAGACTGAGCAATGTACTCATAAAACTACCACACAAAACAATGTGCGAGTTACTATGAGAGAGAGAAAATAAGTACTTTGGAGGAGCATGAGAATGGAACAATCATATTATATTGGAAAAGAAGAAGAATCAGCAAAGGTCTCAAGACAAAAATGATGTTTGAGATGATCGTTAGTGGATGGAGAGAGATCCAGAAGCATATGGGGGTAGGGTACTCACACACCAAGGGTATACTGTAAGGAAAGGGAGGAACTGGTTTTCCTTGGAGGTAGTGTATTTGTGGAGCAATAAAAAGGCCTGAGGCTGGAAACTGAGACCTTATTGTAGAAGGTCTCGAGGGCTAGGGTGAGGTCTTGGAGGGTAAATGCAATAGAGTGAAAAACAAATCCTAGACTGGGAGTAAAGAGATATATGGCCAAACTTCAGCTGTGGCATTTATGAACCAAGGGACCTCGGACAAATCAGTTAATCTTCTTGAGCTTTAACTTCCTCACCTCTAAAACAGAGATAATAATGGGTATTTTAAAAGTTGAGCATAAGTGGGAAAATTTGTGTGAAAGTATTCTGAAGACTATAAAGCACCATAGAAGGCATCGTCATCTTCATCATCATTGCTTTATGCATGTGATGATGGCATATGAAGATTTTTGGAGCAGTGAAGTTTTTCAGGTAGATCTGCACTTTAGGAAAATTCAGTTGGCAGCAGCGTAGAGAATGGACTGATAACAGAAGAAAGAGAACTGATCGGGAAGCTATTAAAGTAACCCAAGTTAAAGATAATGAAGGTGTGATTAGGATGGCAGTTCAGGTAATGGAAAGGAAGGAAAGCTAGAGACATGGCAGAGAAACTGTTCAATTCAGCATTTATTCAGAAATGAAGTGAACACCCACTGTGCTCCAGGCTCTGGATTAGGTGCTGGGGCCACCAGACAAAGTATGCAGTCTTGGCCCTTGAGGACTCATCACAGGCTAGAGGGGAGGCACAGATGTATAAACAGGTAACCACAGCAGAGAGACAGGTGTTCTAATAAAAATATGTGTATGGGACATGTGGCATAATGGAAGGTCAAATCAACAGTGGGCTTGATTAGGCCAAAGAAGTCTTCATAGAAAAGGAGGAAATGGAATTGGGTATTGCCAGATGAGTGAATAGCCTAGCAAACAACAGCGAAGAGTGGTGTATTCGGGGTTCACCGCTTGGGACAGCAGTGAGATAGGAGTTAGGCTGTGGCTAGAACACAGAGGGTCTTGGGTCCACCTAGAGGCAAGCCCAGGATAAGGTACGTCCAGCTGTGGGGTGAACTTTTTATCACTTAACCTTTAGTGACTTGGTTTCCTCACCTATAAAATGAGGAAATGATAAATACTACCTTTTAGGGTTGTTATGAGAATTATATTGAGTAAATCATGTAAAACATTTAAAACCATGTATGATATACTTTAAGTGCTTAATAAATGTGAGTTACTGTTATTACTGGGGAGAGAGAGTAAAAGAGAGTCTAGGATGAGTCCAAGTATTCTGACTCGCAGGCAATAGATGTCAGTGCCATTAACAAGGATATAAAACACAAGAAGAGGAGAAGTTTGTGGGGAGTAGAAGTTCAGTTTTAAACACGGTGAGTTTGAATTGACCATCGAACCCCCAGGTTGAGAGGTTCAGGAGACATCTAGAGCAGGCAGTTAAGAGCTGGATATACTTTTGAGCATCGCGAGCTTATTAGATGGTTTGTAAAGCCACAGTAACAGAGTCACCCAGGGAAAGGAAAGGTAGTGAGAGGAAGGCTGAACACAAGACATTCAAGGAACAGTGAGAGAAAAAAAGGTTCAGCAAAAAAAAAGAAAAGAAAGAGGAAGAAAGCTTAGAAAGTAGAGATGAGCCAGGAAGACATCATCGTGGGAGCTGAGCAAGAAGGAGAATTTGGGGAAGAAGTGAAAACATTCGAGAAAATCCAATGATCTTGACAATCAGAAGGACTTATGTAAGAGCCGATTCTGTTAAAAAGTGGATGATAAGGTCTTGGTGATGTGAAGGTGGGTTGTGAGTTCACAGGTATTCATTTCATTATTCTTAAACTACACACAGACACACACACAGAGGAACACATAGATGGAGGGCACAGGCGGGGATCGGCCTCTTCTAGGCAGACCAGAGGGAAGGAAGGAGGTTGGACGTGAACCCACAGATTTGTCCTTGGGGAACATTTAAACTTAAGAGCCTTTGTTTTTTAGATGACATAGGAGGCCAGGTCACCTGTTGTGAGAGAGAGAACCAAAGCAAGGCTCAAGGAGAGTGACAAAATGTGGGAGTAACGCCTGAGGAATGAACGCAGGCATTGCCAGAGCCACATGGAGGGCCCACGTGTAGGGAAGTCATTGTTCTACTGCTGTTTCAGCAACATTGTGCACAGTTGCCTTTCCCTAAGCAGCCCAAGTATAGGATCAGAGAAGCAAGAATGAGGGCTTGATCCAAAATTGGAGATTTTATTACTTAGAGAAGTAGGCTATGAGTAAAAAACAAAATAAGAATAATAATTTAAAAAATTGGAGATCTTAGGGGGATTTGTATGAACCTGAGAGTGATCCTCACCTTGTGGGAGGGTCAAGGCTAAGCCAGCTAAGATGTCTGTTTGGTGGTTAGTATTGTGTGTTGGATTTCAAGAGCAATTTATTTAATGTGCCATTTTTTAGCTGAGGAAAAATAGGGCTTGGAGAGCCCATGGAATGAGCTGGCTAAGAGTAGACTGGGAAGAGCCAAGATGCTAATTCTTCAAAACAAAAGTCCAAAGGTCAGAGTTAAATTCAGTTCTTTGAAGCCAAAAATTTGAGGTAGAGCAGAGATGGATGCACAAAAAGAACAGGCCAAAAGGGTAAAGTGAGGTTCTTGGAGCATCCACAAGATTGCCCTACTGCCCTTAAAAGCCAACAGGAGGATATTGTAAAGGCTGGGAGGGCAGGAGGGGGCTTCGGAGGGAGCCATTAGGCTGTTTTAAAGGGGTGGGGTGGGCAGAGAGAAAGATGCAGCTCATCTTTAATGAGGTGAGGGAAGGAGCTGAGGAGTCCAAAACCATATGGCCAAAGCCTCAAAGGAGAAGGGTATTTGCATGAGGACAGCAAGCTAAGAGGATGTGGCATCTGCCTTCTGTGCCAGTGGTTTTTGAGGTTGGGTGGATGATGGATGGATGAGTTGGAGGGAAGGAAGGAAGAAAGAAAACAATGGAAAGATTACATGCATAACTGGGATTCAGGAAGAAAGATTGATAGTGCTCACAGAGCTGATACCCTAACATTCAAATTCAGTAGATACTGGACTGAGCACCCCACGTATATGAGGCAGTCACAGTGCCTGCCCACAGTGCATCTTCAGTAAATGTCTGTGCAGGGAATGAGTGGGTGCTCAGGGATGGACACTGATTAAGATACAAAGATCGGGGAGGCAGTTTTTACCCTTAAGGATCACAGCTTAGTGGTGTCTTAAAGTTTGCTCTTTCACTCTTGAATAAACTGTATTAAACACATTTTAACCTGAAAGTATGCATTATAAGAAGCTGTTGGTCTAGGAAGTGTTCTTTTGAAAGTATTGTTATTTATATTTTTGTGGACTTTTAATTTATTCCTGAGTAGCTATGGGACACACAGAAATAGCAGTTCGTCTTTTCTGGGTTTTTGGTAGCAGTCAGACACAAAATGCACATATACAAGGCATTCTGGTATACAGATGGAATCTGTATGCAAAGTTAACATGGACATATGGGGATTGTATGTGCAAGTCTGATGTTTAATCATGAGTAATTAGTTTGTACTTAGCAATTTTGGGCCCCTAAGGATCATATAATCCAAATTGTTTAAGCCAAAGAGTGATTGCAAAGGAAGCTATTGAGCAGCTGATTAGCAGTGGGATGGACTAAGGGACCTATCAGACAGTCACAGAGGAGGAAAAGAACAATTGGTTTCATGGTTTGTAATCGATAACTAACTCCTCTGCAAAGGATCTGAGACCACTTGTAGCAAAACACACATATCCTAAAGAGTAATTTAAATGAAAGAGAAAAACCAGAAAACCTGTAGAGGAAAGATGGCTATATGGGAGAGCCAAGTTGTAAAAAGGATAGGGTGAGGAAACTGATGAAAACCTACTCGTGTCTTCATAGCTTTCTTAATTGTGTAGCAGAAATCTGGGTAAGATCTGACCAGACAAGGCGGCCCAACTCTGACAATGATGACCAGTTCCTTGATTCAACAAAGACAGAGACCACTCTGAATACAAATTTGACAATCCTGATTAACAACCTCCTCAAATGGGACACCAAGGCACTGGCAGATACTCGGGGAGCAAGAGGTGGAAGGAGACAGGGACCTAAAGCGTTGCTGGATCCCACGTTGCTTTCTGGGGGGAACCTTGGTAGCAGCTGAATGGAGAAGGGATACCTCGAATGCACATGTGCGGAACCCACCTACCACCTGTGGCACGTGTCATGGTGGGGGAGAGATGATGTGGGCTTAGTAAATCCTCCCAGGGTGGCTTTGAACACGCTCGCCCTCCCCCTGCTCCCTGTGTGGGTTCCGCACCATCTAAGGTGCTGAGGGGGAGAGTGACCCAAGCAAAGAAGGCACAAGATTATTCTCAAGAAATCCTTTCATTCCAGAAACTTAAAAGAATCCCTTTTCAACACCTACCCACCTACTAAAGGGAGGTTAGGAAATGTCTTCACCTAAAGAGAAAGAATTCTCATTTTTCTTAAAATAGATCGTCTACTGCTTCTGTGTTTGCTTAGGTTTGGAAGCGCAAGCAAACCAAGAAATGGGGTTCAGAACCAATTTATAAACTCCAAGCTGGCATCTTGGTAATCAGACATCAGTTTAATTCCATAATCATTTATTGATTGCCACTGTCTTCTAGGAAATGACACTGAAGAAGAATACTGGAAGTGAATAAAACAACCCCTCCCTCCCTCTCACAGTTTATGTCAAAAAGCATATGACACATTATTGCAACTTAAGCTCACATTGTGTTCTTAATACTGTGTTATAAAAATGACACCCTTTTCTCTTTATTATATACACGTGATTTGTTTTTCCACTTCTCCATGAATGCCGTTTTTACGAAGACCAAAGTGATGTGTGGAGCTTGTTGGGAACTCATAGTTTATCTCTAATAGGATAAATAACTCCTCTAATAAAGACCCTAAAGTTAAAAGGACTTTGTGTATTCCTTGAGCGACATCCTGTGAATTTTGTGGGATCAGGTCCCAGACCCCTCTGTACTGCATTTTCCATAGAACTTTTACTAGTGAGTTATCCCTTTACCCAGGGGCTTAAACAAAGTGAAAATAGGACAGCCTTGCAGTCCCTTTTAAGGTATAAAGGGAGCATGGAGATAGCCATGGAGTCAAGAATTGGTAAAATTAGGAAAAGAAATCATAAAAGTGGGTTTCATATCCTTTTAAAAAAAAATTCTTCCATCCGTTATTCATTCCTTATCCCTTTCGTGCCTTACTGAGGCATGTTTGCATAGCTGCTTTACGTGCCACTAGCTTCGAATATTCCCTGTATCACAGTACCGTTTGTTTTTATCCCCTCCTTTAGGAGATGACCTGGCTTCCACCACTTTCTGCTGTTCAAGCACCTGGCAAAGTGGAACCAAGCAAATTTCCGTTTCCAAACAAGGTGAGATCTTGCGTTACTCAGGAGGAATATGCTTTATTCACGTAGATGTTAGCAGTGGACAGTGAGTTTACTCTTGATTGTCTTTTCCTCTGTAAATATTCCTGCCTGAGGCATATGAAGCTGATCCTTAACAGTTTGGAAGCACATATGTATTTATTCATCAGAGGGGAACAATCAAGCTTGCAGCCTTACTTACCTACACTTCCATACTCTCTGCAAAATGTGAAGCTTATTGTAATTGTCATCTTATCTAGAAACATTTGTGAAGTTGAAATGAATCTTGCAATCATTTTATACGTTCAGTGTGATTGTATGTCCTGTTTTTTCCTGAAAAGCTGTTATTAAATTAATGATATATCTTAAAAATCAGTGTCTTAGAATAGAAGACATGTGGTATTTAATTTCCCTGAGTACCTTTTTAAAGCTTAAAATATTTTCTAGGACTTTAAAAAAAGATTTCTATATTTTCTAAGAAAAAGCACACAAAAAATCAGCCACAAAATATATTTAAATTATTGCATACTTGAGCCTTATAGGTTTTGTTTGATTTTTTTAACCATACCACGACGTCTAACTACTATAAAATCATTATAAAAGATCAAATTATACAAATGGCAAAAGAACAAAATGTGAAAGTCTCTGCCATCTCTAGCCAGATTCCATTTCCCTACCCAGAGATTACTATGCAGAGTTTAGTGTGCACCAATTCAATTATTTTTCCCCATGCCTTATAGACACATACGTGCATGTGCAGATTTTATAACTGTTAAATTGTATAGTACTAAAAGCATTTTTTTCTGAGAGTTAATTTTTTCCAGATACCCACAATATATAAATAACATTGTTAAATACAAATATCACACCTTTCTAAAGAGACTTATTGAAATAATTGTTCCTTACTGTTATCACAGAGGTAAATTCCATTCTAAAAATTGATTTCTGTTTTCCTTAACAATATATATTTGGAGATCTTTGCAAGTGAACATGTAGTGATTTTCTTCATTCTTCGAACAGCACCAAAATATTTTGTAGTTTGAATTTGCTTTAATTTATTTAATCAAGCTGCTTTTGATGGACATTGAGATTGTTTATGGCTTGTTATTATTATAAACACTGTTACAACAAACACTTTTTTATTTCAAAATATTAAGGGGGTACAAATGGTTTTGTTATATGAATAGCTTTTGTAATGCTTGAGTCAGGGCTGTAAGTGTGCCATCACCCAAATAGTGTTCATTGTACCCGTTAGGTAGGTTTTTGCCTCTCCCCTTCTCCCCCTGCCCCCTGCTTGATTTCGAGTGACTTTTACTTCCCTCTGTGCACACGTGTGCCCCTCGGTTAGTTCCAAATTTATTAGAGAGTACATGTGGTGTCTGTTTTTCCATTCTTGGGATACTTCACCTAGGATCATGTTCTCCAGTTGCATCCAAATTGCTGCAAAAGGCATTAATTCATCCCTTTCATGGGTGAGTAGTACTCCACGGTATACATATACCACATTTTGTTAAGCCTCTCATGAATTGATGGGCACTTGGGCTGATTCCACATCTTTGCAATTGTGAATTGTGTTGTAATAAACATTCAAGTTCAGGTGCCTTTTTGATAAAATGACTTCTTTTCCTTTGAGTATATACCCAGTAGTGGGATTGTTGGATCCAGTGGTAGGTCTACATTTATTTCTTTAAGGAGTCTCCATACTGTTTTACATAGAGATACCAGCTCTTCTTTGTAGGTCTGATAGAATTCAGCTGTGATTCCATCTGGTCTGGGGCTTTTTTTAGTTGGAAGATTTTTTATTACTGTTTTAATGTCACTGCTCATTATTGGTCTGTTCGGGAATTCTGTTTGTTCCTGACTGAGTCTTGGGTGGTTGTATGTTTCCAGGAATTTGTCCATTTCCTCATCATTTTCTAGTGTACATATAGAGATTTTCGTAGTATTCATGGATAATATCTTATATTTCTGTGATATCAGTTGCAGTATCTCCTTTTTCATTTCTGATTGAGTTTATTTGAGTCCCTTCTCTTCTCTTCCTGGTTAATCTAACAAGAGGTCTATCAATTTTATCTTTTCAAAGAACCAATTTTTGTTTATTTTTTAAATTTTTTTGTTTATTTTCTGTTTCATTTAGTTCTGTTCTTACTTTAGTTATTTCTTTTCTTCTGCTGGTTTTGGGTTTGGTTTGCTCTTCCTTTTCTAGTTATTAGGTTGTTAATTTGTGATCTTTCTGTCTTTTTGATGTAGGCATTTAAGGCTTTGAATTTTCCCCTTACGATTGCTTTTGCTGAATCCCATAGATTTTGATAACTTGTGTCCCCGTTGTTGTTCAGTTTGAGGAATTTTTTGATTTCCATCTTAATTTCATTATTGACCCAATAATTGTTAAGCAGCAGATTGTTTAATTTCCATGACTCTGTGTAGATTTGAGTGTTTCTCTTGAACTTGATTTCTGGTTTTATTCCACTATGATCTGAGAAGATATATGGTATGATTTTGATTTTTCTTTAATTTGTTCAGACAAGTTTGTGGCCTAAGATATGAACAATCTTGGAGAATGTTCCACGTGCAGATGAGAAGACTGTGTATTCAGTAGTTTTGGGGTAGAATGTTCTATAAATGTCTGTCGGGCCCATTTGTTCTAGAGTCCCATTTAAGTCCAGTGTTTGTTTATTTTCTGCTTTGATGATCTGTTCAGCTCTGTCAGTGGGGTGTTGAAGTCCCCAGCAATTACAGTGCTGCTGTTAACAAACACTTTTTGGAAATGCCTCTTTGTATGCCTGCTATTAAATGTCTCTAGTGAGGCTATCTAGAACAGGAATTATGGCTGGCTCGGGGCATCAGAAACCACAATTACCCTTGGCTGTGCTTCAAAAGTACTTTTTATATATCTTTGCCAATGATTAATATTATCTGGCCTTTTATCATTGTGTCTGTATGATGGATGAAAAGTTGATACCTCATTGTTTTCATTTGCATTTTCTCAATTACTTCTAAGCTTGAACAAAGACTATTATTCCTTTACGGATTGCCCATTCATTGTTCATTGCCACTTTTAAAAAAATGATTTGTAGAAACTCCTAACATCGTATTCATTTGTCTGTTATATGTGATGCAGCTATTTTCTTGTAACCTTTTTATGTGCCTTTTATACTAGCTAAGTGTTTAATATTTATGTCAGAGAAAAAAGATCTTCCCTGTTCCAGCATTCTAACAATGTTCTGTATTTTATTCTAATTCTCTTACAGTTTTTTAAGGTTTTTTTTTTAAATCCGTGAGTGGTATGACATAGGGTTCTAGTTTTATTCTCTTCAGTGACTAGTAAATTATTATAACACCAACAATGTATTAGTCCATTTTTCCCCCATTGATTTGAAATAACGTATGTCAACAGTTGAATTTCTTATAGATACATGGATTTGTTTCCAGACTCTATTCTGTTTTTTGATATGTTTATGTAATTCTTTCCTAGGAACTCATTGTTTAAATCAGAGTTTGATAGACTTTTTCAGAAAAGGATCAGATAGTAAATAGTTTCAGCTTTGTAGACAATACCTAAATGAATGAATGTGGCATCTCATTGGTGGAATCAAAACCAGAACCCATCTGAAGTTCCCAGGCTTCTAGCCCTTTCAATACAGGGGAATTTAGTTGAACGGTTTATTTAGTATGCCAATGGCATCCTGCCACACTTAAAATGCAAGATGCTTACAATCTTTGCACATAATCTGTTCAAAATAATGACTGACCCAAAATATAATCAAATAAGCATTTTTATTTTATATATATGTATCCATGATGTAAGTACAAATTTTAATATAACTGGGCACATACCAAAGCATATTTTGTTGTGACTTTTCCAAAAGGATTATACAGAGTTCTGTTTTGTTTCGTGTAGATACTTAAGTGTAAATAATGACTTAACTCCTGAGGTGAAATTGAGACTTTAAATCATTAATGAAAAAATTTCATTTGTTCAGCCTTATGGTGGTATAAGTGAGAAATCAAAATTGTATACATTTAAGATAAACAACTTGATGTTTTCATATTTATATACTTTGTGAAATAATCACCATAATCAAGCTAATTAACATATCTATCACCTCATATAGTTACCAATTTCTTTTCTTTTCCGTTTTTTAATGAAAACATTACCCTCCTAGTAAATTTCTAAAGATCTACTCTCTTAGCAGATTTCAAGTATACAATACAGTATTGTTAACTATAGTTACATTTTTGATATATCATATGTCATTCACACACACATATATATATAGCATAGACATTATGCTAAGTGAATTAAGCCAGACTCAGAAAGACAGATACTGTATGATATCACTGATACGTGGAATCTAAAATAGTCAAACTCATAGAAGCAGAGAGTAGAATGGTGGTTGCCAGGTGCTGGGGCATGGGGGGTCGGAATGGGAGTGTTGGGCGAAGGGTACAAAGTTTCAGTTATACAAGATGAGTAAGTTCTGGAGATCTAATGTACAGAAACATGACTATAGTTAAAATTTTTTATTTTTAAGACAGAAAGTTAGAAGCACCTTATTTTTCACTCAAAAAGATCCATTATTATCTATCATATAGGGCACAGAATTTCTAATTTAATGAAAATAAAGTGTCTTATTTAGAACTACTACAGGATTCACATGGAGGTATTTCACTTCTTGATCTTTTTGCCATGCCCAAGAAAGAAAGAATAAGTGATTTTCTTTCAAAGAGTAGGAACATTGCATGATTTTAATAATGCCTTTTTTCAAAAAGCTCACTATAAGTACTGATAATTTATCTTGTACACAGGAAACAAGACTGCATTCGTTTTCTATTTCTGCTATAACAAATTACTACAAATTTAGTGACTTAAGACAACATGCATTTCGCTTACACTTCTGGAGGTCAGAAGTCTGAAATCAGTTTCACTGAGGTAAAATCAAGGTCAAGGGGGCTTAGTTCCTGCTGAAGGCTGTAGGGGAGAATTCGTTTTCTTGCCATTCCCAGCTTCTAAAGGCAGCCCCCATTCCTGCTCGTGGCCCACATCACCCCAGCCTCTGCTTCCCTTCTCACGTCTCCTTCCCTGACTCTCCTGCTCCTTCTTTTCCTTGTGAGGACCCTTGTGATTATATTGCACCCACCTGACTATCTCTTGCCTCCAAATCATTAACTTAATTACATTGGCCCAGTCCCTTTTTCCATGTGAGGGAACATTCACAGGTTTCGGGAATCACGGCACAGACATCTTTAGAGGTGTCATTTGCTGCCTACAACAAAGACTGTTATTAATTTTCACAAAGAGGTCACCTCTTTTAACCTGTATCTCAACAAATTAGTATTCTGACAGCTGGACATTGCAGTTCATTAATTAGACTATTAATGTTTGAGATTATCACTATTGTTAGTGTGCAGGTGCTAGAATTGTTTTTGGAATTTGATGGGCAAAATCTCTACAATAACTAATAAATAATGAAATTAAGGCCTTATTAAGATTAAGGGGACAATTTGACCTCACAAGGAAAGTCGATTTAACTGTGTGTTCTGAGGTACCAGTACCACTAAATTAATTAGCTAACTACTTCTGAGAATGTCCTCATTTTGTCTAGATATTGAAGGACATAATATAACATAAAGTCAATTGATAATGAACTTGGCCTATTTTTTTTCTGTTCTCTGAGGACTTAATTTGGAGTAACAATTCCCTAGACAAACACCACCAGGCATTTCTGCCTCATTCGTCAAATCTCAAAAGTAATTGAATTTGGTAAAGAAAGGAATGCATGACTCCTTTAAATTGGCTACCATTATCAGGTATTTCAACCAAGAAAGAAGAAAATGAATTTGCTTTGCTTTTTCCCTTTCATTTCTGAAGCAATCTCACACATTTTGAAATGCAAATAAAGAACTCAAAATTGTAGAGCATTTTCCACCCTCAAGAAGGTATATGTCCAAAGCTAATGGCATTTCACAAGTATTTCATGGGGCCATGGATGCTGACTCTGGTGGGCTCAGACCTGGTCTGAAACTATTCTTGCTGATTGATTTTTAAAGCATTATACAGAAAAATTCTAGCATCATTACAGAACTGAGAATCCTATTGCCTTTCTCTTTACACACTAGAATGAGAATGAAAGCCAGCAAGTGTGAAGAAAAGTGCTTTGAAGTTGGAAAGTGTATTATACATCTCCCCGTTTGGGTTGCTAGCATGCTTCAAAATCTATCACAAAATGTTTCCACTAAAGCTCCATGTTTAGCATTACCTCAAAATAAACATTTCAATTAATTATAAATCACATTATTTCAACTGTTTTGAGCTTTATAGAATAAGAATGAGAAGAAAGGGATTGGTGAGGGTGTAGGGAGACCCAACCAAGTCAGGTGGTAATTTTTCCTACAGTAATTAGCTTTACATGGGGGTCTGAAAATAGGACGTTTGTTTCGATTTCTTGCCTTTTGTAGCTCCATTGATGGGACTGATAGGTAAGCAAAGAGAGCAAAAAGAGGTATGCATGGAGCCTTTCTCAAATGGTTTTCAGAAAGCCATTTTTAAGTAATACCCCCACAGTATAAATACTGTTCTCATCACAAACACGACTGAAGAACTACTGTATTTCATGGATCTAAGGTGCATATTTTTTTTTTACATTTTAAGATAACAAAAATCTTGTACTCACCTCAGCAGCACATATTAACTAAAATCTGAATTTGTTTTACAGTTGATGGCATCTTACAGTCAATTGGCAGCAATTGGTAGTATGTGGGTAATGCAGCCTCATGCGACTTGGATGGCATGTTACATTTAATGAAATGTGGTCTCCATTATAGTGTTTTGTTGAAGGGCTTTCTCAGATACCAGTGTGCCTGGTTATTTCTGTCTTCAGCAAAATGATTTACATGAACTTTTCTTCTTAGCTAAATACCATATTTAAAGGAGTTTTAGGAGTATTGTGTACCAAAGAGTTAGTGCTATAGCAGAATAGTGTTGGAATTCAGGACTTACAGGAGGAGAAGAATAAAGTCTCATGTATAGCTATTCTTCCAAGTAGCAGGGAGCAGTTCTCCCTTCTGTGCACTTGACCGTTAGAATGACACACGCTTGATGAATGATGCTGGCAAACCAAAAGCAGCAGATTAACCTTGGAAATGTCCTGATATGGGATTATAGGAAACTTCTTTTTTATACTTTTCTGATTTTTTGAATTTTCTTTAATGAATAAGTAGTATGGAGCCATCCTTGGGTCAAGACAATAAAAGTAGCATTCCTTTTAGGATACTTATTATCAAATTGTATACTTTAAATATGTGTAGCTTATGTTATGTAATTTATACTTCAATAAAGCTTTTTAAGAAAAGTCATCATTGAAAAGATAATTACTGTAATAGAGTTATGACATAGTGCAGTGAAAACATAAAGAAGCAACTCAGCCATCCTGAGATTCAGGAAGATTTCAAAGAGCAGGTAACCTTTCAGCTGACTTGTGCAGAGCCTTGAAGGAAGAGTGAAGTTTGCCAGGCAGAAAACAGAAAGCGGCAGGACATGTGTTCCAAGGAGTGGGAACCAGGGCAGAATACACAGGCTGAAGCACTCGTGGGTGGCAGTCACGGCATCACTTTCAGCCCTGGGTTATAATAATTTGTACATACATCACCTCCTTTCCTGACTTACTGGACTCACTTCTGTAACCCTTAAAGAGCCTGACAGAGAACCTTGCAGGCCTAGTCGAGTGCTCTCAGAGGGGCTGGGGCCTGCCAGGCATCTACTTACAGAAGATGTTTGCAAGGGGAGAGAAGGGCTTTGAGACAGAAGCTATAGGCAGGTGGGGGTCTGTGTGGGGTGGCAGGAGGTGCAATAGTGGAAAGGACTTCAGTGCCTGGGCCCTTTGGAGAAAAGAGCATTGGTCACCCTCTGCTCTGAACCCACCCTGGCTCTGGCTCCATGAAGAATGAAGGATCTTCTTACTCTGGGGCGCTCCCTGGGTTTCGCAGCTGTCTGAGCAGGGCAATACTCCTTCAGAAACAGCAGCCACAGGCTCTGAGTTTGGCCAGCAGACACCTTATAAAGGCATCTTATACATGGACCTGTGGACTTAAATTTGGGAGCAGCCTCTTAAGGCAGCTGAACCCTCCACAAGCAGACTGGCCACACACTGACCAAGTGCCAGTAAGAATGAAAATAGGGCATTGTTTGTACCCACAGAGTGGCACAGAACATCGGGGTCAGAGTCAGTATTTCTGAACTAACATTTGTTGGTTCAGTCAGTGTACCACCAAGAAGACATCAGCTAGAAACATGAGATTGCATATTAGGGACAAAGTCCTTGATTTTATTCTTGTCTCTCCTACAGCAGACTTCTACAAAGATTTTTTTGTGGGGGGAGTACCAATTAACTTGAATCATTTTCTGCCTCTCTTCACACCCTACACAAAATAGAAATATTAATAATAGTAGTCATTAATTATGGAGGTATTTTAGTTAAAATTTGAAGTATGTAATCATAATTCAGGTCAACTGCGAGCTCATCTTTGGTTCTCTGCCGATGGGTCTATGGTCAACAGTCATCACCCAGGTTTTAGGATGCATCAAGAAATAAAAACTTCTATTTCTCATGAGTGTCAGCAAACAGTCTTAGAAAAATTTCTATTTTTTTTCTTTTTAAAAGAATGAACTTAATGCTAAAAACCATCTTGGTTACCCTTCTTGTCCATTTGATAGTGAGTGAGTATTCCCCTCCCTGGCACAGGATGTCTCCAAAGGGCCAACGTTTGCAGACAGCACAGAGGAGTTAACTCAATGGGACTCAAAGGACTTGTCACATGTCAAAGCTAAAACTAATTCATGTTCAGATATAAACTCTAAATTAATTACAAGGGAGGGAAACATGCCAATCTACTTGGGGGATTTAACTGTTGATGTCTTCATAACAGCATCTATCCAAGATAGGCCAAAATCATTTTTGCAGATAATATTTCTGGACTAGTATTTCATCTTCATAAAACCATTTCCAAAAACTGAATCTCAGGGTGAGAGTTGAGCTTGTTCTTTTTCTTCAGATGAATAGCTCATTATTAGCAATACTGAAAGAGGTTTATTAGGCATCTGTGTATGACTCAGTCTGTTTAATAGAGTGGGAATCCCTTTCCTTCCCAGTTTTTGCATCCAACCCTCGACCACCAAACTGGCTTATTTCATACTCTTCCAGTAGAATTCCTTTTTAAAGCAGACATATTACTTGGATTCGAATATGCCGCAAGTCATATCAAATGACACTCCCCGACCCATAACAACTATATTCATGGAGCAAAATTCTGATAAAATGTTAAGCCATATATTAGAAGTTAATTCCATTTCACTGGATTTTTGTTACATGTGCCAGAATTAGGAAAGAGTTTTGCCGGATTTTATGTGCTGCTACTTATTTTTGTCCCTTCCTAACATCTCAGTTAATTCGTTTTTTTGTAATTCTCCCTTACATTTTATTTTAAATGAGAATTTTGCAAGGAAAGTGAATTTTGTTGTGAATCCTCAAGTCAATATTTCACATTTCATTTTAATGCAAATAAAATCAGGTTCAATCTCTGTTTACCTCAGCATTAACTAAATTTAAAATACTAGGTAGTACTGGCTTTATGCCATTGCAGAGAAGTTGATATCGGTAATAATCTTTTCTTCCACCAATGTGAGATTGACAAGAGTTGTTCAACACAGTGTTTCTGGTGGGATGTTGCCAGCCTCATCTACAGGAAGTGGGTGAGAGTGAAGGTACATTCAAGAAGTGAGTTGTATTAAAAGTCAATGAGATAATGAATGGATCAATGGCCAGAACATGAGAATCAAAACCATAAACCTCATAGAAGAAAACATAGGTTTAAATCTTCATAACCTTCAATTTGGTAATACATTCCTAGATATAACACCAAAAGCATGAACAACAAAAGAAAAATTAGATAAATTAAACTTTACCAAAATTTAAAACTTTTATGCGTCAAAGAACATTATCAATCAAATTAAAAGACAACCAACAGAATGGGAGAAAATATTTGCAAATCATCTTGCATATCTGATAAGAGTCTAGTGTCCAGACTCTATCAAGAAATCTTTCATCCCAACAACAAAAAGGCAAACAACCCAAGTTGAAAAATGGCAAAGGACTTGAATGTAGATTTCTCCAAAGACGTAAAAATGGCCAACAAACACATGGAAAGATGTTCAGTGTCATTAATTACTAGGGAAATACAAATCAAAACTACAATGAGATATCACTTTACTCCTACAAAGATGGCTATAATTTTTTAATGGAAAATAACAAGTGTTGGCAAGTACGTGGAAAAATTGGTATTGCTGGTGGGAATGCAAAATGGTTTCACTTCTGTGGAAAACAGTTTGTCACTTCTTCAAAAAGTTTAACATAGTATTACCATATGACCTAGAAATTCCACTCCTAGGTATGTACCCAAAAGGATTGAAAACAGGGACTCAAACAAATGCCTGTACACACGTGTTCATAGCAGCACTGTTCACAGTATCCAAAAGGTGGAAACAGCCCAGATACACATTAACAGATTAATGGATAAACAAATTGTTATATATACATACAATAGAATACTGTTTAGCCATAAAAAGGAATGAAGTACTGATACATGCTTTAGCATGTACGAATCACCGGAACATGCTAAGTGAAAGAAGCCAGACACAAAATGTTACATATTGTATGATTCCATTTATATGAAATATCCAGACTAGTAAATCCATAGAGACACATGGAATTGGTGGTTGCCAGGACCTGAGGGGAGGGGGGAATGGAAAGACACTGCTTAATGGATAAGGGGATTTTACTTTGGAGTGATGGAAATATTTTGCAACTAGATAGAGGTAATGGTTGTAAGAGATTGTAAATGAACTAAATGCTTAATGAATTGTTCACTTTAAAATGGTTGATTTTATGTTATGTGAATGTCCCCTCAATAAATAAAACAAAAAGTAAACAATACAAAATAAAAGCATTTGTGAAGTATATTCCCAGAACTGCTTAACAAGCACATTCCTGTAAATGTTTCTCATTACACTAACTAGTGAGATTAAGAGCTGTGAATCAGTTCTGAATGACTAGTAATATACCTCATGTTCAACTTGAGTTTTGAAAGTGAAAATTAGAAAATTAATTGATACTTCTTGTTTTTTCAGGACTCTCAGCTTGTATCCTCTGGACACAATAATCCAAGTAAGAAAGACTTCACTCTACAACTTCAAATGGGGGTGGAAGTTGGGGGTGCTGGGCAGA
The DNA here is from genome assembly GCF_000956105.1 of Propithecus coquereli. NCBI lineage: Eukaryota > Metazoa > Chordata > Mammalia > Primates > Indriidae > Propithecus > Propithecus coquereli. The sequence goes on from NW_012141747.1 coordinate 3,802,656, forward strand.
GGGGGACGGATAGATGAGCCTACAGTAGACAGTAGTTTTAAAAGAAATTCGCTAAAAGACAAAACCAAATGAGAAAAAGGGACCATTTGTTCAAGTATTGCCCACATGGGTGATAAGATTCATGGTGACCTTGAGTGCTCATATTCAAGGGAAGGAGGGCCAAAACATAACATGGTGAATTTCAAAGCAATCCTAGGGGACAGAAACATCATGCTTTACTGTAATTGTTCCCTAGTACATGTGGAGGGGAAACAAATTTTAAAGGCAAATAATGAGTTGTCTAAATTAAAAGAAAATTCGGTAGCTCATGCCTATAATCCTAGCACTTTGGGAAGCCAAGGCGGGAGGATCACTTGAAGCTAGGAGTTTGAGACGAGCATAAGTGAGATTCTGTCTCTACAAAAAAAATAGAAAAATTAGCCGGGCATGGTGGTGTGTGCCTGTAGTCCCAGCTACTCAGGAGGCTGAGACAGGAGGATCCCTTGAGCCCAAAAGTCTGAGGTTGCAGTGAGCTATGATGACAGCCCTGCACTCTAGGCCCCACAATAGAGCGAGACTCTGTCTCAAAAAAAAAAGAAGAAAATTAGTGGGCAAAGAAAACCAATCAGAAGACCTCAAGAAAAATGGCCTTAGAATCCATGAAGAAAAGTCACAACTTGCTGAGTATGTGCACCATGTCCTCTTCCAGAAATAGACTCGACTGTCTAGGAAGCCATTTCCTTATTGAATCAGTGGCTAATAAAACACATAAGCTTTGTCATCAAAGAGAGGATGTTAACATTCGTGAAGTAGCGTTTTAATTCTCTTGTTTGGCCCTACTAATTGGTATTAATGTTGTCTTGAGCATTAAAAATGCATAAGCTACCCTGTTCGTGTACTAAAAGCACACTGACAAAGACTGGGCTTTGTTAGTTTCGTGACCAGCTGGCGGGCTGAGAGCACCCCTTGCCAATTACAAAGCTGTGTTTGAAGATGAAAATCCACTGAGCTGGTAGATAATGTCTGTGAAACTGAGGCTCACTCACTGGGCATCTGTGAGGCAAAAGGGCTGGAGAGGAAAGATGTCCAGACAAATGCATCGGGAAGCCCCAGCATTTTAATGCACAGCTAGAGAAAGGGGGTGATGAGGGGATGATGGCACAGTGACGCACAGGCAGCATCACTTAATTATCCCATCCTCTGTTGGGATTTTTTGTAGGCATAGGCACTAGCAAGGAGGTGAAATACCAAGGGACATGAAATCTGAAGAAAGCAATGAATTCAGCAATAAGAACGGAGTCAGAAATGCATGGTTAAGTCCGTGTGGCGTGCAGTCATCATCATATGCTAATGACTAGAACATACTGAAGAGTTGCCATTGCTTTCCTCACCATTTCTCACCACTTGACTTTAAACTTTCTGAGTAAAGGGAGGATCTAATAGACAAATAAATACACCTTCTCTCAGCTTGGAGTTTTTGACAGAAAGAAGAACAAAGGAAATGGTTGTTGAGTGTCTATTAATACTGTGTGCCAGTGCCTTGACCTATATTATTTCACTTAATTTTCACAATAGCTGTATGAAATAGACATTATTGTCTGAATTTTATACTTAAACACATGAAGAAATTGAGATTCTTTATTTTTTAGAAACAGTCTTGCTCTGTCACCCAGGCTGCCAGGCTGGAGTGCAATGGCTCAAACATAGCTCACTGTAACCTCAAATTCCTGGGCTCAGGTGATCCTCCTGCCTCAGCCTCCTGAGTAGCTGGGACTACAGGCATGTACCACCACACCTGGCTAAATATTTTATTTTTTGTAGAGACAGGGTATTGCTGTGTTTCCCGGGTTGGTCTCAAACTCCTGGCCTCAGCAATCCTCTTGCCTCAGCCTCTCAAAGCACAGAGATTATAGGCGAGAGCCACTGCCAAGAAATGGAGATTCTGAGATTAATAACTAGCCATTTTTCAGTCACATGGCTAAAAAAATTGAATTTGAATTCAGGGATCTCTGCCCCAAAGACACAGACTTTTCATCCTACTATGTTGATTCACAAGAAGGTTGGTTCTGTCACTTCACTGTGAGATTGAATTATTGTCCAAGAACTACATGCTGTGATTTCTGTATGCATCTGGCATATTTTTATGGCATGCCATAATATTCACTGTAATTTAGATTATGTAAAAACAGACCTTTCTTGTGTGGAACATAATGCGGCACCTTCTTTGTGTGGTACAAAACCCTCTGGCATTTCATTGTCTAGGAAAAGTTTTTGGTTAACTTTCTCTTTCCTAGGGGTAAGGAGTTTTTTTTTTCCATTTTTAAAATAAACCTTTCCACCAAAGCCAAACATATGTATAAAAAGGTAATATTCCTGTTTAAAAATCTGAGCATTCTCTATAGATTATAGCACATTTGAAACCTTAGGAAAACTGATCCCACCAGCATTTCGTGTACTGTTTTATTATTTGATTTGGAATCATTATGGTTTGAAATGGTGGAATCATGACTCCAGTAAACAGGTAAGAAATAGGAAAATACTGAACTTCCAAGAAACCAAAAACAAAATCTTTATGTGTAGGTTGATTACTAACCCTCACTACTTTAGGCCAGTGCTTTTATTCTCTTTTTGAAATTAGAAAAAAATCACATTATATAGATAATAAAAGTATATAAATTAAACAGAAAATGATTTTCAATCCAAATCTTCTGAAAGGTAGATTGTCAGTTTGCTGAATCTGATCAATTGAACTTAGTATTATAAAATGGAAGCTTATTAAGCATTGAGTAACTTAAATATTAAAATAGATTATGTATGTCTACATTTTTTAGAATTAGAAGAACATCCTGTTCAGGTGACAGATTGAGTGTGAACACTTCTTTCTCTTGCTTCAGAATCCCTGCCTAACAGCCATAAAGCCGAAGTAATTGGGGGCGGGGGGGAACCCTTAACAGCGCCGAGAACAGGAAGGAATGCCATCAGCAAACCAGAAATTTAGCTTCATTTCTGGAAAACAGAAAGTAATAGGACCCTACTGAAAAATAATCCTTAACAGGGAAGGTTATGACCCAGAAAAAGAAAAAAGAATCAAACAGGAACAAGCTTTAATGGTGGTAGGAATAGCCCTGGGGATCCCCAGGAAAGACTCCAGATTTCTGCTGGACCCCAAGAGAGAACAAGTGTGAATTGCCTGCAGTGATGTGAACACCTGGGCCATTTTTCCACCCGCATCCTAGCTGATTCTTATGCAGAGCTCTCTTTCTGATTTTCCTCTCAAGGAAACCAAAAGACCAAAAAGACAGTAATATTTGCTAAAAACTAAACAGTTGACTAGAACTCATAGTTGGGAACTGATACCTAAGAGAGAAATGGAATAGATAGATTCTAAGAGAATACCAGACCTTAAAAGTAGCATAGACAAGTGATAGAAAAAGGGTCACTTTTTCTCTAGAGGCAAATAAAAATTCTCTATAAATTCTCCAAAAAAGTATCTCTAAAAAATTTCTCAGAAAATTTCTATTTTTGTTGGGAAAGGGGTTGGAGAGAGGGTTTGGGCTCCCAGTTTGCTTGTAGGCCTGTCTTCTCTTGAACGCTAAGTGAAGCCTTCAAGTCAGCATACCCTGTCCACTTACAAAGAGCTCTAAGCCAGCCCTTCCTACAAAGGCTAGGTGTGTTAGGAAAATTGATCAGTATACTGATGCAAGAAATTCACACCAATTACCTTTGTTAATCAAGCTGTTATTAAAAAATATGAATATATAACCAATGAGCACCAAAGAGAAGGACTGGTCCCCAGATGAAATCTAACTCATTCAAAGAAAAGAATAAAAAAGTTTCAGTAATGGCTAAAGTCTGCAATCTGGAATATAAAGTTGAAAACATTTTTTTTCTGAATATAAAGCAAAACACCGATGGAAGATATGGCAGGTAGTTAAGATACACAGTCAGTCAGTCAGGGTGGGAAGGTCAAAATCCAGCTAATAGAAATAATCAGAAAAAGAAAATGGAGAGGAATAAATAATAATAGAAATAAGAGTTCCAAGGGCAATGAGCACCTTACAATCAGAAACACTTATATAAAAGGAAACAAGACCATGAGCAAGAGCAAGGAAAAAACAAGACAGCAGAGAATCAGACTGCTAATTCAGAGACTGGAATTGTAAATATAAATATAAATATAAAGAATATAAAACAAGAGTCCTTACTTTGATTTCTGAAAGTACAAAAGAGGATTGGAAATGTGGTAAAGAGCAAGAAGATTTGAAGAAGTGCTAAACAGAACTTCTAGAAATGAAAAAATAATAATAGAAATTTAAATTTCCATGGGCAGTTTTAATAGCACATTAGACACAGCTGAGAAAGAATTAATTGGAAAGTTGAATTTAAGAAATTATCTAGGATGCAGCCCAGAGAGATAGAAATGGAAGTTAAGAAACATAGGGGATGAAGTGGGAAAGTCTAACATACATCTAACTAGAATTCCAGATAGAGATGGGGGAAGAGGCAATACTAACGGAGGTAGTAGCTGGGAATTGGCCAGAATTGAAAGACACTAACCCAGAATCAAGAAACCCAACGACCACTAGGCAGGATAAATGAAAAAAAGTCCACATTAGACACACTGTAGTTAAGCTGCAAAACACATAGAGGGGGGAAAAAAAAAACCTTAAAATACCCTTTAATATCTTCAAAAAAGCAACAAACTTCCAGCTGACTTCACAACGGCAGCAGTGGGGACCAGCAAACAGTGAAATTGTCACTTCACTTAGTAGAGAGAAAATAGTTGTCAACTTAGAATTGTGTATCTTGCAAAAAAAATGTTAAGAATAAAGACATTTCAGACAAACAAAAACTGGGAAAGTTTGCCACGAATAGATCTTCTACAAAAAAGAATTCTAAAAGATGTACTTTGTTCAATAGGAATGTGAGGTGCAAGAGGGTTGAATAGTAGTGAAAGTAAATATGGGGGAAATTTGAATAACATTGATTGCATGGAACAATAATATTAATATCTTGTGAGGTAATAAAAATAAAAGTATTATTGGAATACAGAAAAACAATAGCATAAAATAAAGGGAGAAGAATTTGGAATTAAAATCATCTAAGTTTCTGTAATTACTTGGGAAAAGGGTAAAAAATACTGACTCTGGACTTTGATAAATGAAGTATTTGTAATTTTTAGGATAACTGCCAAAGTATAGAAAAAAGGGTATTTAGCCTACAAACCAAATGTGGAAAACATCTTACAAACCAAGTTAAAAATAGAATGCGAAAATATTAATTAATCCAAAGGAAGAATAGAAAATGAAAGCGTATGGGAAAATATGGTACCATAAATTATATCACTAATTTAAACAAATGGATTAGACACTATGATTTAACGACAAATATTATCCAAACAGATTAAAAATAAAACTCCAACTCTATGCTATTTACAATGACACATTTAGAAAATAAATATTCAGAAAATGTTGAGGGAGGGACAAGATGGCAAGCTAGAAGCAGCCCACACACACCGCTCTCAAGGACAGGATCAGAATTGCAAGTAGATGTCCACCTACGATTGGCCTTCTGAGAAAGAACATTGTGAATCATCGGAGAAGCAACAGGGGACATTCAGAGTGAAAGAGATGACAGGTCGATCCCACTCAACAAGATAGGAAGGTACCTAGGGGAGGCATAGAGGGGTGGGGAAAGACAGGAGGAGAGAGCCCTGGGGCTCCATGCTCCCCCTGCAGGCACTGTGGCCCGAGTTGTGAGTGGGTCCCCACGACCACCGCGGATCTCCAGACTGATCAGGGAGCTGCTTGGAATCTGTGCAGCGGCATTGCACTGGAGAGCAGTGCAGCAGGGACCCGGTGGCTCCTGTTCTGGGGTTATTGCAACTGATACTATTCCAAGCTCTCAGGTCCAGAGCGCCAGGTCTACACAGGGCTTGGCTTTTCTGCAGCCACCTTGGCATTGCCCTGGCTGGGCCAGGGAGGGAGCAGGGAGAGCAGATGCCCTCGCATGCCCACTGACTGGGAGCCAAGCACCCCTCCTGCCCACAGGGGATCTGAGCTGAACAGGTGACATAGACACCACCTGAGAAGCCCTGCAGCAAATGCCTGTATGAGACCTGGGCAGGGGAGATCCCTGGCTGCCTAGTGGCCCAGCCCTGCAGCCCCGTGCTCCTGTGACCCCCAAGCTGCCACCGGGCCCTGTGGCTCTACCCACAAGGCTCCAGCACCACCACCAGGCCCTGCGAACTCACCCTTGAGGCTCCTGCACTGCCACCAGAACCCATGGCCCCACCCCTGCCACTCCCACTGGCTGCCTGGCAGAAACCACTCCCATGGTCCAACACTCTGCCAGGGACCCACTAACCTCGAGCCACCATCGCACCTGGACCCAGTTGGAGCAAATGCTACAGCCCTGATACCCACAACCACTGCCAAGATAGCCTTGCCAAGCTGCTCCTGTCACCACCATGGGGAGACCCAAGCACAGTAATCTCCCACAACGCCAGCCTCCACGGAAAGGGACTCGCCTAGCCCCCAACCCAAGCTTCCAAAAGCAACCTGGGGGACAACCCGCCACTCTGCATGAAGTTCATCCAGCACGAGCTTGAACTGTGAGAAACACAGGGGAACAGGACAACACAGATCAGCTGCATTACAGGCAGTCAGTTCATCTGTCCCTCCTCTGCAGGGTCATTCTTCCAGCGTAGGTCACAAAAGTTCCATCTAGGGATCTCTCCTACTCATTAAGTAGGAAATTTCCCAGCAAAGGAGAACACTTGTGCTGCAAACCTATCTGCCCTGAGCTGAGAAAATAGGTTTCAGATGAGACGACACCAACAAAAGAATTGTGGCAACATGAAAAAACAAGCTAGTTCAGCTCCTCCAAGGGATCACAGTGGATCTACAGCAATGGACCACAACCAAAAGGAAACTGTCAAGATGTCAGAAATGGAATTCAGAAAATTTGGAAGACAAAAAGGATAGGAAAATACATGCCAGGCAAATACTGATAAAAAGAAATATGGTGTATTTATTTCGATATGAGAAAAATAAACATTAAGCACCAACCATTACTAGGGTTAAAAAGGATCACTACACAACAAGGAAAATACAGCATACCATACAGACAAAAGAATTTTAAACATGTAAATGCCAGGTAACATATATCCAAAATTTCAAAAGTAAAAATAACCAAATTACAAGGAGAAATCTATTACTTTAATGGGAGATGTAAACATAAATTAATAATTGTTACGTAGTGCAAACAAAAACATGAGTAAGGATATATAAGATTTAAACAACACAATTAGCTAGAGCACGTCATTCAGCAGCTGCAGAATATACGTTATTCTCAAGCATACAGGAGACATTTATGAAAATTGACAGCCTACTGGACCATAAAGCAAGTTTCAACAAATTTCAAAGGATCAGTATTATACTGACCATGGTCTCTGACCACAAGATGATAAAATTGGAAATTGATAACAAAATGGTAATTAGTAGTGAAAGCACATATGTTTAGAAATTAAGCATCACTTTAGATACTAGTTAATATTTGGGACTGACAGGTAATAAATATACCTAATAATGGCTGAGTGTCGTGGCGCTACTCAGGAGGCTGAGATGAGAGGATCACTTGAGCACAGGAGTTTGAGACTGCAGTGATCTTGATCACACCACTGCACTCCAACCAGCCTGGGCAACGGGGCAAGCCCTGTCTCTAAAAAAACAAAGACAAAAAAGCCTACTATTAAAACTCAGAGATGTAACCAAACTGACAGTAAAGTTGTAGCCTTCAATGCTCATCCTAGAAAAGAAAAAAAGTAATGAACTAAGCATCTACCTTAAGAGGTTAATGAGGAAGAGAAAATAAACCCAAAGCAAATAGAAAAGACATTTACCAAAAAAGACAAGAGCAGAAATTCATAAAACAGCAAACAAAGATAAAATCTTAAATGCATTGGAGCCAAAAGTTTGTTCTTTGAAGGTGTGATAAAATTGACAGACTACCTGGAGAAGTTGATTGAGACAAAAACAGAGAAGACACAAATAAACAATATTAGGAACGAAATATGAAACAAACTACACATGATGCAGATCAAGAAAAGAATCTGTCATGAGCAAAATTATGCCAAGCTTTTTTGAAGATTAAATAAAATGAATATGATTGAAATGATTATCAGGTTTTATATATATATGTTTTATATGAAATTTATATATAAATATAACCTGAATAATCCTATAACCATTTTTAAAATTGTCTTAGAAATTTTTAAAATGTCATTCCACACACACAATTTCAGGGCTAGACATTTTTACCAGGAATTCTACCAAATTCACAGGAAGTAGTAATTCCTAACTTATGTCTTCTTTTGGAGAATTAGAAAAAAAGTCAGCAGTTCCCAACTCATTCTATCAAGACAACATAATCTTGATATCAAAACTTGACTAGAACAGTACAAGAAAAAGAAATTACAAGAGACCAATTTCTTTCGTGATCATAAATGTAAAAATCCTAAGCAAAATAGTAAATTCAATCCAAGAAATGAAAATATATTTTAAAATGAATTAATAATTAGGAAACTGTGTTTATATCAGGAGTTCAAAATTGGTTTCCTCTTATTACAGAATATTAATGAAATTAATTATATTAAAATATTAAAGGAAAAAGATGTTTCAATAAATTCAGAAAAAGCATTTGAAAAAATTCACTATACATGATTTAAAGGAAAAATTCTTAGCAAATTAGGAATAGAAGGCAAGTTCATTAACACTATCTGCAAAAAAAACAGCAGGCATCCTATTCAATGTTGAAACATTCATAGCATTTCACTAAATATTAGGAATAAGACATGGTTTCACTTTTATCCAACATTATACTGGAAATTCTTAGTCAAAGCAGTGAATGAAGAAAAACAAAAAGTGTGTGTTAGAAAGGGGAAAATAAAACTAATTTTTTCAAATTATACTGTCTATATATGAAACTCAAAAGAATCTACTGAGGAATTATTATGATTAATAAGAAAATTTAGCAAGGTTGCTGTATACACGATCAATTGCATTTTGCTACACTAACAACTGAAAAATAGGGTTAAAAAAAACTTTGAAAATTACCATCAAAAATATATCTTACAAAGCAATGAGCCTGACAAAAGATGTGTTAAGACCTCAATGGAGAAAATTAACAAACTTAATATCGAAAGATATTAAAAAGACCTGAATAAATGGAGATGCATAATACCATGTTCATGGCTTGGAAGATGCAATATTGTAAAGATACAAGTTCTCTCCAGGTTGATCTCTAGACTCAATACAGCTCCAATCAAATTTCCAACTTTTGTGTATGTGGAAGTTAATGATGTGATACTCAACTTTATGTGATAGAACAAAGGAATAACAATAGCTAAGTCAATCCTGACAAGGTCGGGGCCTTGCCTTACCAAGATGAAAAATATGTATGTATTGAAGTTAAGTAGCGAAGACAGTAATAGAAAAATTCAGCACTGAAGAGGACAAAGGACCCAGAAACAGATCCACAGATATATGAAAACTGGACTCATGGCAGAGATGATGATGTAGATCCATAGGGAAACAATGGGCTTCTCATACTACGAGAAAAATTGGTTATCTATGAAATTAACTCCTACCCAACCCCATATATAAAAACCAATCCAAGTATTTTTGTTTTTTGTTTTTTTTTTTGAGTCAGAGTCTCACT
>NW_012141747.1:3812493-3849689 GCF_000956105.1 Propithecus coquereli
TCTCGCTCTTGCTCAGGCTGGTTTCGAACTCCTGAGCTCAGACAATCCGCCCGCCTCGGCCTCCCAGAGAGCTAGGAGTGGTAAAACTATATACTTTCAGAAGACAATATAGAACATCTTTCTGATGTTTTTCTTAAATAAAACACAAAAAATATCAAATAAAGAAAAATATACATAAATTAAAGTACATTAAAATTAAGAACTTATATTAATAGTTATCCAGAGATACCAGAAAAAATAAAAAAGCTAACACTGGAAAAAGTTATGAGATATATATGTGTATGTATATGTATGATTTATATTGAGATGATAAAATGCTTCTATGAATAAGAAGTGTTTTTTTAAGAAATGTCACAGAAGAGCAAATACAAAATATTTCTACCTCATTAGTACTCAGAGAAATGCAAACACCGCAATGAAATTTCACTCTACATTATTAAATTAGAAAAAATTTTAAAAGTTTGACCATAACAAGTATTAGTGTGGATGCAGATCAGGGGGAGGGCTCATACACCAGCAGAGAGAGTGTTAATTTGGATACTGGTTTAGGATTCCCTGGTAAAGTTGGACATACGTAAGCCCTAAGGCCCAGAACTCCTAATGTGTACAGGAGGAAGGGTGTTCATGAATGTTTGCCATTGCGTTGTTCACAATGGAACACTCTAAATGCCCATCAGGAGTAGAACAAATAAGAAACTCATGGTATATTTATGCAGTGAGATACTGCACAGCAGTGAGGACGAACAAACCAAAGCTACGCGCATCGTGATGGCTGAGTTTAAAAATCTTAACACTGGGTGACAGAAGTGAACCTCAGAAGAATACCTACAGTACGATTCCATTAAAGTTTAAAAACAAGAACTACCAAAGAATAGTTTATTTATTAATGCATACGTGGATGGTAAAAAACCATCCAGAAAAGAGAATGATTAACACAAAATTCCCCATTCCTAATAGCTGGTGGCGAGAGCTGAAAGAGGATGCAAGCAGGGGAGACACTCAGGGACATTCTGGGTTATTTTTTGGCAGTGTTTCATTCCTGGCCTAGAAGGAGTTTTCACAGTGAATTCACTTTAAGTTTTAAAACTGTCTATATGCATTTTCATATAAATACATATCTTTATGTACACTAAAAGCATGCCCTGTTTAACAATTTTTTAGGAAAAGCACAGCCTTTACTTGAGACAAACTAAGCTATGGCAGGATGGAATATAAGAATGAGAATCCATTTGACATAAATGCCAGGAACATTTGCACTTACTTCTCTTTAGTGACGTTTTCTTCTGTACACATCCACTCAGACTACTTTGTTCTTTAGTGACTAACATTGATATTGTTGCAATAGTGTACATTTTCATTATTTGTTTATAATTTTTCTAACTGACCTATAAGTCCAAAAAGTAAATTATTAATTAATTAATATTAATGAAGATGACTTAATAATTACAAAATATAAATGTTTTAAATTTCGGCAATGTGAAAGGACAGGTATAACTGTACAGAGGTGTGTGTGTCTGTGTGTGAGGGGGTATAGGTGGGAGGAAGGGTAAATGGATGCGTTTCCTCACTTCACGTAGCGTAAAAGGAAAGATGCTGTCAGAAGTCGATTAATCAACAAATAGAAGATTTAGATATATTCAAAGTTACAAAGACCCACCAGCGGCATTGAAAGCAACAACAGAACTAATAAAAATTGTAAGGGAAGGGGAAGTGGTAGTATAAGTCTGTTAAAGACCTTGTCTCTTTCATATGAGAAATCATTAGGCACTGTCTCAAGTTGATACATCTAGAAAGAAAAACCTGAGTATTAAATATATTACCTAGAGTAATGATTGAAGGACTAACTGAATTAAAAACAAAAGCAGGCAAAGTCATTTCCTTTTCTCTTCAAGTTTTTTTTTTACCAAGAACATGGATTACTTTTAATATGATTACATAGAGAAATTGCAGTATGGCAAAACTTTCCTCTGCAGCAGAATTCAGTGATGCAGGTTTGTTTTGATTCCCTTAAAAAAAAAAAAAAAAAAAGATTTTTTTAGTCCATATCCTAATGTTTTTGCCTCTAGCAGTGCAGTCCATTTAAGGGTTTAAAGGACATGAATTACATATTTTATCTTTATACTTACCAGACAGAGTATCCAACATATAAGTCTTCAGTACATTTATTGAATTAAAAAGGTAACTATTGTAATTTTTTTAAAGTGGCCTGTTGACGCCAACAGCTGTTTGGTACCTCATGCTGTATATTCCATCTCAGTGGTGAGAGGACCTTAAATCTCTTTTCCCATTCCAGAAGGGGATTCTGCCTTAGTGACAGATCATCAGAACAGAGGCATATACTGAGCACCCAGTGTATGTTAGGCACTGCGGAAGGCACAGACAGAAGAATATGGAATGTCAAATTGAACGTACATGTATAGCACACATTACATGCACATATATTTACATATATACATATAGCTTTGCACATACACACACATATATAAACTTCTTCCTGCGGCTTATTTTTTTCCCTTTTCCTCTCTGTGATTGTATTTCCACGTGCAAAAACACCACACTGCACCCCAGCCAGTCTCTTATGTCCAGTTTATTAATGGTCAATGCAGGTCCCCTCCCAGAGAGACTAGAGTGGTATCTATCACGAATGCAGCTGACATAAGCAGGATGACCCCAAACAGTCCCCTTGAGGGGCTACAGGGAGACATCTCCTAAGCACCCAACTATAAAAAATATCCCTTCCTGAGAATTTTCCTGCTCACATTCATCATTCTCCCTGGGGTCCTGATAAAGTGACTGTGATTCCCAATGGCTTATACACTTAAACATTTCAAGTTAACTTCAGACATTGCATCACCTAAAATTTTAAGATGTTGGGGGGAATTTTGTGTTTTATTCTTTCTGAAGGACAATAATAGTTTAAATCCCTGTCTTAATCCTGAGCTTACTTTCCCCCAGAAAGGTTAATTCATTATCAGCACTGAAGTTGCTGAGCAGGCTCAATCTCAGACTGTTCGCCAGTGTCCTGCCTGGCCCCACTGTATCCTTCCTGTTTGCCAGACATGAATCTGTTTTCCCTGTTGCCACAACATAAATGCTGCTAAGAGCAGAGATAATCGGCCGCAGCTTTATCCCCGTGCCGAAGCCAGCCCATGACCCAGGCTGCATTATTGGTCAAGGTAAAACATATTTATTCAAACATCCAAACGAAGTCTTCGTTTGTATTTTCGATTTCCTGTTTTCTGACATAAATCGTTTGGAAATGGTGACTGTTGCCTGCTGCTGCGGGGCCTCCTGTTTTCCATGCTTGATTATGATGGACCTGGTGACTCCCAAAGGCTGTAGAATGGGGAAGGTAACCAGTGTCACCAAATTAAAGGAGAAAAAAGGGGATCAATATATTTGAGAAAAATTAAACCCCTACTTAGTTTTTTCTTACGTAATGCAGGTGTTATAACTCTCTATTTTGAGATTATGGCAGGAATTGTAGTTGCTCAGTGGAAAAATGATTCTGGAAAGTACTAAATTATTTTCCAGTGGCGAAGCCAGTTGACCGGGCCTTCCAGGTCTCCTAAACGAGTACACCACAGACCTGGCCTGCAAGACAAAATATCATGTAAAAGAGTGAGCAAGTGTATTAATTGGCTGCCTTGGCCTTTGTTTCACAGGGTCTCATATGTACTGGGCCCTTTCTAAGCAGTGTTTGTTATTAAGGCAGTTCAAATAGATTTTGTGGCTTTTTTTGTTTTTCCCCTAATCTGATTGGTTTTTTGACAAAGTAGCTGTCTCCTGTGGTGGTTCTGGCAGTGTGCAGACACAGCACAGAGTTGTGTCTGAGATAGACGCATGAACTGTAAATAACTGTGTCTTCTTCTCACAACTGTTTATTCTTACAAGAAAAAGAGATGAAAATATGAAGTCAGCTTTTGCGTTTAGTTGGGGCAGTAACTTTGGGATGTGTTCATTGTGTGATTGAGGGAGTCATTCTTGAGACTAGGTGACCACAAGCTAATGTTGACAGCTGACAAAAGCGGGTTGGTACAGTAGTAAGCCAAGGGGTTCCAGAGACGTCCAGGCCTGACTCGAAAGAGCACATTAAAGCAGATTGCCACCATCAGGCCCATTTCTCGCAGCTCACAACCTTCTCTGGGGTTTATTAGTGCTGTACACCATCAGCAGCCACAGCTAACTCACTCTCAGTCGTGAATGACCCTTCTCCTTCCATCCCCAAGCCTCAAGGAAACACAGAGAAGCTCCTTACGAAATGAGGATGCATGGTGCAAACCACCGATTGGCTAGAGGATTAGGAATTACATTATGCCTATTGCGAGAGGAATTTGCCTTTTAAAACTGCAAAAAGTGAACTGGTTCCAGGCTCCCCTAACTAAAACTTGTTAAATCCTCAGTGACCACAGCCCACAGCAACATTTCTTTAACTAGCCTTTCAGGTGTTCAGGAAGGATTTCTGGTTTACATCTTAACTCTGCTTTAACTTGGGGGCCCCCAAAACTGCTGCCAGGGCACTCCATGGGGTATAATTTGGGGGGGATCTTGTGACCTATGGTGCACCCTCAGCGTTTTGTGAAATTCTCCCCTCCAAGTTCTGATTCAGCCTGGCCTGGTTTGGCTTGTGTTAGCAGAAGGGATCAAAGTTCAAAGTGCCTTGGATATAGAATGCTAATGGGTTTATTTCCTTACATTTTCTGTGAAGTGAAGTAGAAGGAAACACGTTCCATCTGTAAGATATTCATCTTCTGGCAAGGTCTCCACTCCAAGCCTCTGGTTGTTTGCAAATAGCTCCTTAGTACCTACTCACAGATCTGTGCCTGGGCAATTGCATTGCAAAGAAGAAATTATTTTGCAAATCCGGTTCTCAGATAATAAAAGATACTTTAAAAGCCTCCTGCTACACATTTTGAAAGATTGTTAATAGGAGCATGGAAATATATTTAATCTCTCTTAAATCTTAGAAACTGTAAGATTCACATGTCGGTATTTTTTTCTGCTTCCTTTTTAAGAGAAAGGTGATGCGGAGCCAGAGAGTCCAGACAATGGCACATCGAATACATCGTAAGTCTCTTTCGTGTTTCTATCAGAGGTGACTGTTCTTTAATATGTCTTATAAAATGAGATAGTGCAAGTATCTTGTAATAGTAATAATAATAGTGGAAGGAAGCCCATGGTTCTCTTTTCTCATGATAATGTCTTTTTAAATGCTTTGAGTGCAGATGCATTTTGAGGGGTTTTTTTTGTGCTGTAGCATAGTAAGAGGAATCTTGAAAAATGCAAATGCTTGTCTTTATAGTAGAAATGTAATGAGATTTAAGGATGTATACAGGAGGGGAGAAAGGAGGTAAGCCCTTTAGAATTTGGTTGGAGACTTTCAGCACTGTCTTAAGAATTGCAGAACTTTTTGCACTTACTAGGAGATACTCTGTCCCACACACCTGTGAATACAAGGTCATTCCATCTGCAACCTCACCTCTGAATTATGTGAAAAATACAATTATAGATATCTCTGGAATCTCAAGAGTATGTTGATTGTTTTTGAATTAACAAAAGCAGTTTTTAAAAGACACGGAAAAGCTCTTTACAAAATGTGTATTTCTCACACTGTTTTGTCTTTTTCCTCTCAATATTCTCAAATAAGTTTTTAATGATTAATTTGATGCCAGATGAGATACCAGCATTTAAATATAATAATTTATGAGCTGACAAATGACTTTATTTTAGCTCCATGGGAATCAGTAACAGGTTTGCTCCTTTAAAAGCTTTATTTTTATCACATCTGAGGAGTGAGATGTGTCTTCTTATTATAAGACAGGGTTTGTGAATTTATCTGTATGTGGATAGTACTCTTATTACTAAGCACTTTTGAAGTGCTATTGATTAGAAATCACAGTTTGTGGTATAATAATGAATATCTTACTTTGTCCAAGATCTGTTTCTCAGTCTAGAAAAATCCTTTGGCTGAACAGGATAGCTATATATTTCATAAGAGATATAATTATATGTTTGTCTATCTTAAGATACTACCCTAAAAATTATATAATGAATTATATAATTCATATATGTGTAATGAATATGACTGGTCTTAAATGGTTAAAATATTACTAATTTTTAATTTTTTGTGTGTGCTGCAAAATATAATGGGGAAAGGGTTTTAATGCCATCTGGAGGCATTATAGAGAACTGAAAGGGTAGAATCATTGAAAAATTCTGTTCTTTTGAGTAACCTTTGAGACTACATAAGAATTTATGCAACTAGCATGTAAGGAGTAAGTCGTATTTTTTATAGATTATTTAATAAAACTGTTAATTATTGTAGAAATAACAATTTTTCAAATTCTCAACAACAAAAATTATTTTAAAAACTAAGGGAAAAAACAAAATATATTGGGAAGTTGCTAGCATCCTGCATTTAATTTTACATATTTTAAAATCACATTCAGTAGGCATCAGTTTTGTTAAGGCAATTTGATGTGCCATTAAAGTTCCGCTTTCCTTATGTATTTCTAAAAAGTCCATTTCCTAAAAGAATTGATTTCCATTACTCAGTGCCTTATTTCTTGTAACATGAATAAAAATAAATAAGCTGTCTGAGGAATTACCTTTAAACCCTCTGGAGATGTAAGAATAGTGGAAGCTCGGAGCACCACCCCACCTTCCTGCCTCTCTGAGCAAAGCAGTTCCTTTGTCATCTGCCTCCCATCCTGCCTCTTAAACTAGAAATAATAGATTGCAGGCGTCTCTCTTAGAAGTGGGGCATTCTGAACTTGAAACCTCTCAGAAACCTCTAACAGTGGTTCTGTTATAATCAGGCATGAGGTGCTGCATGTCGTGAATAGAGAGTGAGACACCGGATGCCTTAGATTTGTGTAGCATTTTACATTCTTATGTGCAGTACCTCATTTGAGCTTTTTTAGGTAGGTAGGGCACGGACAACATCCCCATGTTACAGATAAGGAATCCGAGGATCGGAAAGGTCATTCAACGTCAGTGACAAATTAAGACATAAGCCTTCTAATTTTTGTCCATTTTCCATACCAAGGGGTGTGGGTCTCAAGAGACAAAGGAAAGCCATGAGTCAGAATCAAGTAGGAAAACTGGGATTGGATTATTTTTAAGTGGTAAATGTACTTTAGTAGGGCTTCCATGACAAAGTACCACAAACTAGCTAGTGTAAGCAACAGAAATTTATTTTCTCACAAGTCTGGAGGCTGGAGGTCCCCGATCAAGGTGTTGGTTGGGTTGGTTCGTTCTGAGGGATGTGAGGGAAGGATGGGTCCCAGGCCTCCCTCCTTGGCTTGTAGATGGTCATCTTCTCCCTGTGTGTCTTCACCCCACCTTGTCTCTGTGCATATTTGTCTCGGTGTTCCTTTTTATAAGGACAGCAGCCATATTGTATTAGGCCCCACCCTAATGACCTCATTTTAACTTGATTACCTCTGTAAAGACCCTGTCTCCAAATACAGTCACCTTCTGAGGTGTTGGAGGTTAGGACTTCAACATATGAATTTAGGGGAGAAACAGTTTGGCCCATAACATTAAGGATCAGAGGCTATCAGAATGATTTAGAAGCCAGGTAAACAGAACCAGGGATATACAGATTTCAGAAAACGGAACAAGGAGAGAGAGCCAAAGTAAAATAGATGAAAAATTATGGGCTCCATGGGAGCTAAAGAAGTGAAGCAGAGCAAAGAAAACTGGAGATAGCAAACACAGGCACTGGGAAAGGGACCTCTTTCATAGTCATGACACGGTGGGACAGACCTGGCTTCAGCAATGCCTATACATCCCTCTGTCTGTATAACTCTATGACCTTGAGTTGTTTAAAGCCATTATATGGACTTAAATTGTAGTATAAAGTTGGGAGTCTCCAGACAGAACTTATTTCCTAAAGAAGCATCATTCCTTCCTGAACTCTTTACAAACAGGAGATTAATTATGATTGGTTTTAGACAGTCATTGACTGATAGGAAGGAGTAGTCTGGACAATACCTGAGGATCCCTTCAGGGTGTATTATTTAATGATCCTGTGAGTATTCAGGAAGATGAAAGAAAGAATTTAATCTTTACACGTACACACATATGAAAACATAAATTAAAATATCTGTGACAGAGTTCCAATTATGTTCATGTTAATGATGGAAGAGCTTATATTGGGCTAACTCTCCTGCAGATAGCTATTATATACTCTGTACAAAATATTTCAAAAAAAGCTATTTGTATTCTAACCACAAGAAGGCAGAGAATGTAGGAAATTCAATCCTTGAAAGAAGGGCATGGACTGGGTGAGAACTACGTTTATACAGCTTCTCCCCTGAGGACACACCCAGTCCACGAAGAACAACTAGGACTCAACGAGAAAGCCACAAGTGTAATGCCCTGAGGTGGCAAAAGATAAAGTTCTGGGCTGCCAGAGTGGCTGGGAATTAAGGAAATAAATCCCAGAAAGGAGGGAGCCATAGAGAAGAGAGCCCCTGGTTCTATATATAAATTCCCATCAATCGTTGAATAACAACTAAACGGTATATCTGCGGGGAAGATGCCAATGAGCCCAGTGGAAAACAATAGCTAGAAAGATGAAAAGGCTGAACAGAGATTTCAACTGTTGCCTACTGCGTACAGGTAACTGCCTGTAGAGTTTGGAGTTTGAATCCCACCCACGTTAGAGGGGCTTGGTAAACACCTAGGTTTTCTGTTGAAATCTCAGAGGGGCTATGCTGTCAAAGTAAAGGAGTCACACTAAAACGAAGGGCAAAACCAACACAGATCCTCCCTAACAAAGTGTAACACAAAGCATCCATCCACAAGTTGAAGCTAAATCAGCTAAAAATTTAATTGCCTGATAGAACAAAAAAATCAATACCGTTTAAAGGAAGAAAACAGAGTCTATAATTTCTATAAAATATCATTCACAATGTTCATATCTAATTAAAAATTAAGGGATATGTGAATAGGAAAATGTGATCCACAGTCAAAAGAAAATGTAGCCACAATAATAGACCCTAAGGTGACCTAGATATTGAAATTTTCAGACAAGATTTTTAAAGCTGCTATTATAATATGTCCAAGGATATAAAATAAAACATGGTCCAAAAATCAGCTCACGCTGGTTAACAGATTTAAACCTAAGGAGTGAAACTATTAGAATTTTAGAGGAAGATGTTGGAAATACTCTTCTAGACATTGGCCTAGGCAAAGAATTTATGAAGAAGACCCCAAAAGCAATCACAGCAACAACCAAAATAAATAAATGGGACCTGATCAAATTAAAAAGCTTCTGCACAGCCAAAGAAACTGTCACAAGAGCAAACAGACAACCTACAGAATGGGAGAAAATTTTTGCATGCTACAAATCCGATAAAGGGCTGATAACCAGAATCTACTTAGAACTCGGGAAAATCAACAAGAAAAAATCAAACGACCCTATCAAAAAGTGGGCAAAGGACATGAACAGAAACTTTTCAAAAGAAGACAGAATAATGGCCAAAAAATCTATGAAAAAATGCTTAACATCTCTAATCAACAGGGAAATGCAAATTAAAACCACAATGAGATATCACTTATCTCCATTGAGACTGGCCTTTATCAAAAAGTCCCAAAACAATAAATGTTGACGTGGATGCAGAGAGATAGGAACACTCATGCACTGTTGGTGGGACTGCAAACTAGTGCAATCTCTGTGAAAAGCAATATGGAGATACCTTAAAGAGATACAAGTAGAAGTACCATTCAATCCAGCAATCCCATTACTGGGCATCTACCCAAAAGAGCAAATGATACTGTATAAGAAAGACACCTGCACCCGAATGTTTATAGCAGCACAATTCACAATTGCAAAGATGTGGAAACAACCCAAGTGTCCATCAATACATGAGTGGATTAATAAAATGTGGTATATGTATACCATGGAGTACTATTCAGCTTTCAGAAACAATGGTGATATAGCACCTCTTGTATACTCCTGGATAGAGCTGAAACGCATTCTACTAAGTGAGGTATCCCAAGAATGGAAAGACAAGCACCACATGTACTCACCATCAAATTGGTATTAACTGATCAACACATAATTGCACATATAAGAATAACATCTATTGGATGTTGGGGAGGGGAGAGGAGGGAGGAGGGGACGGGTATATGCATACACAAAGAGTGCAATGCGCACCACCCAAAGAATGGACATATTTGAAACTCAGACTTGGTGGGGGGGAGGGCAACATACGTAACCTAAACATCTATACCCCCATAATATGCTGAAATAAAAAAATAAAAAACATGGTCATCATGACTGAAAAGAAGGGAAATCTCTGCTGAGAAATGGAAACTATTAAGAAGTATGAAAATTCTGGAACTGAAAAGTACAATATTTGAAATGAAAAATTCACTGGATGGTATTAAAGGAAGAGTGGAAATAACAAAATAAAGGAGCAGTAAACTTAGATCAGTAAGAATTATTCAACATGAAGGACAGAGAGAATAATGATTAAAAAGCAATGAACAACGTCTTGGCGAATTGTGGGATAAGATTAAGCAGTCTAATATACATTCATTAGAGTACCAGAGGAGAGGAGAAAGAAAATAACCACCACCCCCCAAAAATTTGAAGAAATAATAGCTGAAAACTTCCCAAACTGGGTAAAAACACTAACTTATAGATCCAAGAGGCTCAGCAAACCCTAAGCAGGATAAATACAAATAAAACCATACCTTTGGGACATTGTGGAAAACTAAAGATAAAGAAAAATCTTAAAGACAGCCAGAAAAAAATGACATATTATATACAGGGGAACAAGGATACAATTAACTAAAGAATTCTCATCATAAACACAGAGGCTATAATACAATGCAAAAACATCTTTTAAGTGCTAAAAGACCAAAAGAGAAAAATAAAGAACTGTCAAGCCAGAATTCCAAATGAGGAAAAATATCCTTCAAAACTGACTGTAAAATAAAGACATTTTTGGATATACAAGATCTGAGAGAATTCATGTAGGCCTTCACAACAATAAATTGACAAAGAAAATGTTTCAGGCTGAAGGGTAATAAGATCAGATGGAAGCTCAGACCTACAAGAAGAAAATATTTACAGGAAATAATAAATATATGGATAAATGTGAAAAATTGCTAAAGTAAGTAATAAAAGATTGTTTTGTGGAACTTGTGACGTATGCAGATGTAAAATATACAAGAAAAATAGCACAAGGGATAAGGGAGGGCAGATGGAATTACACAGCTGCAAGATTTTTACTTTTATGTGAAGTGGTACAGTATTAAATCTAAGCATATTGGTGATAAGATAAGGGTACATAGTGTAATGCCCAGAGGAACCACTAAAAACAAATACCAAAAAGCAGTATAACTGAAAAGTCATCGGAGGAATTATTATAAAATAAAATATCAAAAAACATTAGATTAACACAAAAGATGGCAGGAAAGAAAGAACAGAGATGCAAAACAGAAGGTATCAATAGAAAACAAATAGAAAAACAGTAAACCTGAACCTAGCCATATTAATAATTGCATTAAATATAAATGGACTGTCATAGTCTGTTTAGTGTTGTTATCACAGAATGCCTGAGACTGGGTAGTTTATAAAGAAAAGAGGTTTATTTAGCTCTGGTTCTTCAGGCTATCCCAGAAGCATGGTGCCAGCATCTGCTCAGCTTCTGATAAGGGCTTCTGTGCTGCATCAGAACATGGCAGTGAAGGTCAAAAGGGGAGCAGGCATGTTGGAAGAGGGAAACCTGAGTGACATCTTAGATTTGTAACAGTCCACTGTAACAGGAAGTAATCCATCCCCTCTAGACCTAACCCATTCTCACAGGAGGGAGAGCTCACTCACCCTCCAGGGAGGGCATTAATCTATTCATGAAAGGTCCACCCCCGTGAACCAAACACCTCCCACTAGGCCCCACCTCCTGCTACCACCATGTCAGGGATCAAATTTCAACATGAGATTGGGCGGGAACAAACAAACCATATCCGAACCATAGCATGGACTGAAAATTACTATTGAAAGGAAAATATTACCAGACTGGCTATAAAATCAAGACCACCTATTGTCTAAAAGATACACTCTTTAAATATAACAACACAAATAGGTCGAGGCCAGAAGATGGATGGAAAAGATAAACTGTGTAAAAAAGCATAAGAAAGCTGGTGTGTCTGTATTAATGCTACCAAATAGACTTCAAGAGATATTACAAGAGATAAAAAGGGACATTTTATAATGCTAAAAAGATCAGTTAATGAGGAAGACATAATAATCATAAATATGTACATATTTACTAACAGACCTTCAAAATATATGAAACAAAAACTGATAAGACTATAGTTATAATTAGAGATTTTAACACCTCTTTCTTCAGCAATTAGTAGAAAAATTAAAATGTTAGGAAGTATATAAAATATTTAAACTTCATCAGCCACTTTGACCTCATTGACATTTATAGAACACTATACCCAACAAGTGCAAAATACAGAATCTTTCAAATGCAGATGAAGTATTCACAAAGGTAAACTTTTTTGTGAACAATATAAAAGGAGTGTCAGTAAATTTTGTAGAATGAAAATTTTACAGAGTATGTTCTATGATTATAATATAATTGCATTGAAAGTCAATAGCAATAAAATATCTAGAAAATCCCTAGTATTGGAAATTAAATAACACTTCTAAATAGTCTTTGAGTTAAAAAATAAATCACAAGTAATTAGGAAGTAATTTTGACTGAATGAAAATGAAAGTATAATTTATGAAAATTTGTAGGATTCACTGAAACGATAATCACCACAAAAGGAAATTTATGGCTTTACATGCTTATATTGAAAAGTACAAAGTTTAACATTAGTAAATGATATATCTACTTTAAGAAGCTAGAAAAAGAAGAATAAATTAAACTCAAGATAATTAGGAGGAAGTACACAATAAACATAGGAACAGAAATTAACAAAAGAGAAAATAAAATCAAAATTTGGTTCTTTTAAAAGATTAATAAAATTAACAAAACACTGGCAAGACTCACTGATCAAGGAAAAAAACACAAATTACCAACCTCAACAATGAACGATGGGACATCATCATATATGCTATAGGTATTTAAACAATAATAAGTGGATGTTATAAACTACTTTCTGCCAATTAATTTGACAACTCAGAGGAAATAGTCAATTTCCTTGAAAAATGGAATTTATCATAATTACCACAAAATGAATAGAAAAATCTGAATGACCCTATTGCTATTAAATTGAATTCGTAATCAGATCTCTTCCACAAAGAGAATTCCTTCAGGGCCAGATAATTTCACTGGTAAATTCTAACAAAACTTTAAATAACAAATGTTTATATCAATGGAGCACCAACGAGTGAACTAACAGTCTTGCACAAACCCAGAAAACAGAGGAAGGAAAGCTACCCAATTCATTGTATAAGGCCAGTGTAATCCTGATACCAAAGCCTGACATAAACCTTGTAAGAAAAGAAAATTATAATCCAGTATCCCATGTTTGCATAAACACTGATGTAATAGTTCTTAACAAAATATTAGCATATCTAATCTAGTGATATGTGAAAAGGATGTAATTCATTATGACTAAGTAGGATTTATCACATGGTTGGTTTAACATTAGAAAATCAATTAATGTAATCCCCCATACTAATAGAATGAAGGAGAAAAACCATATGGTCATCTAAGTAGATGCAGAGAAAGCATTTGGCAAAATGCACCACCCATTCATTGATTTTAAAAGAAAAAAAAATAGGAAATTTACTTAATGCACCACCCATTCTTGATTTTAAAAGAAAAAAAATAGAAAGAAATTTACTTAATGTAAGAATGGGCTTCTACCAAAAAAAAAAAAAAAACCTGCCAACATCATATTCAATGTTGAAACTCCACACACTTTCCTCCTGAGATCAGGAATGTAGCAATGATGTCTGCTCTTATCACCACTATTCAACATTCTATTGGAGGTTCTAGTTAGCGCAATAAAGCAAGGAAAGGAAATAAGAGACATAAAGATTGAAAAGACTCATTGTTTACAGAGGAAGTCTTAAGAACCTAAGGACAACTACTAAACAACTAGTAGAATCAGTAAGTAAATTATAAAGGTCAGTATCTAAAAATCTATTGTGTTCCTATTTATTAACAATGAGTAATTGGAAAATGATATTTAAAAAGCAATTCCATTTATAGTGACATAAAAAAACATAAAATACTTAATAAATTTAGCAAAAGACATATGAGACCTGTACAAATGAAAACTATTAATACAAAATGTTGATGAGAGAAATGTAAGAAATTTTAGAGAGATGTTCATTAATTGGAAGACTTGATAGTGTTAATAACTCAGTTTTTTTCATGCTGATCTATAGATTCAACACAATCTTGATCAAAAGGTCAGCAGGACATTTTTGTAGAAAATGGTCTTACGGGTTGATTCTAAAATTTTTATAGAAAAGCAAAGGACCTACGTAGCCAAAACAAGGAAAAAGGATGGAGGCCATACATTACCTGATTTCAATACTTACTATAAAACTAAAGTAATTTAGGATAGTGTGGCATTGATATAAGTACAGACAAATAAATCAATGGAACAAGAGTCGAGATATAGACCCACGCACATATGGTCAATTGATTTTCCTCGAAGGCACCAAAGCCGTTCAGTGAGGAAAGCCAAGTTTTTTCAACAAATGGTGCCAGAACAATCACTGGGGGGAAAATGAATCTCACACCACATGCAGTTGAGATGGATCATCAATATAAAAGCGAAAACAACAGAGTTTCTAGAGAAAAACATAGGACAATATCTTAACAACCTGGGAATAGGCAACAGTTTCTTAAGAGGCCACAAAACCATGCAACATAAAGTTCTAATGACTTGGACTTCATCAAGATTAAAAATATCTCATGAAAATGAAAAGGCAAGCCACAACCTAGGGGAATATATTTGCAATGCATATACCTGACACGTAATTTGGATTGACTTGATGGAAGGTTCTATATTTTAATTTGAGCTATGTAACAAGGATGTATATATTTATCAAAACTCACTGAATTTTGCAATTAAGATCTGTGCATTTCACTGTATATAAATTTTACCTCAACTGAAAATAAGAAATAAAAAATAGAAAAAGGATAAAAATATTTATGTGACAGCATTTCTACCTAATGATAATAACAGTTAACCTGTTTTGAGCACTTACCTTGGCAAGGTACAACTCTTGGCACTTGACATGTTTTATCCCCTGTGGCCCTTACAATAATCCAGTCATACTCCCATTTTACAAGGCAGAAGAGACTAACTAGTGTCCCTACATTTAGATAGCTTAGAGTGGCAAAGCGAGGATCTGAACCCAAGATTCAGATCCTGGAAGCCAAGTTCTTAACCACTGTCTCATTCTGCTGCTATCGCAGAGCTCTTGTGTGGTTCCTCAGCAGACAGTAACTATCCCAGGAAGACCGAATGATCAAGGTAATACCTGAAGAGGAGGATAGGCCAACTAAATTGTCATCTGTAATAGAAAAATTCTGGGAATAAGCAAATGAAGATTTCCAAAATTCTGTGAAGGCCACAATTTGGCACGATCACGGTGCTTGCTTAATCCAGATTTGCCCACCACTGAAAAATCCACTCTGAGTCAAAGGACAATCATAGGCTTATAGAAAAATCCCAAGGGCATGCCCTTCTACATTTGTAGATGGCCCTCAATAGAACAAATTAACTCTAGCCTTAAAGAATAAATGGAGATTTAAAATGATCTTTATAAATTTAAGAAATAGGATTAAACACAAAGTGTTAAACTCCTAGGAGAAAAAAATGAAACGAGGTAGAAGGAAAATGGTCTGTCCATGTGTTTATATTATGCAGTAATGGAAATTATTACAATCTCAGATAGAATTAGGGTGACCCATGAAATATTCCTTCTTCAAAAGTTAATACCATAGTTGGAATTAATATATAGAAAGTGCCCATTACCTAGAAGGCATTCATTGATTTCATTGTTACTGGTATTATAACAGTATTTATGACTTGTCAAAGGTAGAAAACAACCTTGAATCCACAGTTGGTACTGATCAGAGTCTTATTAGAATCTTAATCTCTTCTTTTAAAAAAAAAGTGAAAAACTTAGAGTTAAGAATGGTAAAAACAAAAATTATTAGAAAGTTTTGAAAGGTCTTCTAATGAAGCTGGGTCTGTGGAGAAGAAAGACTGAGCGGTCAGTCTACCCCAGAGATGTCAACCAGAGGAAGCCCTCCTCCAACCCTTGAGAGGACAGGGCCCTTGGCAAGGAGTGCACGGCTTTGCCTCCCTCCAGAGTGAAGGGTGCATGGCCTAAAGGAGGCTAAAGGATTTCTCTCCACCACTGACTTCTATTTTGAACATCTTGAAAGACATGGAAATCACTGACTGGTGGCACAGAGCAGGTCTAGGTGATGCCCAAAGATCTTTTCCAGATGTATAATGTGCAACTCTGAGAGTCATTTATAAAGATGAAAGGTACAACCTGTCCATATCAATGAAAAGGATTCATTAAAAATTCCTCATTTAGCTCATTGTACCACTGTCATAGAAAATGTTAAATGTAGAGAAAAAAATACAGAGGAACAATTGTGTGCTGGACATGTATAGAAATCTATCGTTTATGCATGTGCGTTTAATAAAAAGGTTACACAAACCGATCACATAATAGGGTCTGGAAGTTGAGAGATCAAAGTCAATTTGAGAATTGTTACCAAAAGATATTATTTTTTTTTTCCAGAGAAACTTAAAACCTTCCTGATATTTATTTTGGCTACAATGATATGTGTCAAAAATGATGAACTGTGGCTGATCTTTTAGTCTATGAGGTGTCTGTCCCCAGAGACCTCCTTTCTGTATCTGTTTAAGTGATTTGCCAGGATCCTGTCGGCTAAGAAAATGAGAAACCAAACATTCAGCCTTTGCCTAGAGAAAGTTGGCCAGATCCTGTTTCTCCAGCTATTAGACACAAAGAGTAAAAAATGAACTAGGAAGGGCCCCTTAGGGTTTCTTAGACCCTCTCATGCAGATGCACAAACCAGACTGCAGGCCTACAGAGGGGCGTGGCTCACCCAGTGGGTAAGGAGGCTTTGACCAATCTTTGGGTACCAAGGAGTTGGCTTCAGGCTGGGCAGCCTTGCTTCTGCAGGAGAAGAGATGGTGAGGAAGGAGATTAGGCGTTGCTGTCGTATTCATTGTACTCTCAGATTAAAACACTAAAACACAAGAGTGTCAGCTGGAAATGATGCCATCACAAAACAAGACTGCAAACCTGTGTTCTTACATTAGACTGAAAGTTCTGTAGTCCTGGAGGTCATAAAAGAGAGTTTTCCAGCAAAATTAGGGGGTCTGCTCCCCTGTCCCCTTTGTGGTTGCCCAGAGGCGCACACTTTCTCTTTCCTCTCTGCCTGGGTTTTTTCCAAACATACCTCTCCTCAGGGGTTATCTAGGTTAGGGTTCCTCAAATTTTTTTTTTGGTAATTTAATTTTTTAAAATTTTAATTGTGGCAAAATACGCATAACAAAATTTACCATCTTAGCCATTTTTAAGAGTACAGTTCAGTGGCGTGACGCACACTCACATATTGTGCTACCATCACCACCATCCATCTCCAGAATTTCTTCATCTTCCCAAACTCAAACTCTGCATCCATTAAACATCAACTCCCCACTCCCCACTCCTCCCAGTTTCTGGTAACCACCATTCCTTTCTGTCTCTTTAAATTTGACTCTTCTGGGTTCCTCATATAAGCAGTATCGTAGAGTATTTGTCCTTTTGTGTCTGGCTTATTTCACATAGTGTAATGTCTTCAAGGTTCATCCATGTTGTAGCACATGTCAGAATTTCCTTCTCTTTTAAGGCTGGGTAATATTCCATTGTATGGATAGACCACATTTTGTTTATCCATCGGTGAAGGACTCTTGGGTTGCTTCTGCCTTTTGGCTATTATGAATAATGCTGCTATGAACATGAGTATGTGAATATTTCTTTGAGTACCTGCTTCCAATTCTTTCGGGTATGTACCCACCCGAAACTTTTGGAATGTAACCCAGTCAGAAGTACATTTTATATCACATCCTGTGAGAATATGTGTACTGAAGCAAAAATGTTGCAGACATTACCTGCCATCACTCTGACATTTTCTGTTCTTCGTATTTTTATAACAAATGCAGGTCACAACCACACAAACTCACTTTTATCAGCCACTGTTCACAAAACACAATATACGTTACTGACCAACTAATGAGATGCTTTATGCTGAAGGAATGAGGAAGCAGAAGGAGATAATGTGTCCTGGGCCCCGCCGTATTTCTAGCCCAGGCATAGTCACTTTGTATAAATCATCTTTTCAGTCCCCCCGATCATTTGGAAAGGTGAGTTCTTCTTCCCTCGTTTTACAGATGAGGAATGAGGAAACTAAGGCTGAAAGAGCTTGTCCAAAAATTTGCAACCGGTGAGTCGGTTCTTACCCAGGCCCTGTCTCTCTGCCAGGACGTGACTAGTTGATACGGCGCCCTGCCCCTCAGAGAACCCGTAACATTCCGCAGGACCTAGGAAAGCTTTAACTCAGAGGACTGACAACTCAGAAAATTTTAGGCCCTGTTCACAAGCTCAAGAAGTAGGTATTTGGGGTATATGTCCTGGGAGAAGGAAGTGTGCAGTGACCCCTACGTAGACCACATGAGCAACTGCTTACTTCACTTCTGAGGAAGGCGGACAGTCTCTAGAAGTGAGTTTGGCACGTTTGCAGTGAGCTCCTCCAGTCCACAGAGACATTAATTAATAAACTTTAGCTGCTCTGTATTCACCGTGGCCTGAGCAGATGGCAACATTTCTCTGAGTCGTCAGGCTGTGGAAGAGTGTGGCTCACATTACCATATTTATTGACTGCAGTGAGTAATCAATAAATATTGCCTGACATTAACAGACTGGTTATGCTTCCTCCCAGTATTATCTTTCATAAAGTTTACTCATGCTCGTGTATTGAAGCCTTTCCCAGCGTTTAGAACATAGTACTTATTCAGTAAGAAAGTATTGGTATGACTAAATGAAGGCATAAAAACACAAAAAGATGGTTGGAATACATTCACTGCATTTTGTGCATCTTCTTTCAGAAATACCATTAGCCGGATTTATTCTTTCTCTTCTTCGGATTCTAATTAAGATGTAAACCTCCAAAATGCAGCTTGTATGTATGCAAACTGAGTCTCCATGCCCCCCACCCCCAGAGCGCAGTATCTCTGCACCTGCGTGCCTCTAATGCCCAGCCCTTCTCAGCCTGGGACCGTAATGATACTTCCCATGCATTAAATGTGTATTTCCTACCAGGCATTCTACTGGACACATTGTCTTATTTAATCCCCACAATGCGATGAGATGTATTACTACATTATTGCATCTCATATTACAGAAGAGAAAAAAGAAGACTCAGAAAAGTGAGTTGGCTCGTGGAGGGTTCACAGCTGGCAGCAGCAGAGCCAAGATTCCAGCCGGGTTTGGCACGCTTCAGGGCCGCTTGGCGGCACCACATCAGGTCTGTGGCCTGGTGCAGAGGGCACATGAGGTGGAAGAGATGTTAAGGAAGAAATCGCATTTCTGAGCAAAGGGCTGGTATTTCCCTACAAGCCCTTGATGTCTGCCCTCCGCGCCTATTGCCAAGAGATCTGCGTCCCACAGAGCTGGTGAGGAGGCTGGGGAGAGGGGGCTGAGGAAGCCTGGCTCCAGACGATGACTGAGCATGATATTTCTGTGCAGTGACGGGGGTCTTGGAAATCGCAGAGGCCGCAGTCTGGAATTCATCTGGCAATCCAGTAGCTGGCAGAAGTCGAGTGACAGCTTCCCAGCCTCGGCCCACCTGCTCACCTCAGAGGGCCTTCTGCTGTTGGCAGGGTGTATTTTAGTAAAGCTGCGCTCACGTGGGCCCACCAAAGCATGTAAGATACATTAGCCTCTGCCTCTGAGGTTCTACCACCGAGAATTCCACCCCCACTTTTAGCTTCTTAAATGACTGAAATATCCAAAGGGACAGGGAGGGCAGGGATAGTGGGCAGGTGACCAAACTGTCACACACAGGCATGCGTTTACTTTTTTATGTTAAAAAAAAAGGCCATTCCTGCTTTAAAAATAAAGATTCCATGGAATTTCAAGTGTTCAGTTAGAATACTATAGGCGTTAGTGTATCATGATTAGAAGGTAACAAAGAGTGAATAGTAACTGTTTGCCAGGCAGGTGTAAATGCTTTATAAAAATAGGATAATTATATAATATGAGATAACAATTATGCAAGGACAACAGGTATATTTTGAAACAGGATCACCCTACAGATGAATCAACTCTGTGAATCTTCACAGCAACTGAAAAAAAAAGACAAACATTAAAATCTCTCATTTTAGGGATAAAGAAACCGAGGCTCAGAGAACTCAAACATGCAAGAAGCGTGGCCAAGCCAGGATTTTACCCCAGCAGTGTCTGACTCGAAAGGACTCGTTTTTATCGCTGCCTCAGTCAGACCACAGACACCTTAGCTGTGTTATAATAAAAGGAAATAAACAAATGAAATTCAAAGTTGTTTCCAGATGGCTGGAAACCCAGTGATTTGGGACTGTTACATTTGACAGTCTGTTTTATGCTAAAGCTAGAGAATTGAGTTGGATTAATTGGCTTTGGGGGGTAAGAGAGAGAGTTTGCTTTTGGAGTTTCAGGGAGTAAATAGAATAATAAGCAGGATGAGACAAGAAAAATAACTAATAGTTGGATAGAACTGACGATCATATCGCTTCACTTCTCGGAACAATCTGATGCTAATTTCACATAACCCCAGAAGTTGTATACTCTGAAAACAAAGAGGTTTTCATTAAATGAGTAAATACATAAAATATCGTTATTTATAATTTTGAAAAAAAATATTCATTTGACCACAAGAAAAAATCTTTTCTCTCATGAGTCAGTTATAAAAGTGGAGACATTCTCTGATTTTATTTTTCTATCGACAGTTTAGACTAGGTGATATGACCCTCACTCCCAAAATGTCCTGAGCATTTACTGGGTTCTCAGCACTGTTTGAGCACTTTACTCGTATTCTCACAGCTCTCTGGTGTGGTTATCCTCATTTTCAGATAAGGAATGTGTGCTCAGAGAGGTTAAGAAACTTAGCAAGGGTCACACAGGTAGTTTGTGACAGAGCTAGGATTTAAGCCCAGTTTAACTCCTGAGTCCATACTTGTATTTCTTAATTTTTTTTTTTTTTTTTTTTAGAGATGAGGCTTCACTATGTTGCCTAGGCTGGCCTAGAACTCCTAGGCTCAAGTAACCCCCTGCCTCAGCCTCCCGCGCAGCTAGGACTGCAGGCCTCGTGCCCACCTAGAGCCCATACTTTTAACCACACTTCTACAGAGCCTCCATTTGGGCTATGAAACTTCAAAATATTTCCAAAATACTAACTATTAATGTGTCTCTAAATAAGAGAACAACATTTTGAAATTATATGTCACCCTGGGTTTAAAGATGTTCAAAAATATTCCTGAATTAATAATTTATGTAATAAAATCTGTATCTTAGCTTTAAATGTCTGAAGCATATCAGTATTTTTATCTTCCTTTTCAAAATGTCTAAGAAGTAATCATTTTATTACGTTTTGAAGTACATTTGGATTCTATTGTTTTTTTCTAATAATCTGTTACTAATCATACTCAGTTGCCTCAGGGTAAGAATTGAGGAGAGAAAACTATCAGTGCCTTTAAAAGCACCAAATTTAATGTTCAAATTTTGAAGGAAAATACTCAATTAAAACTTACTTGCATGGTTTTGTTGCTCCCCTAAGATCCCATGTTGCCTGGGGGACCAATTTTGCAAGCTCTGGCCTGGGGTGATGCTGAGTGAGACCTGAAACCCGGGGTGGACTTCTTCACCATCAGGATGTGGCATGCTCTGTGGACAACTCAGTGGGTCAAAAATAAACTTAAACGATGCCTTTGAGGACATTACACTTAAAGGAAGAGCATTCAGAAGGATAGCAGTGGAAATTTCTCTTCTTCTAGGAGTTATAAATGGATGCCTTTGTTGTTTTTTTTTTTTTAAATCCCTTCTGTTTAAACTCCAAACTAGTGCTGCCAGATAAAATACAAGACACCCGGTTAAATTTGAATTTCAGATAAACAGGAATAATTTTTTAGTATATCACATGCAATACCTCGAAATAATTTTTAGTGTAAGTACGTCCCATGCAATATTTGAGACATGCTCAAAATTATTTGTTGTTTACCTGAAATTCCAATTTAATTAGGCATCCTGTATTTTCATTTGGTAATTCTAACAACCCTACCAAACACCACATAGACTGTAGGTCCAACTGGACTTTAAACTCCTAATTCATAAAAGAATAGAAGATAGGCAGGTGAAGAAGGGAGGGAAAGTGAAGGGAAAAGAGAGAAAGTAATATAAGGGGAAAGAGAAAATAAGAATGAATTCTGGCCATCTGCCAAGTAAAATAACTAAATTTTGCAAGAAAGAAATCCTGAAACTGAGGTCATAGGATGGAAAAAGTCTGTTTCACAAACTCTTTAGCCTGAATATTTCCAAAAAAAAAAAGGCATCTATTAACATCTGAATACCAAAGCTCTTCCAGGAATGGAAAGATTTGGAATGTGAAGATTCTTAGCTTTGGAACTTTGTTAGAATACCACAACTTGTTTATTAATTGCAAGGAGGATTTCTTTTCAGTGAGATACTTTGGTAATTTGATGTCAAAGAAAGCTACCTAACTTCAGTTTTTGTTACTGAGAGGCATTTGAAACTTCATGGATAACCTTTTGTTTGTTTGCCTTGCACTGAAATGCAAAAACCTATCAGATATGTGATATGGAGAGGAATTTACCTCTGTTCAGAAATCACACAGTTCTGCCATGAAGCATGAAGATGGCTTTTTTTTAAGTTAAAAATATTAACTGATAGCTTTAAGACCGATTTTTTTTTCTTTAATCTCTAACCAGACAAATTACTATAAGCAAGAATCCTTTTGCCTTCATCCTGTGCATACTACGGATGTGACACTGTTCTGTAGGAGATGGCTTTTTAACTGTGGATGGGGAAAAATAACCTTTGGAATTTTTAGGATGTTATTACAAGCAAGTTTACTAGTTTTTGACTTGCTAAACCACAGCTGGAGCCAGCCTTCATCAGGGTAAGAATATTTTCATGTTACTATTATATCTTTAGTGTTTCAGGAGTAGGATTATTACATTTTGCGGAATATGGCCTTTGAAGCTTGTACTGTCTGCTGAATATGCAAATGTGAATGTCCTATAAAAGAGAAGAGGAACTGACAGTTTCTGTCTGTGCCATAAACTTAAAGCGTCCAACAGATGATATGTTGTGGCTGCTGGAGCAGGAATTGGATCGCACCGTCATTTTGGATAAAAGAAAAATTTGTATTTCTTTGAGACGCATTTAAAGGGCTGGGCTTACAGCTTCCCTCAAGGCCAAACGGCTATGTATGAGACTCTCATTTCTGTGGGGTTTGTTTGTGTGGGGGGGGTGGGGGGTGTTGCTTCTGCTTTAAAAAAAAAAAAATCAGCCTAATTGTGCAAGGAATTTTCTGACCAAATTAATTATACCTGATAATATTTTTTTCTAATTAGTGAAATAAGAACCATTATTGTTTTTTTAAAATCTTTTCCTCCATTCTACATCTTATTGTTTCTTTTATAAGGTACATTGTGTGAGGAGTTAAGATAAAGAACAGTGATATTATGTATGCTTTCCCTTAAAGAGGGTCCAAAAAATTCCAAAGCCAATCTCTTTCTAGTAGAGCCAGAGATGGTATCCCCACAAGCCTGGCTGCCTGGGGAAATCTCCAGAAAGCCACAGGGAACCATATCAGCCCACCAGCAGCAGCCAGGTTAGAAGCAGTTTCTATTTTGATAGGAAAAATGTCCAAAGGAAATCGTTGGGTGATATAAATAACAGAGAACAAATTGGTATGGTGAATTCAAGTATCCTATCCAGATAGTTTATTTTTCCAATCCAATCTCCTGACTGTGGTTCATATCCAGGGTGTACATCAGATCACTTGTGGGGCTTTTAAAAATACCAGTACCAGTACTTGTACACCTGGAGAGTGTTGGTCCATCAGAACTGCCCCGTGGTTCTGATATACACCCATGGTTGAAAATCATAACTCAGGAGGTCTCACACCCGGTGTAACTGTCTGAATCACTGAAGAGACTTTAAAATGCAGATTCTTGGGCTCCCTCCACCAGAGATTCAGATTCAGTGCGGCTGGGTTGGGGCCTAGGAATCTGAATTTTTGCAAGGTTTCCCAATTGATTTTGATGATTAGTCAAATTTGGAAACTACCATTGCCCTAACCGAATCATATTAATTTCAGCAACCCAAAGGTATTTTTATTAAAAAGAAAAAATGATCTAGTCACCGGGCATGGTGGCACATGCTTGTAGTCCCAGCTACCCAGGAGGCTGAGGCAGTAGGATCACTTCAGCCCAGAAGTTTGAGGTTGCTGTGAGCTAGGCTGACGCCACGGCACTCACTCTAGCCCAGACAAAAGAGTGAGACTCTGTCTCAAAAAAAAAAAAAAAAAAAAAAATGATCTAGTCAGCTGTGCAGTATGTTTGTAGCAACATCCTAAATTTCCATTTTTTTCCACCTTAAGCTTTTTCCTAGCTTGATTCATGCCTGCTTCTCTCCCATCTCAGAGGAAGAAATGCCTGATCCTTTTCTCCTCTGTGCCCTTGACCTCATCCCTTCCCTCCCCAGGCCCCTCTTTTGTTTTCTTAGTCGCTCTTCCTACCTAGGCTTATGCCATTCCTATATTTTCCCAACCAAAACAAAAACAGCCACATCCATCCAAAGAGAAAAGGAACTGACAGCTCCTCTTTTCACTGGCCGTCTTCCAGCTGCAGCTGGTCTCTGGGGGCCTCCACAGCCTAGTTATCCCTGGGCCCAGCCTGTGGCCCTTGCCCAGTCCTTAACTTCCTGACCTCAGCATGTGACCCCAGTGCCCGTGCCCTCTTCGGGCCATCTGTCCTTGGCTGCCATCCTACTACATTCTCTTGGTATTCTTACCAGGGTTCAGTCTTTGGTCCATTTCTTTTCTTTTTCTTGCCATTCTCCTCATTTTCCTCTCATCCATTCCTAGAGCTTTAACTCTTCTCTCTGCTCAGATGCCTCCCGAATTAAGATCTCTAGCTCTGAGATCTTCCTGGAGTCAACCCTTCCAGCCATCTCCTGAGACCTCCCACCCCACATGTGCAGAATCTCATTCCTCTCCGTTCCCTCCTGCCACCGTCTCCTCTTGTATTGCCTACCTGTGCTAATGAAGGCACCCAGACTCAAAACCACGGGCTCTCTCCCCTTCCTGTGCTCTGAAACTCAATCACTTGCTATATCCCATCAACTTCCATGTCCATAGCTTCTCCTACATGATTCTGTTCCTTTTAATTTCCACAGCCACTGCTTAGTTGGGTGGGGAACCTGAGGCCTCAAGGCCACATGTGGCCCTCCAGATCCCCAGGTGTGGCCCCTCAACCAAATCCAAACTTCACAGAACAAATCCCTTTATTAAAAGGATTTGTTGGGTAAAGTTTGGATTCAGTCAAAGGGCCACGCTCAAGGATCCGGAAGTCCACATGTGGCCCAAGGCCTCAGGTTCCCCACCCTTCTGCACCCTCCATAGAAGCCTCATCTCCCTGCCACCAGTCTCCTTATTCCATCTGTACGATGCTGCCAGATTAATTTAGCTAATGGACAGTTCTGATCATGCCACTTCTCTGCTCCAAAATGTCTGGTAACTTTGCACTACCAAAAAGTATGTTCAAACTCCCAGCCTGGTCTTTAGGATCTTTTGTGATCTGCCTGCGTTTACTTTTCTAGCCTCATCTCCCACTACTTACCCCTGGCCCCTGCACACCCAAAGCACCTGCCAAACTGGTAAGCTTGCTACTCCTCTAAAGTGCCCCAGGATTTTTCTTCTATGTACCTTTGTTCATTCCATCCTCTCTGCTCAGAGTGGCCCCTCTTAATTCTCCTGTGAGACAGTCTCCCTTGGTTCTCACGTGAGATGCTCTCCTGCCTCCCCCGTGAGAATGCTGCACAGCACCAAGGTCGGGCTCCGTTTCTCCCTCTGCCACTGTACTGAATATGTTGGGTGCCTGATTTTGCCCTGGTGTATTTGCGTACAATATAATGAGTACATTAGCAGTAAATACATGATATGCATATAAAATCTCTACAAAATGTATGAAATGGAAATTAACCTTAGTTATTACCCGAACATTTTGAGATGTGGGTTAGCCAGGTATTAGCACACTGACCTAGAAACATAACACATCCCATGATCCACAGCTGTGTATGTTGATCCACTAACCAGATGACCCAGACGATAGAAAAGCTAATAAAGGGCAAGAAACAAAGTTTTAGCTGCATGTTGGCTTCAGTTTCCAAAATTCAGAGATAGTAGAACCAAATCCAGATAGTGCAGCGGCTCTCCGTGGTGGAATCCACACCCTTCCATACCCAATGCAGCTTTACCCATTTCAGCCCCAGGTGTGGTAGTATATATTGTGGTTGACCTTCTGCCTAAGGGCTTTTGTCTTATATCTGAGGTCTCAGCCGTTGTGGATGGCTGTGTTCTTATGTTCCTCTCGGAGGGTGTGTTACGTGTGGTACCTACGGGCCTGGTGCCTGTGCCAATAGAAGATTACTGGATGCAGGAATGGCTCTGAGACCTCAAGGTCTCACTTAGAAGTTCAAGGATCCCAGGACTCACATATTTTAGACCCAAACTTCTAAAACTCTGTTCTGATCCCAGCTGAACTCTTAATAGTTTTTGCAGCTCTCCTCACCTTGATTGATCTCCTAAAGGCTCTGTCTCTCTGAAGACCAAGCCTCAACTCATTTCCTCTTGCTAGTCACAGTCTTCACTTTCATGGGCAAGGGGGGCTTAGCCTGGGCCCCACCACCTGGCATCCAGCCAGCTCTAACAGGGTGCCAGGAGTCAAGGTGGTACCTATCAGTATCTGCAGAGTACCGCCTGGGTATGCGCTGGGTCTCATCCAACAGGCCCAGCCGCTGCTTACTTAAGGCATGCGAGTCTCCAGCATGGCTGCAGCAAAACTAAGAGACTTCCTTTCTAGTAGATCTACCCTTAAAGAACGGCTAAAGGAAGTTCTCCACAAGAAAGAAAATGATAACAGAACAAAGCTGGGACTTTCAGAAAGGGAAGAACAACAGGATGAGTAAAAAATAGAAGTAAACATATTAGGTTATCCTTTACCTCCTTAGTTTCTTTAATCATATTTTATGGTGAAGCAAAAGTCATTCCGTCTGATGTGGCCAATGCATGTAGAAGAAATACTTAAGGCTGACTGTGGTGGCTCACGCCTATAAACCTAGCACTTTGGGAGGCCAAGGTGGGAGGATCACTTGAGGTTAAAAGTTTGAGACCAGACTCAGCAACATAGTGAGACCCCATCTCTACCAAAAAAATAGAAAAATTAGCCAAGTGTATACCTACAATCCCTGCTACTTGGGTGGCTGAGGCAAGAGGATCACTTGAGCCCAAGAGTTTGAGGTCGCAGTGAGCTATGATAACACCACTGCACTCCAGCCCAGGCAACAGAGTGAGACCCTGTCTCAAAAAAAAAGAAAGAAATACTTAAGACAATTGTATTTAAAAATAGAGAGGTTAAAGAGCTCTAAATGAAGGTAAGGTTTCTGTACTTCACCTGAAGTGATAAAACATTGATTCCAATAATCTGTGTTATCTATGTATATGGCAATACTTACAACAAATCCTAATGAAACTGTACAAAGTAGTGTGTTCAGAAACATTATAAATAAAATGGAACTGAAAAAAAAAGTTCAGATAACCTACGTGAAGGCAAGAAAAGAAGAAAAACAGGAATAAGGAACAAAAGGAAAAAAAACAAAGGGTAAAATGGCAGACCAAAATCCTAACATATCAATAATTATTTTTAATGTAATTGGTCTAAGTACACCAACTAAAAGAGCTTGGTAGAGTGTATTAAAAAGGGATCACTTTTTTGACAAATGGTACTATTAATAGGACAATTGGATATTCATAAACAAAAAAATGAACCTCAACCTAAACCTCACGTCATACAAAAATTAACTCAAAATGTATCATGGACTTAAATGTAAAACATAAAACTATAAAACTTCTAAAAAAAACTGTGATAGAATACTGGCCCCCCCGCAAAAGCGTCCACATCCCAGTTCTCAGAACCTGTGATTGTGTTACCTGGCATGGCAGAAGGAGCCTTGCAGAGCCAGTGAGAGATTCGAAGGTTCTGTGCTGCTGCTTTGAAGGTGGAGGAAGGGTCCACGGGTCTAGGCCTCCTCTAGACATCAGAAGAAGCAAGGAAGTGGATTCTCTCGTAGAGCCTGCAGAATGAACGCAACCCTGCAACATATTAGTTTTAGCCCAGTGAGACTAATCTTAGACTTCTCACCTGCAAATAAATGTGTGTTGTTTTGAGCCACCAAATGTGTGTAATTTCTTACAGCAGCAAGAGGAAACTAATACAAAAACATGGCAGAAAATCTTCAGGACCTGGAACCAGGCAAAGAGTTCTTAGACTTGATGCTAAAAAAAAAAGCTTGATCCATAAAAAGAAAAATTGATAAATTATACCTCAGCAACAATGAAGAACTTTTTGCTCTGTGAAAGACCTGCTAAGAGGATGCCAAGAGAAATTATGGACTGGGAGAAAATATTTGTAAACCACATATCCAAGAAAGGACTTGTATCTAGAATATAGAAAGAACTCCCAAACCTTAGCATTAAAGAAACAAACAATCTGATTATAAAAGTGGACCAAAGACATACACGGACATTTCACTAAAGCAGATATACAGATGGCAAATAAGCACATGAAAAAATATTGAACATCATTAGCCATTAGAAAAATGCAACTTAAAACCACAATGAGATATCACTTCACACCTACTATAATGGCTAAAATAAAGAATAATGATAACACCAAATGCTGGCAAGGATGTTAAGAAACTGGATCACTAATATATTGCTGGTGAAAATGTAAAATGATACAGCGACTCCAGAAAATAGTTTGGCAGCTCCTTTCATATCTAAAAATGGACCCAGCAGTTGCATTCTTGGGCATATATCCCAGAGAAATGAAAATTTATTTTTCACACAGCAACTTGTACGTGAAGATTCCTAGCAGCTTTATTTGTAATAGCCAAAAACTGGAAGCTACCTAAATGTCCATATCATTGAATACTACTCAGCAATAAAAAGATTGAACTATTAATGTGTACAACAACTTGGATGGATCTCAAAGAATTTATGTTGAGTGAACAAAGGCCAATTTCAAACAGATTAGTGGTTATCAGTGGTTAGGGATGAGGGTTAGGAGGTGACTACATAGGGGTAAGATGAAAGAACCCTGTGATGATGGTGGTGTTAAATATCTTGATTGTGGTGGATTGTTACATGTAGCTACAGATGCGATAAAACTACATACAGCTATATGCACACACGTGCACACACACACACACACAAATGAGTCCATGTATAACTGGTGAGATCTGAATAAGCTTGCTCTCCAGTGTCAATTTCCTGGTTTTGACATTGTACTATAGTTGTGCAAGATGCTAACATTGGCAGAGGCTGGGTGAAAGATTCTCAGGACTCCCCTGTACATATTGTGGGACCTTCATGTGAACCTATAATTATTTCAAATTTAAAAATTCTTAAAAACACACTCATCATCCCAAAGAAGCAACTATTATATTTTTGTGTATTTTCTTCTAGTCTTAATCTGTCTAATAAACAGAATATCTGGTGAGAATATTGACAGAATTCTCTAGTGTGCCAGAGATTTCAGGTGTTGTGTAGGGAGTCACTAGGTACTAGAGAAATTTTCTTTTCTTTCTGCTTCCTGGATAGCAACAGGCCCTTGCTCTCTCTGTCTGCCCAAGCACACCTCCCTTTGGAGCACCATTTGTCATTTGTGGCCTGAGCTAAAAATGCATTGGAGCACATAGTGAATGCTGCCACTATCCTACACCACTGCTACCTTGCGTGCACACCTCATCCACATACCCACACACGCACACGTCTTTTCTTTGCATCTAACTCTGTATGCCCTTTGCCGTAGGCCAGCTTGCCTCACTGGCTGCTATGGCATCCTAAACCCTGCGGAGTCCAGTTCGGTACCCTGGCCCTGGAGATGCTGTCAGTCGGTGCCACACTGTCCCTTTGTCCTCAGTGCAGGTGTGGACTGCTCCTGGAGAGGAAACAAAGTGAGAAAGCCTAGGGTCTCCTCGATCCCCAAGTGCACAGACTGCCTCACAGTTATTCCACCAAGGTCAGGAGACCTGCTCTGCTGAGAGCAAGGCCAGCCCCACCCAAACTCACAACAGACAGACTTTGTCTTTGGGCCTTTCTGTTCCCCCTTCTATGCCTCCTTCTTCTCCCTGTCACCATCCTCTCCCAACAGCCAGCAGTCTGTCCTTCTGCAGCACAATGCAGGTCTGTCTTCTAAACATTGTCCCTGGCTTTAGAGCTTCCCAACTCCTGACCTTTTATTCTCCCATCCGAGTTTCTCTGCCATGTGTTCTGTTCCCTAGGGGCACTTCCAGGTAAAACAAGTTGTCACACTAATTTGTACTAAGGTTTTAATAACTGATACAAATCAAAGTGTGGATAGCTTTTAAGAATATAATTTCTGAGTCTCACTTCTTTTCCCTACCTTCATATCCCTACTATTTATGTCTTAACTGAAGGTTTTAATGAATGCCTTAACCTAGAAGGAAAAGAAAGGAAATGTGAATGTAGAGATTTTGAGCACCAATGAGGAGCCAGTAAGAGAGATGCTTTACGGCAAGTCACAACTCCTGGGTGGTCCACTGTGGACTCACTCTTACTCCCCTTATGAGTGGGGCAGATACTGACTAAAACATCTTGTGAATGTTATTTGCAAAAGCCAGTT
This sequence comes from Propithecus coquereli, assembly GCF_000956105.1. Classification (NCBI taxonomy): domain Eukaryota; kingdom Metazoa; phylum Chordata; class Mammalia; order Primates; family Indriidae; genus Propithecus; species Propithecus coquereli. The sequence goes on from NW_012141747.1 coordinate 3,843,508, forward strand.
TCTTCCATACCAAATGGTGAGCAGAAGCTCTTGGTAGAAATCCAGTTCCACGAGAAGGGGATGAGACTAGACTCGGGACAGTTCCTGTGTCTCAGGAAGGCCGTGGACACCGCAGGATGAGGCTGGTTAGAATCGTGCTTGTCCCTGTTGTTTCCTTTCCAGCAGTGGCCCACAAATAATTTATGCATAGGAACATTATAGTTCTAAACAGAAGGAAGGCCTTGCGGTGGCCCCAAAGAGCATGGCAGAGATCGGCGCTACTGTGGGTGAAGGCGCCAGCTCACTGTGGCCACAGCCCTGTTTCCCGCTGAGTGTGGGGGTTGAGGAGCTGGGAGAAGAGCCCCCCTGTAAACCGGGAGCAGGGGCTGCGGGAAGACTATATTGTTGTTGCCCACCTGTGTGGATGCTACCAGCTGAGATTCAGATTTAATTCTTCCAGAAATTATGTTATCCCTAGAAGTTGACTTGATGATTGATGCAGGTTTAGGAAAAGATCATTAACTGCAACAGAAGATGAGAGACTTGCTCTCCCAGCCTTTAGGAGGCCAGGCCATAGGTCGTCTCACATCAAGATTTTGATGTTGTTATTAAACGAGCTTTATTTAAGTAAGCCACACGATCCCTCTTCTTATATTTCCATGTCCTGCTCATGACTTGGTGTCCCAGCAAATTGAACTGACACAGATAATCAGAACGTGCTCATCAGAGACCAGCAGACGCCATAGGCGAAGGGTGGGGAGGTAGGAGGCAGCCGGAGAGGCCCAGCCTCGAGCACCTGAGCAAAGGTTTCTTTGTATTCACAGGAAAACCCAGGGATTGTGAACAGCTGAGTACATTCATGGGAGATCTTTGTGTATTATATAACTAATATCCCAACATGACTGCATCGTTTATTAATAAATGTTTCATCCACAGAAACCACATGTGTTTTTGCTCACGTCTGCAGCTTTGTTAGGAACTGGCATTCTAAGTTGGTGAAGGCATTAGAATTTTTAAAAAATCCCTGTTTGCCAAAGTTTGATGTATTTTTGGATACAGTCATGCACTTTTCTTTCATTGATGCTTTCCTTTTATCATTTTTTCCATTTAAATGTAAATATTAACATCAAAAGAATAAAGGTAGAAAACGTAATCATATTTTTATAGTATTCAATATAAACTAAAAATAACATTTTGGTTATACTTACGTTTCTTTTGAGTAGCTAATACAATAAGAAGTTACCGCCTAGTTAAAAATATGTTATAAGGTTTCTCTAAGGTGCAAAACCAAAATTAAAGCTTATGCCTAAGATGTTCTCACTGGTGCCTGCTAGTGCAAGACCATTAGCACTGTGGAGCAATTTCTCCTTGCGAACAGTACTAACTCTGATCCATGGGAGCCTTGGAAATTTCTGGGTAAATATGTAAAAGATCAAGTGCTTAAATGGATAAAAATTATTGGCAGCACCTATACTGATATAAAAGTTTTCCACTGTCTCAATATCAAAAGCCCAAGAATGCCAGATTCCCAAAGTGAGTCAAAGTGCTTGGATTGTTTTGTATAAAAGTAGTTAGCCAGAATCAACACCCTTGGAGTTGAGCTTGAGGTAGAATTTCCAAATCCTGCAAATGTTGCGGTGACAACCCCCCAGCACCCCAATGCTGGGCAATCCAAGACATGAGTCATAGGCAGACTCTTGGATAGTCAGCACTCTGCAGATACCCAGCTTGGTCCTAGCACTCCATCATCAGTGGTGTTGGAATATACGTAGCTATCCTGTGGGTGGGGGAATGAACTTTAAAAAACACAAATAAGCTGCTAAAAACAGCAGTCCAAAGGCAAGAATGAGAGATGCCTAGATAGAGATTGTTGTTGTACAGATTAGAGTTTTTAAGTTGGTAAGAAGTTCAGAGATGGTCTAGTTCTTGGAACTTTGGGTTAGGTTCAGGGACTACATAGTGCTTTGCCGTGGCCCAATCCAACAGATGGTACACATTTGGAATTATATTTTGAACAGCCTAGTAATATATATAAAGGTTTTAAAGGAAACAATAATAGACATCATTACAACATCATAGATGAAACTTTATGATACAAGCAATAGATATATTGGCAGCATGCAAATTTACAAATCAGGTATTTGTTTACCGCCTTATTCATGTTCATAAAGCAGTGTTTTCAATTCTGTTATATCATGTTGTCTTAAAAGTAGCCTTTGAAGAAGGTAGAGCTGGTTATCCTCATTTTAAAGAGACCACAAGGAAACGATGGGTGAGAAATTAACATCAGAGCTATGACTAGAACTCAGATCCATCTGACAGAGCTATCAGACCCTAAAAGGTGTTCTCAGAACCTGGGTCCTTACCAGGACTTATTTTCCTCTTGTTCTGATCTCAAGGGCCTTTCTACAAGAGCAGAAGGCCTTGTCTATTTAAAATAAAGAAGTAGTGTTAACAATACAGGTATGCACAGGAACCTAATTCAGTGTTTTACAAATTGTTCTTCCTTATTACGTTTGCTCTGAAACTTGCATTATTTTTCTTTCTCTGCAAAAACTCCATGCTCTTAACTTGGATCTTTGGGTTGGAAGATCTTTTCCAAGGCTCAACCATACACGCGCAATCTTAACCATAAACACACACACTGTACTCCCTCACACCCAGGACAGTGACAGGCAGAAGGCCATCTCATTCAACCTGCAGTGTCACCCAGGTGAGTAGGTGGCAGGAACCCACGTGGCATTTAGGATTCCCAAATCTGCAGGAGGCTGATCTAAACTCTTATGAAACATACCCTCACCAGCTTTCTCCTACTTCCTCTAGTCTCTGCTTTTCAAGAGCTAGTGGACTCTTTCCCTAGACTGAAGTCCTTGGGGTGAGAAGAGAAGTTGGGTTGAGAGACTTGATGCCTTCAAAACTTCAAGGCATGGCCAGGGCCTCAGTCCCTCAGAAGAGATGTGTAACGGAAGAGGAGAGAGAAGGGGACTGCAAGGCTGGCAGGCTCCTGCCTGTGGCCATCAAGAATCCCATCATTTAGAAAGCACATGCTGTGCTCTAAGACTGTGGTCCCCAAACCCCGGGGCCATGGACCAGTACTGGTCTGTTAGGACAGTACGGGCCTGTTAGGAACTGGGCTGCACAGGAGGAGGTGAGCAGTGGGCAAGCCAGTGAAGCTTTGTCTATATTCACAGGTGCTCCTCATCACTTGCATAAGCTCCGCCCCTGTCGGATCAGTGTTGGCATTCGATTCACATAGGAGTGCAAACCCTACTGTAAACTGTGCGTGCGAGGGATCTAAGGTTGCACGCTCCTTATGAGACTCTGATGCCTGATGAGCTGAGGTGGTGATGCTATTGCTGGGGAGCAGCTGCAAATACAGATTATCATTAGCAGAGAGGTTTGACTGCAAAATAAATGTAATGTGCTTGAATCATCCGGAAACCATCCTCCCCCACCCCCTGCCCAATCATAGAAAAATTGTCTTCCATGAAACCTGTCCCTGGTGCCAAAAAGGTTGGGAACTGCTGCTCTAAGATGAGCAGAGCCTTCATTAGGCTAAGTTCTGGGCTTCCAGAGACCATATGTCTATGATAGAAAGGAGAAAAAGCAAGCAATCCAGTGCAAGCATAACCTGATTCTCTTCCCTTTGTAGAAAACCACCTGGGTGCAGATATAACTGTGTAGGTTGCTGATGCAGCCCTGGATTAGACCTTTTGCAAATATTAAATGCAGTGCAAAGTTTAAATAACAGAAGTGTTAGATGGGCCGACTTAAAATTGCACACTATTCGGCTGAGATGCAGTGATTTTAGCTCACTGTATATAAATCACCTGAGCCTTGATGCTGTAACACGCCTTGAAGTTGGTGTGCAGAGTTGGAAGGGAATGAAGCTCTATGTTAATGAAACTTTTTATAGTTCTTCCAAGCAGCAGAGATTTTATGGAATATTATGTCAAACTGACTTCTCAGGTAATTCATTTGAGAATTTTATCTGTACCTCTTACCAAAAAAATAATCAATTTTGTCTGGATGAGTTCGGACAGCTAGCCGCTGTCTGAGGCTGTCAGGCTGTGAGGAGTGAATGTCATTCCTGGAAAAGTGGTGACTAATGTTTGGTAAGATCCCTGTTGGAGTGGTTTGGGATTTGTTTTTTTCTCCCAACAAATGATCTTTTCACAGATTCTGGAGAGTTCTCTGGCTAGGGAAAATGACTCTGTGATAGATCATCTTTATTTTCACAGATACTTTATCTCAGTATCTTCATCACCTCCCTCATTTTATGGCATTAAAGTGCTCATAAGTGCCCACGAAGTCTCAGAATTATACATTACAAATGAAATCCCATCTCTTAGCAATAAAAAAGTGAAAATGTGGTAGTCTGTTTGAGAAATCTTCTGTTTATTAAAGTTGTTAGAATTGAACATTTTCATTTATAATTTTTAAAAAGGGGAGGATGGGTAGCCTCACCTCCCGTATTCTGTATGGCTGCTGTGATAGTAGCTATGGGCACACATAAAATCAGAGCTTTTACAGGAAAAGACATTTTCCAGATTATTTTTTCCCTGCAATTTAAGGGCACACTTCCAGGCTATCTCAAGAGACCTGACTGAAAAGAATACATTTATGCTCATAGATGTAGGAACCTGGCAATAAATCCTCTGGTTGTTGGGAAGCTAATGAACTAAATGAATCAAGCTGTCAACACGGAAGGCACTGAGTGTCTTAGGGCCCCTCCCTTGGAGACTCACCGTGTGAAAGCTGGATTGGGACGTGAGCCACCTAAGATAAGGACTGTCCCAGCTGGGGACACCAGCCATGCTGTCCAGTCCAGGAGGCCCCAGCCACAAGTGGCTGTTGAGCACTCGAAATGTGGAGGGTCTGAACTGAGATAGGCTGTAAGTGTAAAATACACCCAGGATTTCAAATACTTCATACCAAAAAATGTAAATGAGATAGCTAGCAATTTTTTATTATATGTTAAAATGGCAATATTTGGAGGATATTGGGTTAACTAAAATGTATTAAAATTAACTTCACTCTTTCTTTTTGCTTTTTTAACATAGCTCTTAGAAAATTTAAAACTAGGTGGCTCACGTTGTATTTCTGTTAGACCACATTGTTCTAGAGAATCGATCGGCATGTGGGGTAGACAGGGACGGGACTTACAGGAAGCAACGCAAACAATTTCAGACTGACTACCAGGTGCGCCTGCTCTCACAGCCCCTCAAGCCACCGCCCCCAGCGGTTTCTCCCTGGCTTCCTTTGGTAGCCGCAGCACACGGCCAGCACCGTCACTCACGTCCGGGGCACTTAACTGCCTCTCGCTACCTCCGAGGCTCACCGCTGCTCGTGGCTCACACTGACTGTGCCCCTGTCTTTACACCTACCGTCTGATTAGTGGGGCAAGAGTGGGTCTTCCCTTTGGTCAGAAATTGACCTTGAGTCTGTAAAATCCTTTGAAATCTAAAACATCCATCTATAATTTATTGGCTAGAAAGTTCCATCAAATCGTTAAGGAATGAAAAATGAGTATTGACACAGTGAAAAGGCTAGATTTTTATGTAGGGTGCCTTCACACTGGAAATAATGATGCCGTGGGAGATAAGAGGTGTTGGGGTGCTTTTCTGTTTACCAACCTAAAGGGATAAATACAGAACCAAAAATCACTGGCCTTCATTTTTATTCCTTAAAAAAGATTTTAATGACATTATTTTTTTTGGTAATAAGGGAAAGATAGAAAGAAGTATTTGGAATCCCAAGATAAAAAGAATTATGCCTGGGAGCATGCAGTAGCCATTTTCCTGTTAATAAAGAACGAGTGGTAAGTCTGAGACAGACTGCAGGGTCCAGGAGCCATTTCTGTAATACTCACCAACTCTTCTGTTCTTCTTTGGTTAAAATCATGTTGATTTCTAAAACTATTATGTGTTTTTATTTAATGGAAAAAATTTGGAATTACAATAAATGGTGATACTAGATAAGAAATCCTAATTGTATACTATTTCCATATGAAAATTAGATTTAGGCACATCCAGGTTTTGTAGTATCTGTGAGTAGAGAGAGTTTATTTCCAAGATTCTGATTGAAACATACACAAAGAAAAATAAGGTTTTTCTTGCAATATCACATTTTTAGTTACCCATTTGGAGTTATAATGTTAATGTCACTATTAGTTAATACTAACTTTGGTTGTAGTTAACAAT